>NC_086444.1:811511070-811866663 GCF_028390025.1 Pseudophryne corroboree | reverse complement strand
GGCGAGCGCAAATGAGCCCCTTGCAGGCTTGCTGCGCTCGCCACGCTGCGGGCACAGTGGCGCGCCACTCTATCTATTCTCCCTTCAGGGGGGTCGTGGTCCCCCAAGAGGGAGAAAAGCTGTCGGTATGCCGGCGGTCGGGATTCCAGTGCCGGTATGCTGGTCGTCAAGAGCCCGGCCGCCGGCAAACTGAAGACCACCCCCCCTATAACATTGCCTGCTTACATTGCCTCAGCTACCAATCAGGTATACCCTAAGCAACAATCGGGCTGATCAGCCATTTTTCGGTTGCTCAGTCCAATAATTTCAGAGTTTGTACACAGCACCCGGGCCAATTATTGTTCCAGAAGCAGCCGGATCAGATGATTGGATCTGAACTACTACACAACATTTGTCAAAAACAAAACATTGTGTATGACTCTCCGATCATCTCCCCAACATATGTTTCTAATAGATCATTTAAAAAGGTTACCTTTGTAACGAACCTTTGTAACAAACTTTAGGACAGATAATTGTTCGGATAGGAATGATAATTAGCTAGAGTGTACAATCGAAATCTGATATTACGGATTACGGAGATAATTTCTTTGCTCTAAAAGTTGGTAAGTCAGTCGGATCGTGAGTAAAATCATACAGATGTGTGCCTAGTTTTAGACTTATCACCTAAGTAGACTGATCATGTGACTTGCTAACATCATAGTCTGCTTTTGTGATGTCACTGCTTAGTATAGAAATTTCAGTTCAGCTGTAGTGGCTGGTTTACCTTTGCACTGTGTAAAGTAAGATTGTTTTAACCTAAATATAAAAATATGTCACTGCTTGGTATAGAACTTTTAGCAATCTGCTGGATTTACAGATTCCCAAAGTGTAAGGTAAGCTTGGTTTAATCTAACTGATAGATAGCTAGATAGATGTGTAATGCAAGATGTGATTTATCAGTAGGATGACCATATAAATGGCTAATATAAAAAATAGCCTTTGTGATGTCATTTAGCTTTTATTAAACTAAAAAAAACAAAATCGCAAAGTGATTGAGAGTCATGGACTGCTTGGGGAAGGCATCGTGGAGTGGCAGCAAAAATGCAGGTGTCTCATGACCGTTTTGGAGGCATGTTTGAGGCTGCCACTGTGATCCCATACACAGCTGCGGCGTCTTACTTCCAGCGCCATGCTGCACAACCATAACTTCGATAATCGACTGATCTCCGATAAATAAGTGCTAGATAAATAAGTATAATCTGATTGGTTGCTATGGGCAACAGCATCACTTCTAAAAACATGCACTTTAGTAAATATACCCCTTAGCGGTCTATTTACTACTGTAAGCCTTGGATGGAGATAAAGTCACTGGAGATAAAGTACCAGCCAATCGGCTCCTAACTGTCATTTTTCAAACACAGCCTGTGGCATAGCAGTTAGGAGCTGATTGGCTGGTACTTTATCTCCAGCGTCTTTTTTCTGTTTCTTATAATGAGTTGGGATTGATATGCCGGCAGTCGTGATTCTGGTGGTCAGAATACTGATCGCCGCATCCTGATGTTGAGAATCCTAACAGGTGAAAGGTAAGTATACAAGCCTTCCCCAATGGCCCCATAAGCCTCACTTCCAGCAGTCTAAACCTAATCCCCCCTCCCCTGCTGCCTAACCCTAACCCTTCCCGGTGGTGCCCTAACCTAACCCCCCACCCCACAGCCTAAACCAAACCCTACCCCACCTGCAGCCTAACCCTAACTCTCCCTCATGGTGCCTTGACCTAACCCTCCCCCCGCAGACTAACCTACCCCTGGGGTTCCTAAACCTAACTCCCCTCCATGCAGCTTAACCTTAATTCCCCTTCCACGCAGCCTACACCTCCCCCCGTGGCTTACCTCTCAGACGGGTCGGCACACACTCATTCGGGATTCCGGATCCAGGCTTGTGACCCTAGTCGGAATGCTGGCATCGGAATTTCGACTAATGGGATACTGACTGGATACCTTTATAATTATACTGACAAAATGTTACCAAAGTTTGGTTTATCTTCTTGTGGACCTGAATGCCATCACCAGAACCTCTGACATCTCTTAATGTCTGTTACATCACTGGTAATTATGTGCATGTAGGTTTTTTCCTCTATAAAGCAGAAAAACCAAGACTATGACACATACTCATGTGGGCTTAACATGAGACTTTACAAAGAGCACAGCATGAGGACCATGACAGCTGTATAAGCCATGTTCGCTTTTGTTGACCTGGATCTTGTGTCATTTTTTTACTGGGCAAAACATTCACATTAGTTTTACTTCTTTTTTTGCACTTTCCATTGGTATTTGTAAGCAGTATGTACATCAGCATTCATGAAGTGGACATCGGATATCCACCGGTACATTCCACAAACATACTGAGTTACTTTCTTTACCTCATCTAGTAAAATATATGTTGTTTGCTTAATGTTAAATTAATATCAGTAGATTTGTATGTATTACAATCAAAAACATCACACAGATTGTTCTAGACACTAATTTTACTGTGAATCAGTAGGCTATTAAATTAAAGATACAAATCAATCTATCTATCTATCTATCTATCTATCTATCTATCTATCTATCTATCTATCTATCTATCTATCGCCAGCTTACCTTACACTGAGAAGTCAAATCAGCAAAAATAACTGATCACTGACAGTTCTATATCAAGCAGTGACATCTTAAACACTGTTTATGATGTTAACAAATCATGTGATAAGTTTTCTGCCAGAATTTCAGTAATATTCTCTTTCTCGTCATCTTACATATAGGTTAAAACAAGCTTATCTATACTGAAAGTTGTATACCAGTGACATTACAGAGGCTGATTATGATGCTAGCAAGTCGCATGATCAGCCTACTGAGGTGATAAATCCTAACTGGCCTGCATTTTACTACTAATATATCTATCTTACATATAGGTTTAAACAAGCATTACTTACACGGTGATAAGTAAAAAAAAGAAAATATAGCTGATAACCAACAGTTATATTACTAGCAGTGACATCATAAAGGCAGTTTATAATACTGAACAGTCACATGAAGACTTGTCAGCTTTTCATTAATATTATCTATTTATTTAGGTTAAAGCAAACTTAACTTAAGGAGGGTACACACTAGACGATGTGCTCGGTGAGCGACATCGCCTAGTGTTTCCCTTCTCGCGTCGGGCCGCCTGACGGTGGCCATACACACTGTGCGATATCATTAACGATATGGCACAGTGACGTCATGCTGTGGCTGGCCGGAGCATGCAGCTTTGGATGATGAGTTCAAATTGAGCTGCATGCACGGCCAAGACCGAGGGCCACTCATTGGCGGCTACATACACACTGGGCAATATAGTAAACTATGTCACTCAGGAAAGAGGAAAATGAGTGATATAGTTTACTTTATCACTAAACATACTCACTGGGCGATTTTGAGCTGAAAGCAGCTTACTTTTGGTGTTTTGAGCTGATTTCAGCTTAAAACCGCCCAGTGTGTATGCCCAGTGATGAGCAATGAGTGCTGATGCGTGCCCCCGCTTCATCGCCGGCAGCTGCCGTTCATCTGCTGGCATCTCCAGCAGATGAATGGCAGGGTGGACGGCTTTCCATAGTGTCCTGCTATGGACAGCCGTTCACCCCTGCTGACATCGCTGGGTAGGGGGGGAAATAGCTCAGTGTGTCTGCCCCGGCGATGAGCGCTGATGTGCACCCCCATTTCATCACCGGCGGCCGCTGTTCATCTGCTGGTATTACCAGTAGATGAACGGCAGGGTGGATTGCTTTCCATAGCGTCCTGCTATGGAAAGCCGCTCACCCCCGCTGACATCGCTGGGCAGGGGGGAAAATAGCTCAGTGTGTATTCCCTGTAACGATTTTCAGCCGAGCAATGATCGCCGTGCATACATGCTGGGCAAAAACGCCCAGTGTGTATGCCCCTTAAGTTAAACCAGCAAACACAGAGCAGTGACATCACAAAGGCTGATTATGACGTTAGCCAGTTACATAATCAGTCTACTGAGGTTATAAATCCCAACTGGACTGCATTTCTATCTATCTATCTATCTATCTATCTATCTATCTATCTATCTATCTATCTAATTCCGATGCCAGCATTCCGACTAGGGTCACAAGTCTGGATCCGGAATCCCGAATGAGTATGTGCCGACCCGTCTGAGAGGTAAGCCGCGGGCGGGGGGGGGGAAGAGTAGGCTGCACGGAAGGGGATTAAGGTTAAGCTGCATGGAGGGGGGTTAGGTTTAGGAACCCCAGGGGTAGGTTAGGCTGCGGGGGGAGGGTTAGGTCAAGGCACCACGAGGGAGAGTTAGGGTTAGGCTGCAGGTGGGGGAAGGTTCGGTTTAGGCTGTGGGGAGGGGGGTTAGGTTAGGGCACCACCGGGAAGGGTTAGGCAGCAGGGGAGGAGGGATTAGGTTTAGACTGCTGGAAGTGAGGGTTATGGGGCCATTGGGGAAGGCTTGTATACTTACCTTTCCCCTGTTAGGATTCTCAACATCAGGATGCGGCGATCAGTATTCTGACCACCAGAATCACGACTGCCGGCATATAAATCCCAACTCATTATAAGAAACAGAAAAAAGACGCTGGAGATAAAGTACCAGCCAATCAGCTCCTAACTGCCATGCCACAGGCTGTGTTTGAAAAATGACAGTTAGGAGCCGATTGGCTGGTACTTTATCTCCAGTGACTTTATCTCCATCCAAGGCTTACAGTAGTAAATAGACCGCTAAGGGGTATATTTACTAAAGTGCAGGTTTTTAGAAGTGATGCTGTTGCCCATAGCAACCAATCAGATTACACTTATTTATCTAGCACTTATTTATCGGAGATCAGTCGATTATCGAAGTTATGGTTGTGCAGCCTGGCCGCCGGAAGTAAGACGCCACAGCTGTGTATGGGATCACAGTGGCAGCCTCAAACATGCCTCCAAAACGGTCATGAGACAACTGCATTTTTGCTGCCACTCCACGATGCCTTCCCCAAGCAGTCCATGACTCTCAATCACTTGCAATTTTGTTTTTTTAGTTTAATAAAAGCTAAATGACATCACAAAGGCTATTTTTTTATATTAGCCATTTATATGATCATCCTACTGATAAATCACATCTTGCATTACACTTCTATCTATCTATCTATCTATCTATCTATCTATCTATCTATCTATCTATCTATCATTAGTGTTTATTAAAATATGCTTATGTTACGTTATAAAATGTCTTTTAAGCAGATACAGCTTACTAATATCTACTTTGTACCAAGCCACTGCTTGGTACAGTTCAGTACCAAGCAGTCACTTTTTTTTTTATTATAAAAAGTAAGTGACATCAAAAAGGCTGTTTATGTTACTACCCATTAACATGATCATCCTACTGAGCAGATTAATAACATTTTGCTGCATTACACCACTGATATTGATCTATTTAGCTATCTATCTACTAGGTTAAAGCAAGTCAAATCAGCACATACATCTGATAATTGAAAGTTCTATACCAAGCAGTGATGTCACAAATACTGTTTATGATGTTAGCCAATCACGTGATCAGCTTTCTGAGATAAAATATTACAACCTGACAGCATTTCAGTAACATTCTCTATCTAGCTATCTTACATATAGATTTAAACAAGAATATCTTACACTGTGCAAAGTCAAATCAGCAAATACAGCTGATTACTGAAAGCTGTATACCACTGACAATCCAAAGGCTGATTATGATGTTTGCCAGTCACATGATCAGCCAACGATGTGATAAATCCCAAGTGGCTTGCATTTTACTACTAAAATCAATCTATCGATCATTAATTTTACAAAACATTTTTATTTAAATAGACTTATTACATCATAAAAATTTCATATTAGCAGATTCTCACAAAAAAACAGGCTGTTATTGTGATTTTTGCCCGATGGTCATTATTGGGCTATCCAATTAGAGCTATTTTTTTTTCTTGACAAAAATTACCCATTTTTGCCTGAAAACACATAGGATCTGTGATAAGTACCCAGACACGTTTTCATGACTGCGATTGAGACAACGGGTCATTTATCTGTTTTTTTAATTCTCTCGCCTTAGGCAGGAGAAAAAAAAATCCCTGTTAACTGACGACTTATGGGGCTAATTGGATGGCTATCCAAAAGTGGGCCCAATTCAGACCTGATAGCGGTTGTTTGAATTCGCACAGAGGACGATTATCGAATGACTGCACATGGGTATGCACCGCAATGCGCAGGCATGTCGCCAAACAGCGACAGGATGGTGCGAAAATTTTGATTGCAAGGTGATTGCCAGTAAGAGGACGTTTGTGGGTGGAAACTGGACATTTTCAGGGAGCGTCAGGAAACACGCAAGCATTCCCAAGCGTTTTCAGGGCGTGTGGGTGATGTCAGCTCCGGCCCTGATCAGCCTGTTTGTATCGCACTGTAGGAGTAAGTCTTGGGCTATGCACAGACTGGAAAAATCATTAGATGGTGAGTGAGTTGAGAACGGATTTGAAGCTGTCCGCTGTCTGGCGGAATCCATTTGCACACTTGCACGGGGCAGGTTTTCACTCTCTATGGGCGGCGAATATCTGATCGCAGACCTATGCAAATTTGCAGCACAGCGACTAGGTCTGAATTAAGCCCAGTGTACGACATTTTGCACATTTGATGGTTGTAATGTAAGCTAAGCAGGATGTGCCTTATGGGTCATTTGGCAGCAACTACTTAGAGCATGGATGCCAATTTTATTCAGTCTGGGACCACAGGCTTTGGGTTCAGTACCTCAGGACGACTTCCTCCTTCCAGACTGTTCTTGACATATTGTTGTTGGGTTATCTGCGCACTGAGATCCTAATGTGTGGACGAGCTGCTAGCACTTGTAGGCGACCAGACTACAGATTGCAGAAATATTTAAATAGTAGTGTAGCGCTCAGTCCTAGCTACTAGTTTTGTTTGTCTAAGTGAAAATAGTGTTGTCTGTGAATACCCTTAGGTTAATTATAGCCAATTTATTCAATAAAGTGATAGCTCTTGTATGGTATATGGTTTCACAAATAAATCATGATACGTTTCCCAAACAAACTGTCCACATATAGCTCGTTAATGTTACAAATGACGAGTTTTATTGCGGTTAGGGATATAGAAAGGTGATTAAGGAGTTGTTAATAAACTCTTTGTCTGTAAGTTCACTAAGTATGTGCTGCAGCATGCGGCGTCCCACACAGCTGCTGATAGTCTTTTTGTTCGTGGTAAAAGTTCAAATTCCGTGTTAAATCCGAGGTGTAATATAAACATAAACACAGTCTTTTGATGTCTTCACGGTAGGAGTGTTTAGGGTTAAGCAGGGATAAAGTAGGTTGCTCCGGACTGGTCTCTCTCTCTAGTCTCAGCTTCTCATGGTCAGCGCTCTACGGAGCAGCTTCACGAGTACCACTACTCCCAGAGGATGGCCCTAGAGTAGGGGTGGGCAACATGCGGCCCGCGGGCCGGATGCGGCCCGTGGACCGATCCTGCCTGGCCCGCTGTGCCCCACCAGAGTGGAATGACAAGCGGCCCGACAGGCTGAGCCGCTTGTCATTGCACTGCTCTCAGACGCGGCGCCGCTGAGGAAATCCCGGTCACGTCACAGGGTCTGCTGACCGGGATTTCCTCTATCATGCGCTGGGCGGCATGGGGGGCGGCGCTGGGCGGGCACTGCAGTGGGGAGCACAAGCGGCGCACGCCCGTTCCCCTCCTGTACGTACGGAAGCCGCGGGCAGACACAGCGTGGGGAACGCACCGGCGATGTCACGTGATGCGGCGGTCTGGCAGCTGATTGGCTGCTGCGGCTGCCCTGTGCGTGTGATGGTAAAACGTCCCAAATACGTTGCGTTTCATCCTTTCTAGCACATAGGCTGCAAGTCACTGCGCACACAGGGAAGGGGGGGGCTAGTGTCCCCAGTTGGCCTAGCTGCAAGTCAGTGTAGCACGCCTCCTGTGCTGTGTGCTGGGTAACTGTTCTCCTATAGCTGCTTATTTTGTAGCTTCTAGAGAACTGTGTTTATATTGTTTTCAGAATAAAGTTCACGTGCTGCTAAACTGGGTTATTCTGTGATGTGATTTGGCTTGAGATATTCGCTAATTTCGCATTTGTTTCCCATCAACCTAAATAGACTGTAATACGCTCCCTGCATCTGGCATCTGTGCGCTGTGTGCCTTCAGTATCTTCCATCTGTAAGGCAATGCGTAGCGAAGTCGGATTTAGACATCATGGGGCCCTAAGCAAGATAACAGTATGGGGCCCCACTCCGTCAACTGCATACAATTTCATATACACACACACACCGCCCCCCATAGCGGCATACACAAATACTGCCCCCATAAGCCCCTCACTAGCGACGGGACCTGGCATTGGCAAGTGCATATACACTTGCCAATGTCGGGAGCGACTTTGGCAGCATGGCTGTCGTTAACTATGTCACCTGTCAGACCTGCATGTTGGTCCAACGGGCAATGCCATGTATTTCCCGCAGAAGTGCACATCGTACACGATATATAGTGCGTACACACTAGATTAGGGGTGGGCAACATGCGGCCCGCGGACCGATCCTGCCTGGCCCGCTGTGCCCCACCAGAGTGGAATGACAAGCGGCCTGACAGGCTGAGCCGCTTGTCATTGCACTGCTCTCAGACGCGGCGCCGCTGAGGAAATCCCGGTCACGTCACAGGGTCAGCTGACCGGGATTTCCTCTATCATGCGCGGGGCGGCGCTGGGCGGGCACTGCAGTGGGGAGCACAAGCGGCGGCCAGTGGGGAGCACAAGCGGCGGCCAGTGGGGAGCACAAGCGGAGGCCAGTGGGGAAAAGAAACGTCGGCCAGTGGGAAGAAGAAGCAGCGGCCAGTGAGGAGAAGCGGCGGCAGCAGCAGCGCGGATCATCAGACAGCGGGGATCGTCTGCCACTGACAAACAGGTAAACCCCCTGTTCAGCCAGCCCCTGGATAAAGCTAAAGCTGCCATATAGGTTCAGGGGAGGGGAGTTACAAACGGTTATATGGGTTTAGGGAGGAGGGGGGGGGGGTAGGTAGGGACTGCTATATAGGTTTAGGGGAGGGTGGGGAAAAGGGGGTAGGGGCTGCCATATAGGTTCAGGAGAGAGGGGAGGATAAACTGCTATATGGGTCCAAGGGAGAGGGGGGAGGGGGGGGTAGAGGTTGCAGCATTACACAGGGTGCAGCATTACACAGGGTGCATGGCCGGTTCTGGGGCTTTGCGTGCCCCAGGCGGCAATGGGGGGCGTTGCTTCGTACAGGGGGCATGGTCATTTACGCCCCCTGTACAGACTACTGTAGCGCTCTGAAATGTGCCCCCCGCTGCCGCTGGCCGCTGTGAAGCCCTTCGTGGAGAGGTCCTTTAATGTGCGGTGGGCGATGATGTCATCGCACACCGCACAGTAAAGGACCTCTCCACGAAGGGAAACTCTAGTTTCCCTTCACAGCGACCAGCGGCAGCGGGGGGCACATTTCAGAGCGCTACAGTAGTCTGTACAGGGGGCGTAAATGACCATGCCCCCTGTACGAAGCCACGCCCCCCATTGCCGATATTTTGTGTGCGGCCCTCGAATATTCGCTGGAAGTGTTAAGCGGCCCCCCAGCTGAAATAATTGCCCACCCCTGCCCTAGAGGCTGAAACGCGTTGGAGCTATAATACTACAACCTAAAACCGAAATACACAAGACCGCAATAAGCGCTGACTACGAAGCAGAGACCCGGTCACGTGATCGGGGGAAACCCGGAAACCAACTACGCTGCCTAGCAACAGACGGAAGACCAAGAGAAGAAGCCGGTGACGGTGTGCGGCGGGGAAACAGGAGAAAACAGAAGGTGAGTCTCCGTATGCGGCAGGTGTCACTCGTGAAGCTGCTCCGTAGAGCGCTGACCGAGTGTCCCTCTCACCCTAGGCAGGTCAGCCTCTCGAACCCTCTAGCTTCCAGGCGTGTCTGCACCAGGACACACCATGAGAAGCTGAGACTAGAGAGAAAGACCAGTCCGGAGCAACCTACTTTATCCCTGCTTAACCCCAAACACTCCTACCGTGAAGACATCAAAAGACTGTGTTTATGTTTATATTACACCTCGGATTTAACACGGAATTTGAACTTTTACCACGAACAAAAAGACTATCAGCAGCTGTGTGGGACGCCGCATGCTGCAGCACATACTTAGTGAACTTACAGACAATGGGGGATATTCAATTATCCGCAAATTCGCGGCAATTTTGCGCCCAAAATTTTTGTTCGCGGCAATCGGCCGAAAATTGCCGCGAAAACGCTCCGTTTTTCAATTTTCCGCAAATTCGCGGCAATTTTTCGCCCGAAATTTTTTTCGCGGTAATCGCCCGAAAATTGCCGCGAAAACGCTCCATTTTTCGACCTATTCAATTCCGACCGGGTTTCACGTGAAAATTCTTGCAGTGAAAAGTGCAGGTGAAAATGGGGAAATCAGCCTGTACCCCAAAAAATGCTAAACTAACATAGGAAAACAGAAGAGAAGTGTGTTAGAGATCATATTAGAGAGTTTTTGGGGACTTAAATTGTGTGAAATGGTGGTTATATGCATTTTTTTTTAAATGCAAAAAAATGATAGAAAGCAAGTTTTTTTGAGCAAAATAAATGCTCTCATTAAATTTGGGGTACATGAAAATGGGTATAAGTATATATTTGGGTCATTTTAGGGTACTTTAAAAAAAAAGTGGAAACAGACCGATTACTCCCATCTGCAAGCCTAAAAAACACCTGTCCCACTCATAAAGCACCCCAATATACCTGTCCCATACCTTGAACCCCAATTTCCATCACTTTTTACTTTTTCACCCCGAAAATGACATGTCATTATTGGCCAATTAAAAATAATTAAAAACTTCAACGTGCCTAATTAGTCATAAAGGGGGGTGTCCCAGGAGTTCTGTACCATATCCAAAAAAATTTACCTTAAAATAGTGACTTTTCACAACTTTTCACCTGCTTCAGAGAAGGTGAAGTGAAATTAGTGAAAACATGATCACCGATACATTTTCCAGGATAATTGAATAGGCTGTAATTGCATTTCACGTGAAAAGTCCGGTTTTTCACCCGAAAACCGGACTTTTCACGTGAAAAGTCCGTTATCACTGCTAATTGAATATGGCCCAAAGAGTTTATTAACAACTCCTTAATCACCTTTCTATATCCCTAACCGCAATAAAACTCGTCATTTGTAACATTAACGAGCTATATGTGGACAGTTTGTTTGGGAAACATATCATGATTTATTTGTGAAACCATATACCATACAAGAGCTATCACTTTATTGAATAAATTGGCTATAATTAACCTAAGGGTATTCACAGACAACACTATTTTCACTTAGACAAACAAAACTAGTAGCTAGGACTGAGCGCTACACTACAATTTAAATGTTCTTGACATATGCACATATGTGTAATGCATTTGCACTTTCTGCCTAGTTATCTGTCTTATTCCACAATTCATGTCAACATATGGTTGTATTTACTTATGGTTGTAAATGATTCTGTGTTGACATTGCAACCATTGCCTCCTTAAAGAAAAATATAATATAATTATATTTTAAAACAACTAAATTTGTGTAAAGTAAAAGAGGGTACTGTATCTTAGTGCAGAGGAAGGTGTGCGAAAAGTTCTCAGGATGGGCATCTTGTTAATTATTACACTTTGCATTATGATTAACCAGATATAAATCAGTTTATCTTCCCCATAACTAACAGCAGTTCAGATTTTCATCATCCCAGAGACTGGTGTCATCTAATTTATTCCAATTTAACCACAGTGAACAATAGCTTGTGTCTGTTCTTCTTACTAATTTTCCAGCTATAGAAGTAAATGAAGAGATGTTTGAGAGGGATCTATTTAATTTGCCGGCGGTCAGGATACCGGCGCTGGAATGCTGCCAGATGGAATACTAGCGCTACAGGACTATTCCCTCTGGTGGGTGTCCACGACACCCATGGAGTGGGAAAAGATCCTGTGGCGAGCGCAGCGAGCCACCAAGCCCGCTAGGGGACTCTCTGCGCTCACCCTGCTACCATCATACTGGCAGCTGGAATGCCGCTGTCGGTATATTGGCAGCCGGCATCCCAGCCACGGCAAATCATACTGAATATGTTTAAGAAAGGTGCCCGGAGCTGAAAAATAAGTGGAAGAAAAGGAGACCATTGTGTATTGGATAAAATAGGTCACATGGGAAGGTCCTCAACAAACCTAATTTAAAAAACAAACAAAACAAAAATAAGATTTAAACCTACCGGTAAATCTTTTTCTCGTAGTCCGTAGAGGATGCTGGGGACTCCGTAAGGACCATGGGGATAGACGGGCTCCGCAGGAGACATGGGCACTTTAAGAAAGAACTTTAGGTATGGGTGTGCACTGGCTCCTTCCTCTATGCCCCTCCTCCAGACCTCAGTTAGAGAAACTGTGCCCAGAGGAGACGGACAGTACGAGGAAAGGATTTTTGTTAATCCAAGGGCAAGATTCATACCAGCCCACACCATTCACACCGTATAACTTGTGATATACTAACCAGTTAACAGTATAAAAAACAACATAGCATCAGTCCGAGACCGATGAAACTATAACATAACCCTTTAGTAAGCAAAACTATATACAAGTCTTGCAGAAGTAGTCCGCACTTGGGACGGGCGCCCAGCATCCTCTACGGACTACGAGAAAAAGATTTACCGGTAGGTTTAAAATCTTATTTTCTCTTACGTCCTAGAGGATGCTGGGGACTCCGTAAGGACCATGGGGATTATACCAAAGCTCTTAAACGGGCGGGAGAGTGCGGATGACTCTGCAGCACCGATTGAGCAAACAGAAGGTCCTCCTCAGCCAGGGTATCAAACTTACAGAATTTTGCAAAGGTGTTTGAACCCGACCAAGTAGCAGCTCGGCACATCTGTAGTGCCGAGACCCTAGTGGAATGGGCCTTGACCAATTTTGGTAACGGCAATCCAGCCGTAGAATGAGCCTGCTGAATCGTGTTACAGATCCAGCGTGCAATAGTCTGCTTTGAAGCAGGAGCGCCAACCTTGTTGGCTGCATACAGGACAAACAGTGCTTCTGTTTTTCTGACTCTAGCCGTTCTGGCCACGTAAATTTTCAAAGCCCTGACCACATCAAGGGACTCGGAATCCTCCAAGTCTCGCGTAGCCACAGGCACCACAATAGGTTGGTTCATATGAAAAGATGACACCACCTTAGGCAAAAATTGAGGGCGGGTCCGCAATTCCGCTCTATCCATATGGAAAACCAGATAGGGGCTTTTATGAGACAAAGCCGCCAATTCCGACACTCGCCTAGCCGAAGCCAAGGCTAACAACATGACCACCTTCCAAGTGAGATATTTTAACTCCACCGTTTTAAGTGGTTCAAACCAGTGCGACTTAAGGAAACTCAACACCACATTCAGGTCCCAAGGCGCAACTGGAGGTACAAAAGGAGGCTGAATATGAAGCACTCCCTTCACAAAAGTCTGTACTTCTGGAAAAGAAGCTAATTATTTCTGAAAGAAAATGGATAAGGCCGAAATCTGAACCTTAATGGAGCCTAATTTTAGGCCCAAATTCACTCCAGTTTGTAGGAAGTGAAGGAAACGACCCAGATGGAATTCTTCCGTAGGACCATTCCTGGCCTCACACCAAGAAACATACTTACGCCATATACGGTGATAATGTTTAGCTGTCACGTCCTTCCTAGCCATTATCAGAGTAGGAATGACCTCATCCGGAATGACCTTTTCTGCTAGGATCCGGCGTTCAACCGCCATGCCGTCAAACGCAGCCGCGGTAAGTCTTGGAACAAACAGGGCCCCTTTTGCAACAGGTCCTGCCTTAGAGTAAGAGGCCACGGATCTTCTGTGAGCATCTCCTGCAGATCCGGATACCAGGCCCTTCGCGGCCATTCTGGAACAATGAGAATTGTTTGTACTCCTCTTTTTCTTATTATTCTCAACACCTTTGGGATGAGAGGAAGAGGAGGAAATACATAGACCGACTGGAACACCCACGGTGTCACTAGGGCGTCCACAGCCACCGCCTGAGGGTCTCTTGACCTGGCGCAATACCTCTGTAGCTTTTTGTTGAGGCGGGACGCCATCATATCTATCTGGGGCAGTCCCCACTGACTTGCAATCTGTGCAAAGACTTCCTGATGAAGTCCCCACTCTCCTGGATGCAGGTCATGCCTGCTGAGGAAGTCTGCTTCCCAGTTGTCCACTCCCAGAATGAACACTGCTGACAGTGCGCTTACATGATTTTCCGCCCAGCGCAGAATCCTGGCGGCTTCCGCCATCGCCACTCTGCTCATTGTGCCGCCTTGGCGGTTTACATGAGCCACCGCGGTGATGTTGTCTGACTGAATCAGAACTGGTAGGTCGCGAAGTAAGGACTCCGCTTGACGAAGGGCGTTGCATATGGCCCTCAGCTCCAGGACGTTGATGTGAAGACAAGCCTCTTGACTTGTCCAAAGCCCTTGGAAGTTTCTTCCCTGTGTGACTGCTCCCCAACCTCGGAGGCTCGCGTCCGTGGTCACCAGAACCCAGTCCTGAATGCCGAACCTGCGGCCCTCTAGAAGATGAGCACTCTGTAGCCACCACAGGAGAGATACCCTGGCCCTGGGGGACAGGGCGATCAACTGATGAATTTGTAGATGTGACCCGGACCACTTGTCCAGTAGGTCCCATTGGAAGGTCCTCGCATGGAACCTGCCGAAGGGAATGGCCTCGTATGACGCCACCATCTTTCCCAGGACTCGCGTGCAATGATGCACCGACACCTGTTTTGGTTTTAGGAGGTCTCTGACCAGTGTCATGAGTTCATGAGCCTTTTCTATCGGAAGATAAACCCTTTTCTGGTCCGTATCCAGAATCATGCCCAAGAAGGTCAGACGAGTTGTAGGAACCAGCAGCGACTTCGAGATATTGAGAATCCAGCCGTGTTGCTGTAACACTTTCAGTGAAAGTGACACGCTGCTCAGCAACTGCTCTCTTGATCTCGCCTTTATGAGGAGATCGTCCAAGTACGGGATAATTGTGACACCCTGCTTGCGCAGCAGCACCATCATTTCCGCCATTACCGTGGTGAAAATCCTCGGGGCCGTGTCTGAAATTGGTAATGACAATCCTGTACCGCAAATCTCAGGTACGCCTGATGAGGTGGATATATGGGAACATGAAGGTATGCATCCTTCATGTCCAGGGATATCATAAAATCCCCCCCTTCCAGGCTGGCGATGACCGCTCTGAGCGATTCCATCTTGAACTTGAACCTTTTCAAGTATAGGTTCAGGGATTTTAAATTTAAAATGGGTCTGACCGAACCATCCGGTTTCAGGACTACAAACAGGGTTGAGTAATATCCCCTCCCTTGTTGAAGTAGGGGAACCTTGACCACCACCTGTTGAAGATACAATTTGTGAATTGCATTTAACACTAACTCCCTTTCTGGGGGAGAAGCCGGCAGGGTCGATTTGAAAAACCGGCGAGGAGGCACCTCTTCGAATTCCAGCTTGTAACCCTGAGAAACAATTTCTATTGCCCAGGGATCCACCTGTGAGTGAACCCAGATGTGGCTGAAAAGTCGAAGACGTGCCCCCACTGGGGCGGACTCCCGTAGCGGAGCCCCAGCGTCATGCGGTGGATTTTGTAGAGGCCGGGGAGGACTTCTGTTCCTGGGAACTAGCTGTGTTGTGCAGCTTCTTTCCTCTGCCCTTACCTCTGGCAAGAAAGGACGCGCCTCGTACTTTCCTTTTTTCTCTGTGACCGAAAGGACTGCATTTGATAATGTGGTGCTTTCTTAGACTGTGAGGGAATATAAGGCAAAAAAATAAGATTTTACTCACCGGTAAATCTATTTCTCGTAGTCCGTGGTGGATGCTGGGGACTCCGTAAGGACCATGGGGAATAGCGGCTCCGCAGGAGACAGGGCACAGCTAAGAAAGATTTAGGACTACCTGGTGTGCACTGGCTCCTCCCACTATGACCCTCCTCCATACTTCAGTAAGGATACTGTGCCCGGAAGAGCTGACACAATAAGGAAGGATTTTGAATCCCGGATAAGACTCATACCAGCCACACCAATCACACCGTATAACTCGTGATAATATACCCAGTTAACAGTATGAACACAACAGAGCCTCTCAAAGGATGGCTCAACAATAACCCTTGTAGTTAACAATAACTATATACAAGTATTGCAGACAATCCGCACTTGGGATGGGCGCCCAGCATCCACTACGGACTACGAGAAATAGATTTACCGGTGAGTAAAATCTTATTTTCTCTGACATC
The DNA here is from genome assembly GCF_028390025.1 of Pseudophryne corroboree. NCBI lineage: Eukaryota > Metazoa > Chordata > Amphibia > Anura > Myobatrachidae > Pseudophryne > Pseudophryne corroboree. The sequence goes on along the minus strand of NC_086444.1, from coordinate 811,850,341 downwards.
CTAGTGGATGCTGGGGACTCCGTAAGGACCATGGGGATTATACCAAAGCTCCCAAACGGGCGGGAGAGTGCGGATGACTCTGCAGCACCGAATGAGAGAACTCAAGGTCCTCCTCAGCCAGGGTATCAAATTTGTAGAATTTTGCAAACGTGTTTGCCCCTGACCAAGTAGCAGCTCGGCAAAGTTGTAAAGCCGAGACCCCTCGGGCAGCCGCCCAAGAAGAGCCCACTTTCCTCGTGGAATGGGCTTTTACAGATTTAGGCTGCGGCAGGCCAGCCACCGAATGCGCAAGCTGAATTGTGCTACAAATCCAGCGAGCAATAGTCTGCTTTGAAGCAGGAGCACCCATCTTGTTTGGTGCATACAGGATAAATAGCGAGTCAGTCTTCCTGACTCCAGCCGTCCTGGAAACATAAATTTTCAAGGCCCTGACTACGTCCAGTAACTTGGAGTCCTCCAAGTCCCTAGTAGCCGCAGGCACCACGATAGGTTGGTTCAAGTGAAAAGCTGATACCACCTTAGGAAGAAACTGGGGACGAGTCCTCAATTCTGCCCTATGCATATGGAAAATCAAATAGGGGCTTTTACATGACAAAGCCGCCAATTCTGACACACGCCTTGCCGAAGCCAAGGCCAAAAGCATGACCACTTTCCACGTGAGATATTTTAAATCCACGGTTTTAAGTGGCTCAAACCAATGTGACTTTAGGAAACCCAACACCACGTTGAGGTCCCACGGTGCCACTGGAGGCACAAAAGGAGGCTGAATATGCAGCACTCCCTTGACAAATGTCTGAACTTCAGGCAGTGAAGCCAGTTCTTTTTAGAAGAAAATCGACAGAGCCGAAATCTGGACCTTAATGGAACCCAGTTTTAGGCCCATAGTCACCACTGACTGTAGGAAGTGCAGAAATCGACCTAGCTGGAATTCCTCCGTTGGGGCCTTCCTGGCCTCACACCACGCAACATATTTTCGCCATATGCGGTGATAATGTTGTACGGTTACATCTTTTCTAGCTTTAATAAGCGTAGGAATGACTTCCTCCGGAATACCCTTTTCTTTTAGGATCCGGTGTTCAACCGCCATGCCGTTAAACGCAGCCGCGGTAAGTCTTGGAACAGACGGGGCCCCTGCAGCAGCAGGTCCTGTCTGAGTGGCAGAGGCCATGGGTCCTCTGAGCTTAATTCTTGAAGTTCCGGGTACCAAGACCTTCTTGGCCAATCTGGAACAATGAGAATAGTTCTTACTCCTCTTTTCTTTATTATCCTCAGTACCTTGGGTATGAGAGGAAGAGGAGGGAACACATAAACCGACCGGTACACCCACGGTGTCACTAGAGCGTCCACAGCTATCGCCTGAGGGTCTCTTGACCTGGCGCAATATTTTTCTAACTTTTTGTTTAAGCGGGATGCCATCATGTCCACCTGTGGCTTTTCCCAACGGTTTACAATCAGTTGGAAGACTTCTGGATGAAGTCCCCACTCTCCCGGGTGGAGGTCGTGCCTGCTGAGGAAGTCTGCTTCTCAGTTGTCCACTCCCGGAATGAACACTGCTGACAGCGCTAACACGTGATTTTCCGCCCATCGGAGAATCTTTGTGGCTTCTGCCATCGCCATCCTGCTTCTTGTGCCGCCCTGCCGATTTACATGGGCGACTGCCGTGATGTTGTCTGACTGGATCAGAACCGGCTGGTTTTGAAGCAGGGGCTTTGCTTGACTTAGGGCATTGTAAATGGCCCTCAGTTCCAGAACATTTATGTGTAGGCAAGTCTCCTGACTTGACCAAAGTCCTTGGAAGTTTCTTCCCCGTGTGACTGCACCCCAGCCCCGAAGGCTGGCATCCGTGGTCACCAGGACCCAGTCCTGTATGCCGAATCTGCGGCCCTCTCTGAGATGAGCACTCTGCAGCCACCACAGCAGAGACACCCTGGTCCTTGGAGACAGGGTTATCAACCGATGCATTTGAAGATGCGATCCGGACCATTGGTCCAACAGGTCCCACTAAAAGGTTCTGGCATGGAACCTGCCGAATGGAATCGCTTCGTAGGAAGCTACCATCTTTCCCAGGACTCGCGTGCAATGATGCACCGACACCTGTTTTGGTTTCAGGAGGCCTCTCACTAGAGATGACAGCTCCTTGGCTTTCTCCTCTGGGAGAAACACTTTTTTCTGGACTGTGTCCAGAATCATCCCCAGGAACAGTAGACGTGTCGCCGGAACCAGCTGAGACTTTGTAATATTCAGAATCCAACCGTGCTGGTGTAGCACCTCCTGAGATAATGCTACGCCGACCAACAACTGCTCTCTGGACCTTGCCCTTATCAGGAGATCGTCCAAGTAAGGGATAATTAAAACTCCCCTTTTTCGAAGGAGTATCATCATTTCGGCCATTACCTTGGTAAATACCCTCGGTGCCGTGGACAGGCCGAACGGCAATGTCTGGAATTGGTAATGACAATCCTGTACCACAAATCTGAGGTACTCCTGGTGAGGATGGTAAATGGGGACATGCAGGTAAGCATCCTTGATGTCCAGAGATACCATGTAATCTCCCTCTTCCAGGCTTGCAATAACCGCCCTGAGCGATTCCATCTTGAACTTGAATTTTCTTAAATATGTGTTCAAGGATTTCAAATTTAAAATGGGTCTCACCGAACCGTCCGGTTTCGGTACCACAAACATTGTGGAATAGTAACCCCGTCCTTGTTGAAGTAGGAGCACCTTGACTATCACCAGCTGGGAATACAGCTTGTGAATTGCCTCTAACACAGCCTCCCTTTCTGAAGGAGTTGTTGGTAAGGCAGATTTAAGGAAACGGCGGGGGGGGGGGGGGATGTCTCGAATTCCAGCCTGTACCCCTGAGATACCACTTGAAGGATCCAGGGATCTACCTGTGAGCGAGCCCACTGATTGCTTAAGTTTTTGAGACGGCCCCCCACCGTACCTGGCTCCGCCTGCTGAGCCCCAGCGTCATGCGGCGGACTTAGCAGAAGAAGCGGGGGAGGACTTTTGTTCCTGGGAAGTGGCTGTATGCTGCAGCTTTTTTCCCCTACCTCTGCCTCTGGGCAGAAAGGACGCGCCTCTACCCCGTCTGCTCTTTTGGGGGCGAAAGGACTGCACCTGATAATACGGTGCTCTCTTTGGTTGTGAGGGGACATGTGGCAAAAATGCTGACTTCCCAGCTGTTGCTGTGGACACTAGGTCTGAAAGACCATCCCCGAACAACTCCTCACCCTTATAAGGCAAAACTTCCATGTGCCTTTTAGAATCTGCATCACCTGTCCACTGCCGGGTCCATAACCCTCTCCTGGCACAAATGGACAGTGCACTTATTTTTGATGCCAGCCGGCAAATATCCCTCTGTGCATCTCTTATGTAAAAGACAGCGTCTTTAATATGCTCTACGTTTAGCAATATAGTGTCCCTGTCTAGGGTGTCAATGTTTTCTGACAGGGAGTCTGACCATGCAGCTGCAGCACTGCACATCCATGCTGAGGCAATAGCTGGTCTCAGTATAATACCAGTGTGTGTATATATAGCTTTCTGGAGAGCCTCCTGCTTTCTGTCAGCAGGTTCCTTTAGGGCGGCCGTATCCTGGGACGGCAGTGCCACCTTTTTTGATAAGCGCGTAAGTGCTTTATCCACTCTAGGGGGTGTTTCCCAACGTGACCTATCCTCTGGCGGGAAAGGGTACGCCATTAGTAATTTTTTTGAAATTACCAATTTTTTATCGGGGGAAGCCCACGCTAGTTCACACACTTCATTCAATTCTTCAGAAGGGGGAAAAACTACTGGTAGTTTTTTCTCCCCAAACATAATACCCTTTTTTGTGGTACCTGGGGTCACCTCAGAAATGTGTAAAACATTTTTCCTTGCCTCAATCATATAACGAGTGGCCCTATTGGACATTACATTAGTCTCTTCGTCGTCGACACTGGTATCAGTATCCGTGTCGACATCTGTGTCTGCCATCTGAGGTAGCGGGCGTTTTAGAGCCCCTGATGACTTTTGAGACGTCTGGGCAGGCACGGGCTGAGAAGCCGGCTGCCCCGCATTTGGCATGTCGTCAAATTTTTTATGTAAGGAGTCGACACTTTTGCGTAATTCCCTCCACAAGTCCATCCACTCCGGTGTCTGCCCCGCAGGGGGTGACAACACATTTATAGGCACCTGCTCCTCCTCCACATAAGTCTCCTCATCAAACATGTTGACACAGCCGTACCGACACACCGCACACACACAGGGAATGCTCTGACAGAAGACAGGACCCCACAAAGCCCTTTGGGGAGACAGAGAGAGAGAGTATGCCAGCACACACCAGAGCGCTATATAAATCAGGGATTAACTAAATTATATCCCCTTATAGCTGCTATATGTATATTGCGCCTAAATTTAGTGCCCCCCCTCTCTTTTTTACCCTTTTCTGTAGTGTAGACTGCAGGGGAGAGCCAGGGAGCTTCCTTCCAGCGGAGCTGTGAGGGAGAAATGGCGCCAGTGTGCTGAGGGAGATAGCCCGCCCCTTTTTCGGCGGACTTTTCTCCTGCTTTTTTATGGATTCTGGCAGGGGTATTTATTTCTTCTCAGGGCGCCCCCCCCCAGCGCCCTGCACCCTCAGTGACCGGAGTGTGAAGTGTGTATGAGGAGCATACAGTGCTGTGCGCTACCTTGGTGAAGACTGATGTCTTCTGCCACCGATTTTCCGGATTCTTCTTGCTTCTGGCTCTGTAAGGGGGCCGGCGGCGCGGCTCCGGGACCGAACACCAATGGCCGGTTCCATGCGGTCGATCCCTCTGGAGCTAATGGTGTCCAGTAGCCTAAGAAGCCCAAGCTACCACCAGTTAGGTAGGTTCGCTTCTTCTCCCCTTAGTCCCTCGCTGCAGTGAGTCTGTTGCCAGCAGATCTCACTGTAAAATAAAAAACCTAAAATATACTTTCTCTCTAGGAGCTCAGGAGAGCCCCTAGTGTGCATCCAGCTCAGCCGGGCACAGGATTCTAACTGAAGTCTGGAGGAGGGTCATAGTGGGAGGAGCCAGTGCACACCAGGTAGTCCTAAATCTTTCTTAGCTGTGCCCAGTCTCCTGCGGAGCCGCTATTCCCCATGGTCCTTACGGAGTCCCCAGCATCCACTAGGACGTCAGAGAAATTGGATTTACCAGCTGTAGCCGTGGAGACCAGGTCCGAGAGACCTTCTCCAAACAATTCCTCACCCTTGTAAGGTAAAACCTCCATATGCCTTTTTGAGTCGGCATCACCTGTCCATTGCCGGGTCCATAGGACTCATCTAGCAGAAATCGACATAGCGTTGACTCTAGAACCCAGCAAAGCAATGTCTCTTTGAGCATCTCTCATATATAAGACAGCATCTTTTATATGTACTAGGGTCAATAAGATGGTATCCTTATCCAGGGTTTCAATTTCCGCTGATAAGGTATCTGTCCATGCTGCTACAGCGCTACACACCCAAGCCAACGCAATAGCCGGTCTGAGTAAGGTACCCGAATGTGTAAATGGACTTCAAGGTAATCTCCTGCTTGCGATCAGCAGGATCCCTGAGGGTAGCCGTATCTTGGGTTGGCAGCGCTACCTTCTTGGATAAGCGTGTCAACGCTTTGTCCACACTAGGGGAGGATTCCCACCGTATCCTGTCCGTTGGCGGGAAAGGATACGCCATAAGACTCCTTTTGGGAATCTGCAGTTTTTTGTCTGGAGATTCCCACGCTTTTTCACATAACTCGTTCAGCTCATGTGAGGGAGGAAAGGTTACCTCAGGTTTCTTTCCCTTATACATGTGTACCCTCGTGTCAGGGACAGGGGGTTCTTCTGTGATATGCAAAACATCTTTTATTGCAATAATCATATATCGAATACATTTAGCCAATTTTGGCTGTAACTTTGCATCATCGTAGTCGACACTGGAGTCAGAATCCGGGTCGGTATCTGTGTCTACTATTTGGGATAGTGGGCGCTTTTGAGACCCCGAAGGTCCCTGCGACATAGGGACAGACATGGGTTGACTCCCTGGCTGTTCCCTAGCTTCCGCTTTGTCTAATCTTTTGTGCAATAAATTTACATTAGCACTTAAAACATTCCACATATCCATCCAGTCAGGTGTCGGCGTTGTCGACGGAGACACCACATTCATTTGCTCCTCCTCCTCCCTAGGAAAGCCTTCTACCTCAGACATGTCGACACACGCGTACCGACACACCACACACTCAGGGAATCCTCTTATCTGAAGACAGTTCCCCCACAAGACCCTTTGGAGAGGCAGAGAGAGAGTATGCCAGCACACACCCAGTGCCATATGACCTAGGAAAAAACACACACAATATGTTTACACAGATAGCGCTGTAATCTTTATTTTTGCGCCATATTATGTGCCCCCCCCCCCCCCTTCTTTAAAACCCTCTTTCACTGTGGATAAGCAGGGGAGAGTCCGGGGAGCTTCCTCTCAGCTGTGCTGTGGAGAAAATGGTGCTGGTGAGTGCTGAGTAAGAAGCCCCGCCCCCTCAGCGGCGGGCTTCTGTCCCGCTAAAATATATAAAAAACTGGCGGGGGCTCTTTATATATACAGTGCCTAGCTGTATATATCTACTTTTGCCAGAAAAAGAAGTTTTATTGCTGCCCAGGGCGCCCCCCCTGCACCCTTACAGTGACTGCCGTTTGTGTGTGCTGTGTGGGAGCAATGGCGCACAGCTTTACTGCTGTGCGTTACCTCAGTGAAGATCTGAAGTCTTCTGCCGCCTCTGAAGTCTTCTTTCTTCTCATACTCACCCGGCTTCTATCTTCCGGCTCTGTGAGGAGGACGGCGGCGCGGCTCCGGGACGAACTCCAGGGTGAGACCTGTGTTCTGACTCCCTCTGGAACTAATGGTGTCCAGTAGCCTAAGAAGCAGAGCCTTGAAACTCACAGAAGTAGGTCTGCTTCTCTCCCCTCAGTCCCTCGATGCAGGGAGTCTGTTGCCAGCAGGCTCCATGAAAATAAAAAACCTAACATAGTAACATAGTATCTGAGGTTGAAAAAAGACAATTGTCCATCGAGTTCAACCTATTTGTGGTCTCCTATGCATGATGATTTGACTAAAATTTCTGACTGATGCTGCTGTCAGCCGTTACATTTTATCCCTATTTATAGTAACTATAATGCATGACTATGCACCATACCCCTGGATATCCTTATCCATTAGGAATTTATCTAACCCATTCTTAAAGGTGTTGACAGATTCCGCCATTACAACTCCCTCGGGCAGGGAATTCCAAACATGTATTGTCCTTACCGTGAAAAAGCCTTTACGCCGTATTGTGCGGAATCTCCTCTCCTCTAACCTGAGCGAGTGTCCACGAGTCCTCTGTGTTGATCTAACCAAAAACAGGTCCCGCGCAAACTCTGTGTATTGTCCCCTTATATATTTGTAGATGTTGATCATATCCCCTCTTAGTCTCCGCTTTTCCAATGTAAACATGCCTAGTCTTTCAAGCCTTTCCTTGTATTCCATCGTCTCCATGCCCTTAATTAGTTTGGTCGCCCTCCTCTGTACCTTTTCAAGCTCCAGGATATCCTTTTTGTAGTACGGTGCCCAGAATTGTACACAGTATTCAAGGTGTGGCCTCACTAGTGATTTATATAACGGGAGTATAATACTCTCGTCCCTAGCATCAATACCCCGTTTTATGCATGCTATATCTTATTAGCCTTCTTTGCTGCAGTCCTACTTTGGGTACTACTGCTTAGCTTGCTATCTATGAGGACACCTAAGTCCTTTTCCAGTACAGAATCCCCTAATTTTACCCCATTTAGTAGGAAGGTGTAATTTATGTTCTTGTTACCACAGTGCATTACCTTACACTTGTCTGTGTTGAAGCGCATTCTCCATTTGGCTGCCCATGCTTCTAATTTAACTAAGTCTTTCTGAAGAGACTCGGCATCCTCCTCTGTATTTATAGCCTTACACAATTTGGTATCATCTGCAAAAATTGACACCATGCTCTCTAGACCTTCTGTTAGGTCGTTAATGAAAATATTAAACAATAGCGGTCCTAATACTGAGCCTTGCGGCACACCACTTAGCACTTCAGTCCAAGTTGAAAAAGATCCATTAACCACAACGCGCTGCTTCCTATTATCTAACCAGTTTTTGACCCAAGTGCATATTGTGCTTCCTAGCCCTGATTCTTGTAGCTTGTAGATAAGTCTCATGTGTGGTACAGTATCGAACGCTTTGGCAAAGTCTAAAAAGATTACATCCACGTCTTTACCCTGATCTAGGTTTGCGCTTACTGTTTCATAAAAGCCAAGTAAGTTGGTTTGACAGGATCTGTCCTTCATAAACCCATGTTGATTCCTTTTAATGACCTTATTGGCTTCAAGGAACTTCTGAATACTATCTCTTAGAATACCTTCCAATACTTTCCCCACTATAGATGTAAGACTAACTGGTCTATAATTACCTGGTTCAGCTTTACTTCCCTTTTTGAATATAGGCACTACTTCCGCTATACGCCAGTCTTTGGGAACCATACCTGATATAACCGAATCCTTAAAGATCAAAGATAGCGGTTTTGCCAGTTCAGAGTGAAGCTCCATTAGAACCCTTGGATGAATACCATCGGGCCCTGGTGATTTATTAATCTTTAAATGTTTTAATCGGTCACAGACTACTTCCTCGCTTAAATAAGTACCTATCAGTGTGATATTCTCATTATTGAGATTGTGCGTTAGTCCCTGAATTGGGTCCTCACGAGTGAATACTGTTGAAAAAAACTCATTTAGTGTGTCCGCTATGTCATTATCATTTTTGCTTAAGACTCCCAACTTGTCTTTTAAAGGGCCTATACTCTCCTTCTTTAATCTCTTGCTATTAATGTATTTAAATAATTTTTTGGGATTCGCTTTGCTTTCCTTTGCTACTAGTTTTTCAGTTTCTACTTTAGCCGCTCTTATTTCCTTTTTGCAAATTTTGTTACATTCCTTATAGTGCTGAAATGACTCTGCTTCCCCGTCAGATTTGTATTTTTTAAATGCTCGCCTTTTCTTGCCCATAAATTCCTTAATCTTTTTGTTAAGCCACATCGGTTTATGATTTTTATTCCTTTTTTTGCTACTCATAGGAATACATTTGAGTGTATTTTTAGCTAGCAGGAATTTTAGTACCTCCCATTTCTCCGTAGTATTTTTCCTAAAAACAAACCTTCCCATTCAATATCCCTGAAAAATACCCTCATCTTTTCAAAATTTGCTTTGCTAAAGTTTAAAGTCCTAGTTGAGCCAGTATAGGGCTGTTTATATAAACTGATATTGAATGTGACCATATTGTGGTCGCTGTTTCCTATGGGTTCCCCTACTATAATACCTGATACCAAATCCCCATTGTTTGTTAATACCAGGTCTAAGATTGCATTGTACCTAGTTGGTTCCTCAATTAGTTGGACTAAGTAGTTATCATTAAGTGCCCCTAGCAGTATCACATGAATCGTTTTTCAAGTTTATCTCTGGATAGTTAAAATCTCCCATCACTACTATGTCTCCTACTCCTGCTGCTCTTTCAATTTGCTTTAGTAACAATTCATCATCAGATGCGTTGATACCAGGCGGCCTATAGCATACACCCAATACTAACTTTTTTATTCCTTTTTCCCCGCATGCAATTTCTACCCATAATGTCTCGACAGTGTCTACAGTCCCCTCCTGAATATCTTCCCATATATTAGGTTTTAAAAACGGCTTTCTGTAAAGACACACCCCTCCACCCTTTTTATTTAGTCTGTCTCTCCTAAACAGTGTACAGCCCTCTAGATTGACTGTCCAATCATGAGATTCATCCCACCAAGTTTCAGTAATGCCTATAATATCATACTGTTTGCTTGAAAATACTTTCTTTCAGGAAACTCAGGAGAGCTCCCTGTAATGCACCCAGTCTCCTCTGGGCACAGTAGTAAACTGAGGTCTGGAGGAGGGGCATAGAGGAAGGAACCAGTGCACACCCATACCTAAAGTTCTTTCTTAAAGTGCCCATGTCTCCTGCGGAGCCCGTCTATCCCCATGGTCCTTACGGAGTCCCCAGCATCCTCTAGGACGGAAGAGAAAAAACAATAACTCTACTGAACTGAATTCCATGGTAAATGTGATGTCAGACTGGGTTTGCTGGCCTGACATACTCTACTGTACATTATCAGTGTGACACTCAGTATTCAATGCTTACCTATTTCCTAGTGTCTTAAGAGATAAGTAGCAGTGGGCATGAAAAAACATTCCTGCGCTCTGCACAATTATATTGGTATTTGTATAAATAAGCACCTAGTAATTACTTTGCTTTAAGTCCTAATTTATTCCAGACAGGATAATTGATTGATCAAAGAAGCACTGACTATTATGGATGACAGCTCATGAGGAACAACTTTAAGTCAGGAGCTTAACATGATAAGAGCAGCAAGATGTGGGCTGTCTAACAGTAACAGATGATCATCTTCCTCAATGGGCTACAAACAACATCAACACGTCTGTCTATTTCTTAACAATATATATGAATCAGTATATTTTTTCTGCCATTATGGGTTGTGTGTTGTAAAAAATAATCAAAGGCTGTAATATAAGTGCATCATCCCCAACTCTGGCTTAATCATAAAAACATGCTGGGAATGATGCAGATTAGGCTGTGTAGTCCCTAAATAAGAAGGTGTAAAACTTTTATTGCTTGCTGTTTATTGGGAATGATCATAGCGCAGTGATATATTCTATATTGCCAAGCCTTACTACCTGTATGTCACTTGCAGCTGGATGTTTCCCCATGATTATTATACAGCAAATAAAAAGCAATAGTATAAAGTAATAACATGATGCAATATTGCAAATAAGCTGTAGGCCATAGCAACCAATCAATCAGTTTTAAATTATAATTCATTTTTTGAAAGCCTAAATACATTTTTTTATTAACAGTTACTGATATAGCGTCAGCATTTTCCATTGTGCTTTACTATTGGAAACAAAAAGTTATAAAACAAGACAGGGTGATAACAACAACAACATCAACAACAACAACAACAACAAATGCTGTAGGTAAAACAATCTATAGGGAAATAGTTATGATAAGGATAAGGTGCTAGATATTGCAAACTGGTACAGTCAGATTGCAGAAGTTCTTGGTGGGCTGTATGATCCAGCCACACAGGACTGTTGGCCAAGGGTCAGTGGGATAGGACAGTGAAGAAAGAGAAAATATGTACAGTTACATGGATTGTAAAGAAGGAATGTAATTAGGTAGGATAGCTTGTGAATTTTCTGGGGGAATCAGCTAATTTGCGAATTTGCGCGTCAGAGCTATTCAATTAGCGGTGTTTACCCCACTCGTGAGACCCCAGTGTTGGCCTGAAGTCCGTGTGAAAAGGCCCCAAAATCAGTCACGCAAGGGAAAAACAAAAACAGATTCCGCAGTTTGAGCGGAATCAGTGTGTTTCTGCGCATGAATCCCGATTTTTGCGCCACATGTTTTTTTTTCACCTAAAATTGAAAGTTGCGGGGGAAAAAAACACCTATGTGGTCAGTTCTGGAATCTGATAAACTGCCCGAAGAGGTGAGTTTTCAGAGAGCGCTTCAAGGTTTGGAGACTACAGGAAAGTCTTACTGTATGTGGGAGGGCATTTCACATAGTGGGAGCAGCCCGAAAAAGCCCTGTAATCAGGTAATGAGTGTGGATGGATGAGAAGTGAAGATCGTTTGCTGATCGGACAGGACGAACTGAAAGATAGTTTGAGATAAGCAATAAGATGTATGTTCGTGTAGTTTGGTTAATACAAAATCAATTAAGTTGCTATTGATTACCCAACATCTGGGATCACGTTGGTAACTAAGGGGGTCATTCTGAGTTGATCGCTCGCTAGCAGTTTTTAGCAGCCGTGCAAACGCTTTGCTGCCGCCCACTGGGGAGTGTATTTTCGCTTTGCAAAAGTGCGAACGCTTCTGCAGCAGAGCGCCTGCAAAGTCTTTTTGTGCAAAACAAGACCATCCCTGTAGTTACTCTTCGCGTGCGTTGATTCTAACGACGGTGGGACGGCTTTTGACGTCACACACCCGCCCAGCGTTCGCCCAGCCACGTCTGCATTTTCCCCGACACGCCTGCGTTTTTCTAAGCACTCCCTAAAAATGGTCGGTTGCCACCCAGAAACGCCCACTTCATGTCAATCTTCCTGCGTTGTGCCGTGCGACTGAAAGCTTTGCTAGACCCTGTGCAAAACCACAAAGGACTTTGTACCCGTACGTCGCGCGTGTGCATTGCGGTGCATGCGCAGAAATGCCGATTTTTTGCCTGATCGCTGCGCTGCGAACAACGGCAGCCAGCGATCAACTCGGAATTACCCCCTAAGTCCATATAGGAGTACTTTTTTAGAACAGATTTTTTGTTCAGTTATTCACAGGTAATAAGAAGCTTAAGGGCTCATTTATCAATGAGTGATACAACTTGTGAATAATAAAACTTGTTGCATATGATAAACGGTGCTCTAGCCAATAATCTCCTGTCATGTGTTCAGCTCCTAATTGTCATGTGATTGAAAACTGAGAGTTGGGAGCTGATTGGCTGGAGCACTGTTTATCATACGTAATGTGTTTTGACATCCACAACGAGTTTTATCACTAGTTGATAAATGGTGAAAGCTATGTATATTGGAAAAGAAATTAACTCATCTTTCCACATATGCACTATACAAAATGTTTAAACAATGAACACTGAAGTGATAACATGAGAACTCAACAATTCTAAGTGATGATAATGGAGCTCACTAGTAGGACGTGAATTACCCTATATATGTTTTATGCATGCATTGTAGAAGCAGTGGCAGTAGCGCAACTCCGCCCTGACCATACCAGTTATTTAATACAGCTCTGCACTTACCTGTCTGAGTGAGCTGATCCAATGAGGCATGATGTGGGCTATTTAAATCAATTTAAAAAGTGCTAGATTCCAATAGTATTTCAAAAAGTTTCTCAATCTCTACATTAGCTATTTATTATGTGTTTTTATGAAACAATCCTGTAATCCTGCAAAAGATCACTTAAATATGAAGATGTAAGTAATAATAAGGTCATAGTAGTATGGTCTGAGAAACACCATATATGAAAATCTAGACAGCTTGAGAACACCCAGTTTCCTAGAGGCCCGTTACAATGCTGTACAGCAGTGAGAGGCTGCCTGTGTCATTCAAAGAACAAATGGAGCTTTAGCTAGCACTGCCATGGCTTTAGCAAAGCCTTTGAAATGGAAAAGCCAGCTCTCTTGGAATGGAGTTGTGGTTTAAATCTCACATTATTTAAATTCTCTTTGCAGCTCTTAATTTTCCTTATACCAGTTAGCGAAAGCATGTTTGGCACAGGGGTGGCAGAGCCATAACAAAAGCTTTTTATCCATGCCAGCACAGAAATAGAGCAGGAGCCGGTTAGGTTTTTTAATCTACACATTCCCTACTTCTTACTAATTCCAGCATCATTTGACTTCAAATGAACTCTGGGGTTCCGCTACTAATATTAAGAATGACTATAGCACAACAGACCTAGCTTTGAAAACTGGTCCAAGATTCTACCTTAATGGGGACTCGGAACAAGAGATCCACGTGATGGCTTTACAGCTATTCTAACCCTGTAAGCAGTGTTAAAAGTAAAGTTGTTGCAGCACAATAATCCAAGCCACAGGAATCTGAATTTCTGGATACGTTTCAACATATTTTCTGCTTTATCACTCATAAGGGGATCCGGTCTCTAGGTCGACCACTATTGGTCGACAGTAACTAGGAAACGACACAAAAAAACTCATGTCGACCTTTTGACCTGTCAACTTAGACCATGTCGACCTAAAGACCCTGTCGACCTAGAGACCCTGTTGACCTAGTTACTGTCGACCAATAGTGGTTGACCAAGACAAGGTCGACCTAGTTACTATCTACCTTCCATACCACACCCACTCATAAGATGTTTTTTAAATTGGTATTAATACGGTCAAAGCTAACATAGTTAATACTTGTGCAGGCAATGTGACTTGTAGGTCACATGACTTCCCTGGCTCTGCATCAGTCACTTTATTCTACTTTGGAAGGCTTGGAGGAGAAAGTTGAGTGCAGAGTGTATTAAACTGAGCATAACTGTACAGAAACTGTTACAAGGAACATAAAAACAAACAACATTCTTGACACTGAGTTATAGCTACATTAGATGAAGAAATATAACTTTTTTTTTTTTTTTTTACAAATTCCATTGTAAACCCTTTGCATTCTCTTCCATTTCAGAGAGTGACACGGCCTAAAGCAAAAATAGCGAGGTCATCGGTTTGTGCAGTTTTGGAAAAAGCGTATGGCTTTACAGAGCAGGATAGCAACGTTTGCAGGGCAGCAGGAGTTTGCACAGGGTAATGAGGAGGTGGGAGCGGTAAAGGATAGATCAATCTGGTTTTGGGACCAGTGCAAAAATTTTACTGAAATTAGATAAACGGGTGGACATGGCACACATTTCGGTACATTCCTTGCTATGTGAAGGTAGATTTATCCATTTGTACTCTGCAACAGGACTTTTCTAAGCTGGCAGAATTGAGTTCTCATATACAGTACAGTATATTTTACTGAGTTTAATTTTGTTCCATCCAGCTGTCAAAGTGCTGCATGTAATAGTCCTAATGTCCCATCACTTCATGATTAGCAGGGCCGTAACCAGGTGTGTGCAGAGTGTGCTTTGCCACACAGTGCACTTTTGATGGGAGCACATCAAATTGGCTGCCCTGGTAGTGTGACAGTTCCATCACAGCAGCGCTGATGATGGCGAGTCCCCACTGTGTTGCTGTGCAGGAGAAGTGTACCGCTGTGGGCAGGGACACACAGATCTGCGGGGTCAGCTGGTATCCGGGAACCTGGAGGGAGAGGCAGCTGGCAGCAGCTCCGGAGCGGTGGCGGATGAGCGTTGACAGCTGGGGGGGATGCTCACATACTACACCTTGCTCTCTCTCACACACACTACCTTTACTCACACTCTCTCTCATTGTGTATGGGCTCTGCCTGGCATAATGTATAAGGGGCTCTTACTGTGCAGTGTAACGTGTATAAGGGCTTTTACTGTGCAGTGTACCATATATAAAGGGCTCTTACTGTACGGTGGAATGTGTAGAAAGGGCTCTTACTGTGCGGTGGAATGTGTAGAAAGGGCTCTTACTGTGATGTAACGTGTATAAGGGGCTCTTACTGTGCAGTGTAACGTGTATAAGGGCTTTTACTGTGCAGTGTACCATATATAAAGGGCTCTTACTGTACGGTGGAATGTGTAGAAAGGGCTCTTACTGTGCGGTGGAATGTGTAGAAAGGGCTCTTACTGTGATGTAACGTGTATAAGGGGCTCTTACTGTGCAGTGTAACGTGTATAAGGGCTTTTACTGTGCAGTGTACCATATATAAAGGGCTCTTACTGTACGGTGGAATGTGTAGAAAGGGCTCTTACTGTGCGGTGGAATGTGTAGAAAGGGCTCTTACTGTGATGTAACGTGTATAAGGGGCTTTTACTGTGCAGTGTAACGTGTATAAGGGCTTTTACTGTGCAGTGTACCATATATAAAGGGCTCTTACTGTACGGTGGAATGTGTAGAAAGGGCTCTTACTGTGCGGTGGAATGTGTAGAAAGGGCTCTTACTGTGATGTAACGTGTATAAGGGGCTCTTACTGTGCAGTGTAACGTGTATAAGGGCTTTTACTGTGCAGTGTACCATATATAAAGGGCTCTTACTGTACGGTGGAATGTGTAGAAAGGGCTCTTACTGTGCGGTGGAATGTGTAGAAAGGGCTCTTACTGTGATGTAACGTGTATAAGGGGCTCTTACTGTGCGGAGCAACGTGTATAAGGGGGTCCTACTGTGGTGTAACATGTATAAGGGGTACTACTGTATGGTGTAATTTGAATAATGGACACTACTGTGCGGTGTAATGTGAGTTGGTACTATTCGGTGGCCAAGCCCCTTCCCCGTGAAGCCATGCCCGCAATGTCCCAATTCTATCTTTGAAGAGTGAGGTGGCGGCTGGGGGGGGGGGGCATGGGGGTTGTGCTGTACCAGTTCTTTTTCTGGCACAGGGTACCAAAATGTCTACTTACGGCTCTGATGAGTAGTATAAACCATATAGGAGTCTAAATGAAAGAGGTTATAGCATAGCAGGTGGTAGGGCTTTTATATGTTGTTTACATTCCTGCAGTATGCAAAGATATTTTCTAGTATGCAGAGAGCAGGAATGCTGCTTAACAGTGCCATGCCAAGTCTCCTCATACTGCACATCCAGTACACTTGGAAATAGAATTCACAATTATGCAAGCAGCAATATTTAATGTACTCACTGCATGAATATATAGGTAGGATTCAATAAACAGGGGAAAATTAATACCCCTCTCACATTAGCAAAACTATCCTGGGTTATTGCACGTGAAAGCATCCCGCCAATTCATCCCAGGTCACAGCCTAGGTTGAAGCTGGAATTGACCCGGGATGTGTGCAGTGTGAACGGGTAAGCCGGGTCAAGGCGACCCGGCACAGATTCTCTGCATAGGAGGCGGCGGCGTTTGGAGATTATCATCTCGAAGCACCACCTCCTATAGCGTTGGTGGCGACCTCACCAACCCGGCAATGTGTTGGGTCGGGCCACAAGTCTGAAAGGGGTCTCAAGCCAGGTCGCACCTGGGTGTGACCCGGTTTAGCTTATTTGAAAGGGGTATCAGATAGCTGATGTAGTTTACCATGCGCTTATTGATCCCACGGAGATATCCAATTAGCTCTGAAGAAAGCAGTCATCTGGGATTTTGTTTTTCACTTGCCTCAGCGGGTTGAAAAAAAATCCCAGATAATTAGCCCTATTTTCGGGAATCGGCAGTGAAAACACATAGGTCTGTGAACTTAATTGAACAGCCTCAAGCATTACATTGGTATAAAACAGAAATAAACATTTTTTTCACCCAAGAAATTATCTGGGTTAATTGAATTTCTCCACCCCCCCTTAGGGGTAGATTTACAAATGGTGGTATTACCCATAGCAATCAATCAGATTCTAGTAATTTCTCTACTGCATTTTAGAAAATGAGAAACAGAATCTGTGGGCAACATCACCACGTTTTACATGCTTTAGTGAATCTAACACTCAAAGTCAGCTTTCAAAAAAATGGGAGTTGTCACACTATTTCATTTGAACTGAAGAGTTGGAAACTGCTTCCACTGTCTTATACTGTTTCCTTAAATAATGTATTTAGATGCCCAATGGCGGCCTCACAAATCTCAGTGTCACTGTATGCCCGCTGTTGCCCACACACAGTCCCTTCCTGTCAGTTACTTTGCAAATAGATCCTCTCTGTGAGCACCATCATATGACTATTGCGGCACATGCACAGTGAGACTCTGTATATACTAGGACGATATGTTGGACCAGATATTGCGCTGACATAGAGGTCGATCCAGGTAAGTATACACACTTACTGATCGGCCGCTTGATATGTCGTCCTGATGTCACAGCTGTGCGGGCATTTGAATTTGGCCACCCATCTGTGTCAGCAGTACCTGTAAAAGTGTATGAGTTCTTAAAGTCTCCGTTGGGCCCGTCCCATTCTCTGCTGGGCTGACTTACACTGATTGCTGGCCTGGGCTGATCTATACGTTTGTTGGGCCTTCTTCAGCATGTCTGGGATTTGCATAATACTGTGGAGAAAAGTGGAAACTGTCATCTGCTCCGGCTAGCGGGCACTTCCAGGTGCTCTTAGCCGGATGGGAGCAGCTCCAACACCCCAGCCAGACTTAACCACATCACCTGATACTCGAGGGTCAGGTGGAAGACGTCGGCTGTTCACAACACTGGGCACCCGGTATCAGTGTGCATGTTGGCAGGATACTGTTAGGTAATAGCCAACGGTAGTGATGATGCAGCCAGATGCTGGAGGTGGCTCCCTCTGGTGGAAGGACAGCCGTATGGGAGGAGGCAGGCGCTGATATACAGAGGGTTATGTGACCAGTTACTACCTGTGATACAACGGTGTATATTATGGACTCATCAATCACAATTACATAACACAACAGTAGAAAACCTGGAATATTGCAGAGCATATTGCTGTGGGGGTACTGGGCATTATTAGGGTTGATAACTAATTATGTATTGAACAAGGTCACATCTGTCACTCGTTCACAGAAGTCTTGGAGCCCAGTGTCCCTTTGAGGTTAAATCATTGTTGTTTATTCACTGATGTATTGTATAAGAGTCATGTGGACAGAGTTATGTACATATTTAGTACCCTGCTGTAAAAATGGCAAATAGCTGTGCTTGTTATATGTAGGGCTTGGCCAATGTATCAGGCGAGTGATGACATAGGATGCTTTATTGTTCCTCTCACAGTAGAACAATATGTCCTTTTGGACAGGGCCCATCTTTGAGCAGTTCCTTATACACCATGATGAAAAACTGTATGTAGCTTCAAGGGAATCATATACCAATGAAAGTAAAACCTACATGATTTTCCTTGATCCACACACAAACCTATGTCTTAAGAAAGGTTCTGTCTGATGGTGAAACACTACCAGGTTAGCCAGGTGAAAGCAGCGTCAGCATAGCGCTGGTGGTGCAGGCTACAATGGAGGGGGAGGGGGAGGCAATAACCCCTACTCTCTGGGACAAACCGTACCCACCCTAACCCCTGCACCAGTCCTGGGTACCTTCACTACCTACCCTACCCCTCCGCCCAGCCCCAGTGACATAAATGACCCACCCTACCTCCTGGCCCAGGGATGTACGCTAACCACTGTACTTCTGGAACAAACACTACTCTCCTACCCCTAGAGACAGACACTACTCACCCTACCCCCACTCCAAGGGACATAAATCACCCACAATGCCCCCATAACCCTAGACAACCCCCACCACTGGGCGGCTATTACATCCACCAAACACATAGTGGGTGCTGCCCTTCCTCTATACATGCTGAATCTCTGCCCTACATGCTGGTTTCTGCAGTCCCCAGACACATTTCTGTACTGGAGTATGGGGTGCCATAGCATCTGCTTGCACAGGGCACTGCAGCTCCTCGCTACACCTCTGGCCAGGAGATAGACCACCTGGGAGCACTGCAGTTGGCTCTAAGATAGTGGCCCCCAGGGCCGGAAAGGCTAGTGGGTATGACCTGATTCATCCTGCAGAACTTTGTTGTACAGTTGCCAGCCTAGACAGAACAACAAAAGTACTGTATAGCTCCTGACAGCTCGTGTCAGGAGAGCTAAACAGCCTAATACACATTGTTATCGGGAGACAGAGCCAATATGTTAGCAAGTACTGCAGATGGGTCAGTCTTCTGTGGGGGACAGGGGAAGTAGGTTTTATTTTTTTCTTATTGAGGCAAATGCGTTTGTTTTTTTACCTGTGGCGTTCAATGTGTTTTATTGATTTCTGTAGGAGCCAACGTGGGTTTTTTTTTCCTATTGGGGTCAATGTGTGAGTTTTTTTCTTGTGGGGGCCAATGTGTTTCATCTCTTTCTTGTGCAATGTTTTTCAACAGCGCATGCATCTCAATGGTGTTCATACAGAGTTGCATTAGATTCAGACGCACGCACCAAGAAGTGTAATATAAGCGTGTTGGGTGTTCCTGGGTGATAACAGAAGTTGGCTATTCGGACGCAGATATAATGTACTATACAGTATGTGTGTTTATCTGAAAGTGGTTGCATACAGAGACGATGAGTTGCTTATATTGGAGGCAATACTACAATGCATGATCTGCACATAGCATAGGGCTGGAAAATATTTCAATGGTTCGACAGATGGTGGCATCTAAAGATACACAAATCATGATTGCAGCATCTGTAGACACTGTTTGCAGGCGACTCAGTCCCTGCACATTTGGAAACACGGATGTGCACCAGGGAAAGGCACTGTAGCTGCATTAGCATAAAGTCGCAGAAGCAACTGAAGAAAAAGACGCAAGGAAGGCTGCAACTACATCTAAATCATAATCAGGCCTTATGAGGAAGGATACCGCCCTCCCCATCAGGGCTCCTTCCACAAATATCCTGGGCTGGTTTTTGATCCCAATTTGCCACTGGATAGATGTTTTGCTTAAATCACAGATCTTGTTGACTTCTGCGCTGTACAGAATACTTAGAGATATTTTTGAGATAGAACTTCTCTCTCATCACATCTCACCTGCTTGAGGAACCTTATGCTAATTTACGTGATCAGATTCTGGGTGGGATGTACTAGGCATCAATTTTGTATGTGCCACTTATCAGGTGCATAGAGGCACTAATAATGCCATTATGCTCAGACAATTGCGATTAAAACTTGTAGAGAACAGCTGTAGAGAACAGCTGCAGGGAACACTGGGAGGGATCCATTCGGATTCCCCTCAGGGAAGAATGCGAAAAAAAGCTCTTAGGAGTTTCCTACAAGGATCAAGCTCCTATGCTTTGTACATATGGGAAATGCAGTGAAAACTCAGAAAACGTCATTTTAGCCTTAGTGCATCTCGTCCTCTAAAAGAAACTAGTCTTCAAAATTTGCCCTTTGGTATCTATTACGTATGGCGGCATCAGATCCTCCTATTTCACTATAACGGATTTCAGGCTGGCCTCTCTATTACCTTTATCTGGTATGTTGGATGAGTATTGTGGGTGGGAAAGGGGAAGAGCAAGAGTGAGTACTTTTTTGTTTTATAAATGTCAATTTAAAACCGTGTGTTCTGATATGGATTGTTACTTATTGTCACGAACCTCGGGCAGCGGCGACCGCGCTTGTCCCTGCGGGTGGCCTGGTCTGCCCGGCGCCTCTCTTCCCCTGACGGTCTCCGGCTTCAGCGGCGGGTCGGCGCTGCTCTCCGGCGGCTTCCCGGAAGCAAGGACGCCGCCATCACAAGCGAGGGCAAGGAGGCGGAGCAGGTCTGACGTCACCTGCCTGCTCCGCCAATCAGGCTAGGGCGGGGAATTTAAAATCAGATACCAGGCAGAGATCCGGTGCCTGAGTATCTTCGTTTCTCCTGCGGAAGCTGTGATTCCAGAGCTCCCTCGTCCCTGCAAGCATCCTGTGCTTCCAAGCATCCTGTGCCTCCAAGCATCCTGTGCCTCCAAGCATCCTGTGCCTCCAAGCATCCTGAGCCTCCAAGCATCCTGTGCCTCCAATTATCTCCGTGCCTCCAAGCACCTCCGTGCCTCCAAGCACCTCCGTGCCTCCAAGCACCTCCGTGCCTCCAGTTACCTCCAAGCACCTCGTGCCTCCAAGCGCCTCATCCCTCCAAACACCTCGGTGTCTCCAAACACCTCCGTGCCTCCAAGCACCTCCGTGCCTCCAAGCACCTCCGTGCCTCCAAGCACCTCCGTGCCTCCAAGCACCTCCGTGCCTCCAGTTACCTCCAAGCACCTCGTGCCTCCAAGCGCCTCATCCCTCCAAACACCTCGGTGTCTCCAAACACCTCCGTGCCTCCAAGCACCTCCGTGCCTCCAGTTACCTCCAAGCACCTCGTGCCTCCAAGCACCTCATCCCTCCAAACACCTCGGTGTCTCCAAACACCTCCGTGCCTCTAAGCACCTCCGTGCCTCCAAGCACCTCCGTGCCTCCAAGCACCTCCGTGCCTCCAGTTACCTCCGTGTCTCCAAGCACCTCGTGCCTCCAAGCACCTCATCCCTCCAAACACCTCGGTGTCTCCAAACACCTCCGTGCCCCAAGCACCTTCGTGCCTCCAAGCACCTCCGTGCCTCCAAGGGCCTCCCTGCACTCCCTGTACTCCCAGCACCTCAGTGCCTCCAATACCACAGTGTCTCCAATATCTCAGTACCCCAGCCTTCAGTATTTCTACAAGTCTTGTCTTACAGGAGACCTTCAAGAATTCCTCTGGGCCTCCCGCCTGCCGTCTTAGTCCTGCATGAGGAAGACCTACATCCGGCCATCTCTACTACGACCCAGTGGCGGTTCCTCTTCCCGGTCATCGGAAGAAGCCCCGAGTCCACAACACTCCCAAACCAGGTCAGTGACAGTATACTCAGGCCACATGGACTCGGGGAATCGGAACACGGACTCGAGTGCCATTCAGAACCTGGCTACTCGAGTGCAAAGTCAGGAAGCAGCGCAAGGCCAGGTGATGCAGTACCTCCAGCAGTTGTCCGGGCGTCTGGATCAGATTCAGGCGTCTCTGGCCTCAGTAATTCCGGCACCTGTTCCAGTAGTCGCACCAGTTGCCGTTGCCAGCAATGTTCAACCATCGGCCGGTGTCACTCCACGCCTTCAGTTGCCTACTCCGTCCCGCTATAATGGGAATCCCAAAAATTGTCGTGGTTTCTTGAACCAATGCGAGGTACATTTCGAGCTACTTGCACACAACTTTCCTACAGACCGGTCCAAGGTAGCATATATTATTTCTCTGTTGGAAGGTTCTGCTTTGGATTGGGTGTCTCCATTATGGGAACGATCTGATCCCATGGTTTCCAACTACACCAACTTCATCTCGTCCTTTCGAAGGATTTTCGACGAGCCCGGCAGAATGACCACTGCTTCTTCCGATTTGCTCCGTGTTCGGCAGGGCGCCCGTTCCGTGGGCCAGTACGTGGTTCATTTCCAGACCATTGCTTCCGAACTACGCTGGAATAATGACGCCCTGAGAGCTGCCTTCTGGAACGGTCTTTCCGACCGGCTGAAAGATGAGCTGGTTACTAGAGATCTGCCGGATCCATTAGAAGATTTGATTTCCCTTTGCGTCAAGGTGGATCTTCGGATGCAAGAGCGTGGAAGAGAACGTAGCCGTTCGGATCGTTCCAGGTTCCGGAATCCTACTCCTAGGCCGGTGGCCTCACCCAGCTCAGATGAGCCCATGCAAATTAACCGCTCCCGACTGTCTCCGGAAGAACGACAGCGTCGTCGTGAGGGTAAACTCTGCCTTTACTGTGGAGCCGCAGATCATTTTCTTAAATCTTGTAAAGCCCGTCCGGGAAACGGGCAGGCCTAGCTTGTTCCGGAGGAGTCAAGCTGGGAGTTACGACAAAAGCTTCTCCAACTTCGGACTGCTTGCTTCCAGTAACTCTAGTCTCCAATTCAGTCTCCAGGTCTTGTGAAGCCCTATTGGATTCCGGAGCTGCAGGGAACTTCGTTTCTTCTTTCTGTGCCCAAAGTTTGGGTTTAAAGTTACGGCCTATTGAGCGGCCAATTTCACTGACGGCTATCAACGGGACTAGAATTTCCAAAGGTCTTATAATGTGGCGCACGGGGCCAGTTAAGCTGCAGGTCGGGGCTCTACATCAGGAAGATTTGGAACTCTTGGTAATCCCAGAAATGCCTCATGATCTGGTTCTTGGAATGCCTTGGCTGAAAAGTCATAATCCCCACATCGACTGGAAGTCGTCACAAATTCTGTCACACTAATTGTCTTACTCCTGTTTGTCCGCTCCGTGTTACCTCCAAAACGGATGAAGAGCACATTCCGGAGGCATATCAAGGGTACAAGGACGTATTTTCGGAACAAGCTGCTGACCTGTTACCACCTCACAGGCCTTGGGACTGCCCTATTGACCTTGTCCCAGGGAAGACGCCACCTCGTGGTCGCACATATCCTCTGTCTCTTCCCGAGACTCAAGCCATGTCGGAGTATATTAAGTCCAATATGCTCAAGGGATTCATTCGCCCCTCTTCCTCCCCTGCCGGTGCAGGCTTCTTTTTCGTGAAGAAAAAGGACGGGGGGTTGAGACCATGCATCGACTACCGCGGCCTAAACGACATTACTATTAAGAATAAATACCCCTTGCCACTAATCACAGAGTTATTTGATAGGGTTCGTGGTGCCCGCATTTTTTCAAAACTCGACTTGAGAGGAGCTTACAATCTTATACGCATCCGAGAGGGGGATGAATGGAAGACTGCCTTTAATACCCGAGATAGGCATTATGAATACTTGGTGATGCCGTTTGGTCTTAGTAATGCTCCCGCGGTTTTCCAGGGGTTCGTCAACGAAATCTTTCGTGATATGCTGTATCAGAGCGTTGTGGTATATCTGGACGACATACTGATTTTTTCCAAGAATCTTGTCGAACACAGGACTCAAGTCAAAGAGGTGCTACACCGTTTACGAGAGAATCATCTCTACGCCAAGCTTTCCAAATGTACCTTTGAAGTAACATCTATTCCGTTCCTCGGTTATGTCATCTCGGGGACGGAGCTTCGCATGGATCCGGAAAAGTTGTCGGCCATTCGTGACTGGACTCAGCCTCTTTCCCTGAAAGCAATACAAAGGTTCCTGGGCTTTGCGAACTACTACAGGAAATTCATTAAGGGTTTCTCCACCATTGTTGCGCCCATTACTGCCCTGACGAGGAAGGGTTCTAAATCCTAGTTTGTGGCCTCCGGAAGCCATTGTAGCTTTTTCTCGCTTAAAGTTAGCTTTCATGACGGCTCCAGTTCTCCAACAACCAAATTTCGAGGAACCCTTCTTCTTAGAAGTTGATGCATCTTCAGTCGGGGTTGGGGCTGTTCTCTCCCAGTATTCCTCTGATAAAAAATTACATCCGTGTGGCTTCCATTCTCGTAAATTCTCTCCAGCCGAACGAAATTACACTATTGGAGACCAGGAACTCTTGGCAATCAAATCTGCCTTGGAAGAATGGAGATATCTTCTAGAAGGGGCTAAACATGTGTTTACCATCTACACGGATCACAAGAATTTGCTGTACATCAAATCCGCACAATGCTTGAATCCTCGCCAGGCGAGATGGGCACTTTTCTTTTCCCGATTCTCGTTCATTATCAAGTACCGGGCCGGGACTCTCAATATTAAAGCAGATGCGCTTTCTCGTTCACAAGTTCCCACAGACGAGGATGAACCTCCGGAGCGGGGTTTAATTCTGAATCCAGTTTCTGTCTCTGCTGCTTTAACTACTCCAGCTCCTCCTCCTGGAAGAATGTCCGTGCCAGCTAGATTCCGCCCAGGAATACTACTGTGGGCCCATAACTCCAAGTTTTCCGGTCATCCCGGCGCTCAGAAGATGTACAAGTTTCTGCAAAGGTCTTACTGGTGGAACACCATGAGGAAGGATGTACAAGATTGCGTTAATTCGTGTCCCCAATGTACACAACATAAATCTCCTCGTCTGCCTCCTGCAGGGTTACTTCGTCCTCTGCCTATCCCTGTGAGACCCTGGACTCACATTTCCATGGACTTCATCACTGACTTGCCCTGTTCCAAGGGTTGCAACACCGTTTGGGTTATCGTTGACCGTTTTTCGAAGATGGCACACTTTGTGCCCTTGACTGGTCTCCCGACAGCACCGAAACTGGCTCTATTGTTTATCCGAGAACATTTTCGTTTGCATGGGTTGCCACAAGAGATTGTTTCTGACCGTGGAGTACAGTTCACCGCCAGGTTTTGGAAAGCCCTTTGTTCAACTCTACACATTAAACTTAAGTTTTCGTCTGCTTATCATCCCCAAACTAATGGGCAAACGGAACGAGCCAATCAAGATCTAGAGACTTTTCTTCGTTTGTATCTCTCTCCTTCACAGGACAACTGGGTGGAGTTGTTGCCTTGGGCGGAGTTTGCCCATAACCATTTGTTTCATTCTTCCACTGGGGAATCACCATTTTTCGTCAACTACGGGTTCCATCCCCGTGTTCCGGAATTTCCAAGCCTTCCGATAATAGAGGTTCCTGCTGTAGTGTCCACTCTACGACACTTTGGACAAATTTGGAGAAAGGTTCATGCTAATCTTAAGCAGGTTTCTGTTCGGTACAAGTTCTTCGCAGATAAGAAACGGCAAGCCGCACCTCAATATAAAGTTGGGGACAGGGTATGGCTGTCCACACGGAATCTCCGGTTGAAGGTGCCCACCATGAAATTCGCTCCAAGGTTCATCGGTCCTTACCCTGTGCTACAAGTCTTAAATCCTGTGGTCTGTAAACTGGGTTTGCCTGCCCATCTTCGAATACCTAACGCCTTTCATGTTTCTCTACTCCGTCCCCTCATTCTGAATCGGTTCCACTCAGCACTCCCTAGGCCAACGTCCGTAGTGGCAGAAGCTGGAGCGGAGTTTGAAATCAAAACTATTCTTGACTCTCGTTATCTTCATAAAAAATTACAGTACTTGGTGGACTGGAAGGGTTATGGTCCTGAGGAGAGAAGTTGGATTGGGGCTACTGAAGTAACGGCTCCTCGTCTGATTCGGATCTTCCACTCCAGACATCCGACTAAGCCCGGGAAGTGTCCAGGGGCCACTCCTGGAGGAGGGGGTACTGTCACGAACCTCGGGCAGCGGCGACCGCGCTTGTCCCTGCGGGTGGCCTGGTCTGCCCGGCGCCTCTCTTCCCCTGACGGTCTCCGGCTTCAGCGGCGGGTCGGCGCTGCTCTCCGGCGGCTTCCCGGAAGCAAGGACGCCGCCATCACAAGCGAGGGCAAGGAGGCGGAGCAGGTCTGACGTCACCTGCCTGCTCCGCCAATCAGGCTAGGGCGGGGAATTTAAAATCAGATACCAGGCAGAGATCCGGTGCCTGAGTATCTTCGTTTCTCCTGCGGAAGCTGTGATTCCAGAGCTCCCTCGTCCCTGCAAGCATCCTGTGCTTCCAAGCATCCTGTGCCTCCAAGCATCCTGTGCCTCCAAGCATCCTGAGCCTCCAAGCATCCTGTGCCTCCAATTATCTCCGTGCCTCCAAGCACCTCCGTGCCTCCAAGCACCTCCGTGCCTCCAGTTACCTCCAAGCACCTCGTGCCTCCAAGCGCCTCATCCCTCCAAACACCTCGGTGTCTCCAAACACCTCCGTGCCTCCAAGCACCTCCGTGCCTCCAAGCACCTCCGTGCCTCCAGTTACCTCCAAGCACCTCATGCCTCCAAGCGCCTCATCCCTCCAAACACCTCGGTGTCTCCAAACACCTCCGTGCCTCCAAGCACCTCCGTGCCTCCAAGCACCTCCGTGCCTCCAGTTACCTCCAAGCACCTCGTGCCTCCAAGCACCTCATCCCTCCAAACACCTCGGTGTCTCCAAACACCTCCGTGCCTCTAAGCACCTCCGTGCCTCCAAGCACCTCCGTGCCTCCAAGCACCTCCGTGCCTCCAGTTACCTCCGTGTCTCCAAGCACCTCGTGCCTCCAAGCACCTCATCCCTCCAAACACCTCGGTGTCTCCAAACACCTCCGTGCCCCAAGCACCTTCGTGCCTCCAAGCACCTCCGTGCCTCCAAGGGCCTCCCTGCACTCCCTGTACTCCCAGCACCTCCAATACCACAGTGTCTCCAATATCTCAGTACCCCAGCCTTCAGTATTTCTACAAGTCTTGTCTTACAGGAGACCTTCAAGAATTCCTCTGGGCCTCCCGCCTGCCGTCTTAGTCCTGCATGAGGAAGACCTACATCCGGCCATCTCTACTACGACCCAGTGGCGGTTCCTCTTCCCGGTCATCGGAAGAAGCCCCGAGTCCACAACACTCCCAAACCAGGTCAGTGACACTTATCCATTGTATCTTTTTCTTCATAATTTTTTTTCTTTTTAATCCTATGATTTTGGAGGCCAGCCACAATGAGGGACTCTAATGCATCATTTTTTTATTTGAGTCATTTTACTATAGGTTTATGTGCCATTCTAATTCTTGCCTTCTTCTGTATTACCTGACACATTGTTATGATGTAACTTTTTGAGCATTTCCTTCCATTGCCTATGTATTAAATTGTTTCAATGAGGATTATTTTTTTTTTTTTTAAATGGGAGTTATGAGATATTTGAATCCATAGGTATTAAAAAGGTTTTTTTTGTTTTGTTTTTTAAATAAAAAATATGATAAAAGATAACAAAAAAAGTGAAGTACTGTACAGTTATAAAGTAAATGGAAAGCCTGCTTTTCTTTTAAAGGTTTCTGTACAGCTGTATGTTGTGCCAAAATGTGTCTGGTGCCAAAATTTAGAGCTCTTTCACATGATCATGAAATAAAGCATGTTTAGCCTAAATACCAGTGTCATAAATCTGTATGATGAATGTGTGAATGGGTTAATGTGCATATTTAATGTGAGATGCTAATATTATCAAGTGCTCAAATCCTACTTTTACAAGAATGTGAATAAAAGAAAGACATACTGCAACATGGGAACATTTACCCACGGGTGCTTCTAGAGAACAGGACCGTGTGTAGACTCCTCTGTGGACCTGTGTTTGGGCCCCCTCCTCCCTAGCCAGCAGCGCTGTAGACTCTGGGCACTGGGGTCACTAGGGGACCCTAGTGCTGTCCCAGAGTCTAGTGCGCATGCGCAGATCTCAAGAAAAATGGTGTGGTGGCCATTTCCCCAGAGATTTCCTTACTGCGCATGCGCAAATCACCGGAAAAATTGCATCTGCGCCATTTACCGGAGATTTGCTTAGAGATGCTGTCGCCGGTGGGGAACTCCGGAGAGGACCCCACACATTGCAGCCATTGTAAATATACCAGTGCGTTTACCCATTATACCTAAGGCATACCGTGTACAGTGCACAAATGAAGAAATGACTTATGGCAGAACTAAACCTTGTACCAGGATTAAATTACAGAGCCATATTTTGTGCCAAGACTAGTGTACAGAGCCATATCCAGTGGAGTGAAGTAATGTACAGGACCATATTTTGTGCCACAAACACTTATCTACTTCACTGACCTTTCACAGTTCACAGATTATTCCATTTCGAGTGTGGTTTCATCTACCAGGTCCTGCTGACAGCAGCTGACTGATAAAATTGCTCCAGCTATACACAAAAATCCAGACCTGAACACAATGCTGATATTTATGGAACTGAGTGATCATTGGCCAACTGCGCACGTGCCAAGGTACCTTAGTGATGGCGCTCGCAGTAAGGCTTTTTCCCCAAAGTGATTGACAGTCAGGGACCATTTGAAGCAGGTAACAGGGAGTGACAGCAAAAACGCAGGTTTCAGGGTGTGTCTCATAGAGAAAACATGGCACCAAAACCTCAGTTTTGAATAAATAATAACAGAATAAACAATTTTTTGTTCTTCAATTTAATAGCTGAATTCTAATGCCCCTCCTTCCACTCTCTGCCTAAGTCTGATCTACTGGCAATATGAAATACTGCATAAGGGTTACTACTGTGTGGCATGGGTCTACTACGGTATGCCAACACTCGGGATTCCTTGCTGCGCTTGCCACGCTGTGGGCACGGTGACGCTATTTATTCTCCCTCCAGAGGGGTCACCACAAGAGGGAAAAAAGTTGTTGTATGCCGGCTGTCGGGATTCCGGCACCGGTCTGCTGAGCACCGGGATCCCGACAGCCGGAATATCAAGTGCCACCCGTGTGGCATACTGTGTATAATTGGTACTATGTTGGCTGTATTACGTAATGTGAATAAGGGGGTCTACTGTTTGGTCTAACGTGAATAAGGGGTACTACTGTGTGGCATAAAGTGAATAAGGGGTACTACTGTGCAGTGTAATGTGAATAAGGGTACTATTTTGAATTAGGGGTACTACTGTGTGATATGCCCCTTTCCTATAAGAACCTGCCCCTTTTTTTGGCTGTGTAGGGGGCACCAGTGCTCTTTCTGGCAAAGGGCACCAAAATGTCTCATTACGGCTTTTTCTGTCATGAACTCAATGTGGACATATAAACAGATATATAAAGTTTTACTAGAGAATTATACACAAGTGATATACTGTATATATATGTGTATATATATATATATATATATATATATATATACTGTATATATAAAGTGAGTCACAATATTTTGATATATGGCATTCTGCACTCCTTGCTGTACAAAATGATGGATAGAGAAGCCTCCTAGGACATCTGTGATAATGATTGGTATAAAAACGTCTGGGAGACTTTTATATGGTCACAGAGCAAACTAATAATATCTTATACTGCACCATAGGAAGTGTATTATCCCATACATAAAGCTTTTAAAACCAATGGAACCAGCTTTTTATTCCTGACAAGTTCTCTATAAAATATTATTCTGTAGGCACACCTACATTCATGATGCCTGCATTATTAGAGTTAGTGGCCTAGTATCAACAATATTGTTACACATTGTAAATTAGTTTCAGCTTCCAAACTTGAACAGATCCTATTTTGGGCTATAGAAATAAGCAATGTTGTATATTTATCTGGAATACGGAATTCTTGTATGGGCTGTTATAAATTATTTTCGTCAGGAGAACATCTCTTGGCAAATACAAATCTCACCACCATCATCATTTCACAAAACATATACACCCTCACAGTCTTGTCTTGTTATGCCAGAATAAGAACACTAGTTCCAAGATGAGAATACAATGTATGTGGCTGAAGGCATATAGGCCACCTGAGAACCTGAAAATAAACCAATTTGGAAGGTTAAGTGCCTGGATTACAATGCAATATAGGTGGCAACTATTCCTTGTGAGTGGAGAAGCTGGGTGAATTGGGTCTTCCTGGCTGGACATGGGATAGCCATGAATGCAAAAATAAATTTAGTACTGTGGAGAAAGATATTTATATAAATCCTAAGGAGTAGAAAGAATATTTAGGAGTCTGCTTGCTTTCAGTGGCTGGACGAACACTATATAAAATCAAGGTAAAATTTTAATTCGCACAGCCATTCGCATGCTGATTGACAGAAAGAGGCCGTTTGTGGGTGGTAACTGACCGTTTTCAGGGAGACAGGGAGAGTCGGAGAAAACGGGAGGGTGTGTGACGTCAGCTCCGGACCTGATCAGCCCATTCTGATCGCACTGTAGGAGTAAGTCCTGTTTTTTTTTCTTTGTGTCAATCATTTACATGGCAAAATCAACTTGGTTTTGCCATGTAAATGATTGCCACTTTAAAAAAAACAGGAGAATTTTACCAAAATCTCTCACTTTCTGATTCTCACACCCTATTACATTTCCCCCATGGCCTGTGAGAGTGAACAAGTAAAAGCTGTATGGAGGAGTGGACCAGCGTCAGTGCATGGTATTACAACAGGATCATTTGCATAAACTATGTTGCACATCATGAATGATTCTTATTGTGTATAACACAAATATTATTATAAGATACAAACAGATGTATGCACTGTGGTCCAGATTTATCAATCCTTATAGTTCCAGCCAGTCAGCTCCTAACTGCCATGTTACAGGCTGTGTTTGAAAAATGACAGGAGCTGGTTGGTTGGCACTTTATTGCCGTGCAATTTATCACTTGCCAAGGCTTGATAAATCTGGGCCTGTATGTGGCATGTGGGGATTACTATATTAAACGTATGTAATCCAACTTGAACATTTAGCTAATGGACATTAAGTGGCACAGACAAATGCAGATTTATATTAAATGCTAGGACAGATCTGATATATTTCAGAAATATAAGAGGATTTTTTATATACAATGTTTTACCAGGCCAAGTATACAGGCCCCACACGGCTAGCAGACTTTGAGAATTTGGCTTAGTGAGAGTAGAATTCTTATCAGAACACAAATCTTTATTAATGGATAAATTCCAGGAACTAAGGAGGACAAATGTATTACAACGGCGTATCTTCTTAACTCACTGCTTCCCAACATACAAAAAAAAGATGCTTTTATTTTGCTGAGTCACAAGCCAAACGTGAGTCTGGAATATCTATAAAGGTTGCCCCTGCTCAGTAGTGATGCAGGAAAATCTGACGGAACAGAGAATATTGACATAACCAAGTCTCCTCATTAGTCAATGAAGTAATGGTTAGCATCACAGGTCTGTGAGTTAGTGCAGACACATTGGGCGTGATATATCATATGAATTCCACCCTATCTCCTGTCTAAAATGATCCCCGTTATCGTACATATCGCGCCCACAGTAATCAGGTTTAGCTGTGTAAAGGGTCGGGTGCCTTGCTACTCCAAGGGTAGCAAGCTGAAATAATGATACCATGCCCCTGAGGGCAGAAACAGAACGGGTGTGGAAAGGGGTGAAAAGAATTGAATCCCGCCCATAAAATGCTGTACATTGATATTTATTGTTAAGTTGCTGGACATACTACAGCTCAAATTAAGGGGTAGTACAAAGAAAAAATAAGAATTTACTTACCGATAATTCTATTTCTCGGAGTCCGTAGTGGATGCTGGGGTTCCTGAAAGGACCATGGGGAATAGCGGCTCCGCAGGAGACAGGGCACAAAAAGTAAAGCTTTAGGATCAGGTGGTGTGCACTGGCTCCTCCCCCTATGACCCTCCTCCAAGCCTCAGTTAGGATACTGTGCCCGGACGAGCGTACACAATAAGGAAGGATTTTGAATCCCGGGTAAGACTCATACCAGCCACACCAATCACACTGTACAACCTGTGATCTGAACCCAGTTAACAGTATGATAACAGCGGAGCCTCTGAAAAGATGGCTCATAACAATAATAACCCGATTTTTGTAACTATGTACAAGTATTGCAGATAATCCGCACTTGGGATGGGCGCCCAGCATCCACTACGGACTCCGAGAAATAGAATTATCGGTAAGTAAATTCTTATTTTCTCTATCGTCCTAGTGGATGCTGGGGTTCCTGAAAGGACCATGGGGATAATACCAAAGCTCCCAAACGGGCGGGAGAGTGCGGATGACTCTGCAGCACCGAATGAGAGAACTCCAGGTCCTCCTTAGCCAGGGTATCAAATTTGTAGGATTTTACCAACGTGTTTGCCCCTGACTAAATAGCCGCTCGGCAAAGTTGTAAAGCCGAGACCCCTCGGGCAGCCGCCCAAGATAAGCCCACCTTCCTTGTGGAATGGGCATTTACATATTTTGGCTGTGGCAGGCCTGCCACAGAATGTGCAAGCTGAATTGTATTACACATCCAACTAGCAATAGTCTGCTTAGAAGCAAGAGCACCCAGTTTGTTGGGTGCATACAGGATAACAGCAAGTCAGTGTTCCTGACTCCAGCCGTCCTGGAACCTATATTTACAGGGCCCTGACAACATCTAGCAACCTGGAGTCCTCCAAGTCCCTAGTAGGCGCAAGGCACCAAAATAAGCTGGTTCAGGTGAAACACTGACACCACCTTAGGGAGAGAACTGGGGACGAGTCCGCAGCTCTGCCCTGTCCAAATGGACAACCAGATATGGGCTTTTTTGAGAAAAAAACCACCAATTTGACACTCGCCTGGTCCAGGCCAGGGCCAAGAGCATGGTCACTTTTCATGTGAGATGCTTCAAATCCACAGATTTGACTGGTTTTAAACCAATGTGATTTGAGGAATCCCAGAACTACGTTGAGATCCCACAGTGCCACTGGAGGCACAAAAGGGGGTTGTATATGCAATACTCCCTTGACAAACTTCTGGACTTCAGGAACTGAAGCCACTTCTTTCTGGAAGAAAATCGACAGGGCCGAAATTTGAACCTTAATGGACCCCAATTTGAGGCCCATAGACACTCCTGTTTGCAGGAAATGCAGGAATCGACCGAGTTGAAATTTCTTCGTGGGGCCTTTCTGGCCTCACACCACGCAACATATTTTTGCCACATGTGGTGATAATGTTGTGCGGTCACCTCCTTTCTGGCTTTGACCAGGGTAGGAATGACCTCTTCCGGAATGCCTTTTTCCCTTAGGATCCGGCGTTCCACCGCCATGCCGTCAAACGCAGCTGCGGTAAGTCTTGGAACAGACATGGTACTTGCTGAAACAAGTCCCTTCTTAGCGGCAGAGGCCATAAGTCCTCTGTGAGCATCTCTTGAAGTTCCGGGTACCAAGTCCTTCTTGGCCAATCCGGAGCCATGAGTATAGTTCTTACTCCTCTACGTCTTATAAGTCTCAGTACCTTAGGTATGAGAAGCAGAGGATGGAACACATACACCGACTGGTACATCCATGGTGTTACCAGAACGTCCACAGCTATTGCCTGAGGGTCTCTTAACCTGGCGCAATACCTGTCCCGTTTTTTGTTCAGACGGGACGCCATCATGTCCACCTTTGGTATTTCCCAACGGTTTACAATCATGTGGAAAACTTCCCGATGAAGTTTCCATTCTGCCGGGTGGAGGTCATGCCTGCTGAGGAAGTCTGCTTCCCAGTTTCCATTCCCGGAATGAAACACTGCTGACAGTGCTATCACATGATTTTCCGCCCAGCGAAAAGTCCTTGCAGTTTTTGCTATTGCCCTCCTGCTTCTTGTGCCGCCCTGTCTATTTACGTGGGCGACTGCCGTGATGTTTTTCCCACTGGATCAATACCGGCTGACCTTGAAGCAGAGGTCTTGCTAAGCTTAGAGTATTATAAATTTACCCTTAGCTCCAGTATATTTATGTGGAGAAAAGTCTCCAGACTTGATCACACTCCCTGGAAATTTTTTCCTTGTGTGACTGCTCCCCAGCCTCTCGGGCTGGCCTCCGTGGTCACCAGCATCCAATCCTGAATGCCGAATCTGCGGCCCTCTAGAAGATGAGCACTCTGTAACCACCACAGGAGAGACACCCTTGTCCTTGGATATAGGGTTATCCGCTGATGCATCTGAAGATGCGATCCGGACCATTTGTCCAGCAGATCCCACTGAAAAATTCTTGCGTGAAATCTGCCGAATGGAATTGCTTCGTAGGAAGTCACCATCTTTATCAGGACCCTTGTGCAATGATGCACTGATTTTAGGAGGTTCCTGACTAGCTCGGATAACTCCCTGGCTTTCTCTTCCGGGAGAAACACCTTTTTCTGGACTGTGTCCAGAATCATCCCTAGGCACAGCAGACTTGTCGTCGGGATCAGCTGCGATTTTGGAATATTTAGAATCCACCCGTGCTGTTGTAGCAGTATCCGAGATAGTGCTACTCCGACCTCCAACTGTTCCCTGGACTTTGCCCTTATCAGGAGATCGTCCAAGTAAGGGATAATTAAGACGCCTTTTCTTCGAAGAAGAATCATCATTTCGGCCATTACCTTGGTAAAGACCCGGGGTGCCGTGGACAATCCAAACGGCAGCGTCTGAAACTGATAGTGACAGTTCTGTACCACGAACCTGAGGTACCCTTAGTGAGAAGGGCAAATTTTGGACATGGAGGTAAGCATCCCTGATGTCTCGGGACACTATATAGTCCCCTTCTTCCTGGTTCGTTATCACTGCTCTGAGTGACTCCATCTTGATTTGAACCTTTGTAAGGGTTCAAATTTTTTTTTTTTTTAGATTTAGAATAGGTCTCACCTAGCCTTCTGGCTTCAGTACCACAATATAATGTGGAATAATACCCCTTTTCTTGTTGTAGGAGGGGTAATTTGATTATCACCTGCTGGGAATACAGCTTGTGAATTGTTTCCCATACTGCCTCCTTGTCGGAGGGAGACCTTGGTAAACCAGACTTCAGGAGCCTGCGAAGGGGAAACGTCTCGACATTCCAATCTGTACCCCTGGGATACTACATGTAGGATCCAGGGGTCCTGTACGGTCCCAGCGTCATGCTGAGAGCTTGGCAGAAGCGGTGGAACGCTTCTGTTCCTGGGAATGGGCTGCCTGCTGCAGTCTTCTTCCCTTTCCTCTATCCCTGGGCAGATATGACTCTTATAGGGACGAAAGGACTGAGGCTGAAAAGACGGTGTCTTTTTCTGCAGAGATGTGATTTAGGGTAAAAACGGTGGATTTTCCAGCAGTTGCCGTGGCCACCAGGTCCGATGGACCGACCCCAAATAACTCCTCTTCCTTTATACGGCAATACACCTTTGTGCCGTTTGGAATCTGCATCACCTGACCACTGTCGTGTCCATAAACATCTTCTGGCAGATATGGACATCGCACTTACTCTTGATGCCAGAGTGCAAATATCCCTCTGTGCATCTCGCATATATAGAAAATGCATCCTTTAAATGCTCTATAGTCAATAAAATACTGTCCCTGTCAAGGGTATCAATATTTTTAGTCAGGGAATCCGACCAAGCCACCCCAGCTCTGCACATCCAGGCTGAGGCGATCGCTGGTCGCAGTATAACACCAGTATGTGTGTATATACTTTTTATGATATTTTCCAGCCTCCTGTCAGCTGGCTCCTTGAGGACGGCCCTATCTATAGACGGTACCGCCACTTGTTTTGATAAGCGTGTGAGCGCCTTATCCACCCTAAGGGGTGTTTCCCAACGCGCCCTAACTTCTGGCGGGAAAGGGTATACCGCCCATAATTTTCTATCGGGGGGAACCCACGCATCATCACACACTTCATTTAATTTATCTGATTCAGGAAAAACTACGGTAGTTTTTTCACATCCCACATAATACCCTCTTTTGTGGTACTTGTAGTATCAGAAATATGTAACACCTCCTTCATTGCCCTTAACGTGTGGCCCTAATAAGGAATACGTTTGTTTATTCACCGTCGACACTGGATTCAGTGTCCGTGTCTGTGTCTGTGTCGACCGACTAAAGTAAACGGGCGTTTTAAAACCCCTGACGGTGTTTCTGAGACGTCTGGACCGGTACTAATTGTTTGTCGGCCCTCTCATGTCGTCAACCGACCTTGCAGCGTGTTGACATTATCACGTAATTCCCTAAATAAGCCATCCATTCCGGTGTCGACTCCCTAGAGAGTGACATCACTATTACAGGCAATTGCTCCGCCTCCTCACCAACATCGTCCTCATACATGTCGACACACACGTACCGACACACAGCACACACACAGGGAATGCTCTGATAGAGGACAGGACCCACTAGCCCTTTGGAGAGACAGAGGGAGAGTTTGCCAGCACACACCAAAAACGCTATAATTATATAGGGACAACCTTATATAAGTGTTTTCCCTTATAGCATCTTTTATATATTTCTAACGCCAAATTAGTGCCCCCCCTCTCTGTTTTAACCCTGTTTCTGTAGTGCAGTGCAGGGGAGAGCCTGGGAGCCTTCCCTCCAGCCTTTCTGTGAGGGAAAATGGCGCTGTGTGCTGAGGAGATAGGCCCCGCCCCTTTTTCGGCGGGCTCGTCTCCCGCTCTTTAATGGATTCTGGCAGGGGTTAAATATCTCCATATAGCCCCCGGAGGCTATATGTGAGGTATTTTTAGCCAAAAAAGGTTTTCATTTGCCTCCCAGGGCGCCCCCCTCCCAGCGCCCTGCACCCTCAGTGACTGCCGTGTGAAGTGTGCTGAGAGGAAATGGCGCACAGCTGCAGTGCTGTGCGCTACCTTAAGAAGACTGAGGAGTCTTCTGCCGCCGATTCTGGACCTCTTCTCGTTTCAGCATCTGCAAGGGGGCCGGCGGCGAGGCTCCGGTGACCATCCAGGCTGTACCTGTGATCGTCCCTCTGGAGCTAATGTCCAGTAGCCAAAGAAGCCAATCCATCCTGCACGCAGGTGAGTTCACTTCTTCTCCCCTAAGTCCCTCGTTGCAGTGATCCTGTTGCCAGCAGGACTCACTGTAAAATAAAAAACCTAAGCTAAACTTTTCTAAGCAGCTCTTTAGGAGAGCCACCTAGATTGCACCCTTCTCGGCCGGGCACAAAAATCTAACTGAGGCTTGGAGGAGGGTCATAGGGGGAGGAGCCAGTGCACACCACCTGATCCTAAAGCTTTACTTTTTGTGCCCTGTCTCCTGCGGAGCCGCTATTCCCCATGGTCCTTTCAGGAACCCCAGCATCCACTAGGACGATAGAGAAATATATATATTTTAATGTGGTTGGGGTGCAGTAGCTAAATGTGGGTGCTGTGTTTTAGCTGGTTACTGAAAAGGTCAGTCTGTACTGCATGGATTAAACAGAAGTCAGCTGCAGATGTCTCTGCACTCTATTCTGTATCAGGAGCAGTTTTTCAGGTCGGAAGGGGTTTCCGACCTATTCAATTCCCGGTGTCCCTTCCCCACGTGCTTCTGCCGGAAACGGGGCCAAATCAGACAGGTTTTGGCTCCCTTTCCCACAATCTCAATCTGACTTTAAAAAAAGTCGGATTGAGGACATGAGACGGGGGAGTGGGGCTGCGGGCTGCAGGGCACTACCTCCAATGGGCGTCCCCCCAGCCAGGCTACTCTCACCTGCCAGCGATAATGAGGACGAGCTGGAAGGAGGACGGGACAGCAGCTGAGTGTTGTCAGCAGCAGCGCGGAGGGGACACCGGGAACGACCAAATCCGCCAATCGGATTGGCCGTTCATTGAATAGTCCTTGTCGGATCTTTTCCGACAAATGCATGTCGGAATGGATCCGACTTTAATTGAATATACCCTATGCACTGGTTATTACCCGGTCGCACCTACAGAGACAATTTTGTCTCTTCACCATTACAAGCTGCCCACTATGTATACAATGATCAGTTTCTGCAAAAAAAAAAAAAAATTTTTATTGTATTTACATAATTGTATCCAATTTTTTAAAATATATCAAATTTTTTTGGATGGACGTCTTAGAGGATATTTCAAAAGTCAGTTGTGAGTAACATTCATGTGGTCAGGTGTTCCACCCATTCCAGCAGGTGCCTCAATGTCTGTAAGAATCCAGAGACCATCTCCTTGTTTCTGCTGGGGTGAGACTTCCTTCATGTGAATGCGGAGGTCCCTATTATTGTTTAGTAATCCCACCCAAAACAGAATTTTCTGTTGATGGGGTTATGCCTTTAGCTAATTTTGTGCTGCTATGCAGCTACTGTAATATGGGCATAATTCAGAGATGTACGTAAACCCAATGTTTACACATATCTCCGATATTTGTAGACCATGCGCAGAAGCCATGTAAGGCGTGTCCTAGTATACAGCAGTGGATCACAGAAGCCTATAGTGGTCGTCTATTAACCACAGATTTCTCTTGTGACTTTTGCATATTTTCGCACAGTCGCATACAAAGATGCAGGAGTGGTGCAGATAGTGTACACCTCTTAGTCAGCCTCTATGGCCTTAGGCCAGAGGCGGATTTAGACCTCATGGGGCCCTAAGCAAGACCCCGGTTTGGGCCCCCCTTCCTCAAACAATCCTCAGTGTGACCCCCCTTCGTTTTTTCTTGGGGCCTGTAATATATCTAGGTATGCCCCTGGACCTGCCCATTAACTGAACTGGAGGGCA
Source organism: Pseudophryne corroboree (assembly GCF_028390025.1). Classification (NCBI taxonomy): domain Eukaryota; kingdom Metazoa; phylum Chordata; class Amphibia; order Anura; family Myobatrachidae; genus Pseudophryne; species Pseudophryne corroboree. The sequence goes on along the minus strand of NC_086444.1, from coordinate 811,811,426 downwards.
TTTTAATGTTATATACTATAATATGAACCGGGGCACAATATGAACGGGGAGCACTATATATCATAATGTGAATTGGGGGTACTGTGCAGCATAATGTGTACTGGCAGCTCTGAATAAAAAAGAAACTAGAACACTATTATGGGGCATAACATTAAATAAGGCTCTACTATGGTTCAGAAAATGAACTAGGGCGTTATTATAAGGCATAAAATTAACAACTGTTGCAGAGAAGTGTCTCTCTAGAACAGGCATGTCCAAACTGCGGCCCTCCAGCTGTTGTGAAACTACATATTCCAGCATGCCCTGATACAGTTTTGCTGTCAGTGAATGCTAAAGCTGGGTCAGGGCATGCTGGGATGTGTAGTTTCTCAACAGCTGGAGGGCCGCAGTTTGGACATGCCTGCTCTAGAAGCATTGGGATGGGGGCCCCTTCAAAATGTTGATATGGGACCCACAAAGTTCTGGCTATGCCCCTGATGGGAGTATTCAGCCAGCCCAGCTCTCTGACAATTTTGGTGAAGCTCAGGGTCTGCCAGAAATGCCCTTTATACAGCCTTGTCGGCGGGCCTCCTGGGACCAGGAGGGCCCCCCTGAGACCAACAGGGCCCTAAGCAGCCGCACTGGTTGCCTTGTGGTAAATCCTCCTCTGCCTTAGGAAGCATATGGGGTAAGATCACTCCTACAATATAACATAGAAATGTATATGTCTCCAGAGAGCCGCAGTTGCTTGCTGTGCAGAACATATTATCCAACTTGTACATTTAGCAAACAGACATTAACAAAACTGCATTTGCCTGTGCCATTTTAAATACTATGGGGTGTATGCAATAGCTGTCGGGTCCTTTCCGTCGGAAAGGACCCGCCAGCTCTTTATTCAATGTCGGGGGAAACCCGTCAGGTTTGGCCCGTTCTTGACAGTGTCAATCCGACATTTTTTAAAGTCTGATTGACACTGTCGGAAACGAGCCTAAAACCTGTTGGGTGTGACCCTGCTTCCGACAATACACATGGGGGGTAATTCCAAGTTGACCGCAGCAGGATTTTTTTTAGCAGTTGAGCAAAACCATGTGCACTGCAGGGGAGGCAGATATAACATGTGCAGAAAGAGTTAGATTTGGGTGGGTTATTTTGTTTCTGTGCAGGGTAAATATTGGCTGCTTTATTTTTACACTGCAATTTAGATTGCAGATTGAACACACCCCACCCAAATCTAACTCTCTCTGCACATGTTAAATCTGCCTCCCCTGCAGTGCACATGGTTTTGCCCAACTGCTAACAAAAATCCTGCTGCGATCAACTTGGAATTACCCCATGGATCGGCGGGTATTCCGACAAGTCGGATTTCTCGACTTGTCGGAAGAAACGGCCCGACACTGAATAGGTCGGAACCCCTTCCGACCTCAATCAATCGGAAACTGCAGTCTTTCTGACAAGACGGCAATTTCCGACTCTTATTGAATATACTGTACCCCTATGACAGCACTGACTTATTTTATGTATCAATAGCTAATTACAAAGTATATTACAGCACTTACCATTATGTATCAATGAGTAAAAAGCAGTACAGGGCTCTTTGTTTGTTATGTTTGTCTTGGCCAATTGTGTAATTATCTCAGGTTCGTATGTACTGTGAGCAAGCTAACAGTCTTTGGGAATTTAGCTTAGCTAGAATATAAGGGGCCAACTTATTAATTATCAGGTTTTAGAGATGATATTTATAACTTCTTATCATTGCTATTCACGTCAGTTTGAAATGATGTTCCGCCAAGATGTATGAAGAAACACATCTAGGGACAGGTGCTCTGATAGGAGAGCGTACTGGTAATGTGTAAAGTAAAGTGATCCCTGACACAATCACTTTGCTACGGGACTCCCAGAGGACTACTGTGCATAAGCGGCCATCAGGCAGCACACATGTGAATGGCCATTATCGGGGAGGGATCCATCTTATCACTTTCCCGGTAAATTTTGCAATATGTAGCCTATAGTCTACAAGTGTTAACACCATCCTGGTGATTAAAAAAAATAGCAGCCCCCAAGAAAACCTATTGGCAATGGGGGAACCACAGCGGATATCTCCAATATCAGCTTTAAAAACCCAGTCATACATCTTGGGGATCTTTACATATTGTGGGTATCTAAATTCACATACAGTATGCACACTGCTGGAGGGTTTCCTAACAGACCCCTCTGTGCAATCAGACCTCCTTCCTCCCGCATACAAACTCAGGAAAATAACATCTTCTGTTTCAGCCTGTGCTCTGTCTTGCATTGCCATTAGTGTCCGCAATACATGAGTGATTGATAATCACAATGGATGCAGTTTTTTTTTATTTTTTTGAGTTTTCCTTTGTCTGAGCTTTATTCAGAGTCCAACACAGGGAAAGTAAGGAAACAGTGAGCTTATATGGGAGTTAGAGTTTAGTCATGCAGCAATATCTTGCAATCACGATGCCCAGAGATTAAAACTTTGAAGAAATGTCATACTGTCCTAAATAACAGCATATCAGCTTACAAACAGCCCACTGACTCTGAGAACACGTACACTGCAGTCTCATCGCTGTGAAAAATGAAACCTCCATGAAGCACAGTCTCTGTCTCTTTGGTCCACATGGTATTATTATGGAACATTAATTTACAGATTACAATCATGAATTAGCACAGTTATAAACACGACCAAGGAGGCAGGCAAGAGGCGAACTTAAATATCCATACAGAGAACAACTGTTATCTTTGCAGATGCATGATCAAAGCTAATCAGGATCTAATTAGATTTTTCAATAACTGCATTTATGCAATCACTAGTAAAATAACCAATATATAATTCTGGAGCTACAGTGCACTATGGAGCATAGCCTAGAACAGTAACCACTGCAGCCACTTTCATTGAAGAAAACGGTGCTGATCCGCTGGCATATCAACTGCATCCCCTACAAAGAGTGTCTCATGAATGGGTCATGGAGTCAGTGACCGATGAGTCATTGCTGCATAAAGAAAACAGAGCTACGTTTTCTCATAGATAGCCTCACATACCGTTTATATCATGCACGATTGCGGCATTTTCTCCATTACATTTTTGTTTCTCATACATAAGTATAAACAAAATACTATCTTCTTGTTGTCATCTTGCTTTTATCAAGTCGAGCGAGACACTTAACAGTAGATATGAGAAATAAATCAGCCTATTACAATGAATAATACAAACATTACTGAAATTATACGCTTTTTATGTATAAATCTCATATATATATATATATATATATATATATATATATATATATATATATATATATATATATATATATATAGAATAAGAGATCCTTTTTGCGCTCTAAAATTGGACCTATACCTTTGATTGTACTCAATAATTTTATTAAGGGGCAAGCTTCTACACAGAGATGGTCCCCTGTCGAACAAGACCAAAACTAGAAATCAAGAAATAGTATATCTCTGTGGAGCGCACTTAATGACTGAAATAAATATATTTATATATAATACAATTTAATATGGTTATATTGGTTTCTGACAAAAAGAGGATGACATCACACAAACACCCTTTAAACTTTAAAACATCTATTGCTTTTTATTGCTAAAATAATTAAATTTCAATACTGATAAAAAATGATGTACACTTTTACAATGTGTTATTGTTCATTACAGCCAAAAAATTGAATAACAACTTTTCCAAACAATAAAAGATTTTTACACTCAACGCGTTTCGTCGTATGTCGACTTCTTCAGGAGTGTTTTTTATGAAAAGGCAATTAATTAGTTTGAAACAGCTGTATTTTCACAAAATTATAATCCATATTTTACTAAGAATTATTATGTATAATTAACTTCCATAGTTTTGTAGTATATAATGAATCTTCCTATTTACGACCATCTGATGGTTAATATTAATCTTCCAAAGGCTTGTAATTAATTTGTCCAAATTTTTATTTAATTTACCTATAATACTTTCATATGTCTAAAAAATATATATGAGGATCCGGCAATGGGATAAATAATATTAAGCTTCTTTTATTTCCCAGCAGCTCTCCTTGTGTGTCCTCATACACAGAGATCCAAAGACATATAGAGATATATACACATACACACTGTATTTTATTAGGGCCCATTGTAATTCATCCTCTACACCAGGAGCTCTCAAACTCGGTTCTCAAGATCCCAAACAGTTCACGCTTTCCAGGTCATCTGTGGATCTTTGAAATGTGCCAGTTGGTCATACACCTGTGCCCAGCTAGATGACCTGGAAAACATAAACTGTTTGGGGTCCCAAGGACCGAGTTTGCGAACCACTGCTCTATACAGTAGTTTATAATCAGGTATCAATGTTAAAAATGTTTCCATTAATTGTTCAATAAAAACACAGGTGGAACTTATATTTCTAGTTACTTTATAAAATTAGCTAGGGTAGGGCTTTCCTTTTAAAAAGATGCTGGTTCCTGCGGGCTGGGCGATCAGTACTGTTCTGGCTGGCCAATATAATATTAGTTGAAACTGAAAATGTGAGCATCATCTTGAAAATTGCCTGGCTACTCGCCTGTCTTTAACATTGCCATATACGTTAACAATGCATTTCACAGGGTTACTTCATGTCAACCCATGGGAACCCCAATGTTAAGCATAGGACAGAATGTTAAGGTAGCAGCTCCCGGCTGTAGAATTATAGTGTCCAGCAGACTGCACAGTTCAGTTCATTTTGGGGTTTCTTGAGGAGTGGTGGGTGTTTTCATGTGTCGTTGTGGACTACTTCATGACAACTTGACCAGGTAAATATAGATTAAAAGAAGGCTCAATGTAAACGTGTGCGTGGCTCAATGTAAACGTGTGCGTCTTTTTAAGCATTGAATAGATTTTTTATATTAAGTTGTGTATATTTCCCCCCCACACAGCCCATTTTCCTTGGTGAACTACAGGTCCCAGCTGGCTCTGGTATCATAATTGGCAACCAGGCTATGATGGAACTTCAAGTTTGGCAAAGACAAAATGCTTTAAATATATTATTAGTAAATATTTATTACCTCCATACCCAAAACCCTGGGGCTGGTTGGGAACCCATACCTCCCAACATCGGGAGGTGCTAAGTAGTAACTCCCTGGCCGCACCTGCCCAAAAAGAGGGCGTGCCCTATTGAAAAGGGGGCATGGCTTTGCAGGAGTGCCGCAATCACCCTGTTTTCCGTCACTGTGGGGGCATTCCCAGCGCTCTGTGAGCTGCTGGCATGCTCCCAGTCCCTCTTTTCTCCTGTGAATAGACGCTGTGTGCATGTGGGACTGTCCTGCAAAAACTGGAACAGTTGGGAGGTATGGGAACTACAGCAGGGGATCCCACAGAGGTACACCCTCCTGAAGCACTCCCAGAGGGTAGGTGAAAAAATTGCTGTTAAGTGTGTTTATGTGAATTGTTATTTCTATATGCATTTGTTTGTAATTAATCTAGTTTAACAGCAAGTGGATAAGATTATGGGCCTAATTAAGGGTTGATCGCAAAAGCAATATCTTTCTCTAATGGGCAAACCCATGTGCACTGTAGGTGGGGTAAATATAACATGTGCAGAGAGAATTAGATTTGGGTGGGTTATATTGTCTCTGTGCGGGGTAAATACTGGCTGCTTTATTTTTACACTGCAATTTAGATTTCAGTTTGAATACACGCCACCCAAATCTAACTTTATCTGCACATTATATCTGCCCCCCCTTGCAGTGCACATGGTTTTGCCCATTAGAGAAAGGTTTTGCTTTTGAGATCAACCCTGAATTAGGTCCTATAGGGGTAATTCCAAGTTGATCGCAGCAGCAAATTTGTTTAGCAGTTGGGCAAAACCATGTGCACTGCAGGGGAGGCAGATATAACATTTGCAGAGAGAGTTAGATTTGGGTGAGGTGTGTTCAAACTGAAATCTAAATTGCATTGTAAAAATAAAGCAGCCAGTATTTACCCTGCACAGAAACAAAATAACCCACCCAAATCTAACTCTCTCTGCAAATGTTATATAGCTGCCCCCCCTGCAGTGCACATGGTTTTGCCCAACTGATAACAAATTTGCTGCTGCGATCAACTCTGAATTACCCCCTATGTCTCCAGGGTTTAATATGGACCTGCTTGATCTTGCAAAAACAAACAATACAGTTCTTTAATTAAAGTTCATAAATCCAGAACACAAAAATGTAAATACAATCACTGCTGCCCAGCTAGTATCTCATACACATAGAGGTTATCACAACAGAGCTCCTCCTCCAGTCACTATGAAGAGCAGTGCTAAATACTGTAATAGTATGGAGGAGAGTAATGCCAGCAGTGTTGCAGATATAAGAGTATCCGTTTGGATGGTCGACCATGTTAAGGTCGACAGTCATTCAGTTGACCACTATTGGTCGACATTGACATGGTCGACATGGACAAATGGTCGACAAATGAAAATGGTCGACACATGACAGGTTGACACATGAAAAGGTCGACCATGTTTATGTCGACCAATAGTGGTCGGCCTAATGAATGTCGACCTTAACATGGTCGACCATTCATACCGGGTGGTATTCAGTATACCGGTTGTTGGGATCCTGGCGCACAGTATACCGCCGCCGGAATCCCGATAACCGGCATACCGACACCTTTTCTCCCTCTTGGGGGTCCACGACCCCCCTGGAGGGAGAATAGATAGCGTTACGCGCTTAGCGCGCCACCATGCCCGCAGCGAGCCCGCAAGGGGCTCATATGCGCTCGCCCCGCTGTCGGCAAGCCGGCGGTCAGGATCCCGGCGCCAGTATGCTGGCCACCGGGGACCCGGCCGCCGGCAACACATACCACACACTAACCGATATAAGACCAGGACAAATTGTAAATGTTACTTTGTGTATTTTAGGCATGGCAGTCCAACTCACCTCTTATCAGGAAAACCCCAACCCACAAGCATCTGGATATCACAGTATGCTTGTATGTGTCGGTTTAAAAACAAAAAATAGGATTTTGGTACTTACCATATAAATCCTTTTCTTTGAATCCACAGGGGGCACTGGAGTACTCTTGGGATATGGATGTGGCGTTAGCAGGGATAGGCACATTTAAATATTTAAATTAGTAACTCTCCACCCCCTCCATACTCCAAAAGGTACCTCAGTGTTTTTACTGAGCCGAACAGGAGCGATAGAGAGGATGAACAATAGAGAATTACATATAACATTATAACATAACGGACAACAATAAAGTTGACACATAACGTAACGGACAACTAAACAGTTGGCACAATAATAGATAACACCTTAACATTTGAACAAGTCGGTGAGAATGTGTTACCATAAGATCCACTGAACTTACCACCAGACAGGTAAAAACTGCTTTGGGCGGGCGTCCAGTGCCCCTTGTGGATTCAAAGAAAAGGATTTATCTGGTAAGTACCAAAATCCTATTTTCTTTTTCATCCACTAGGGGTCACTTAAGTACTCTTGGGACGTACCAAAGTTTCCCCCTTGGTCGGGAGAGCTGTTTGGCACCTGTAACACTAGACGGCCAAAGCTAGATGCTGATGCCGCAAACGTATCAAACTTGTAAAAGCGCACAAACGTGTGCACTGATGACCATGTAGCCGCACAGCAAAGTTGCGTCGTAGAAGCTCCACGACCTGCTGCCCATGAAGTTCCCACAGAACGTGTGGAATGAGCTGAAACTGATGTAGGCGGTTGTATGCCAGCATAAAGGTAAGCCTGACGTATGGTCAGCTTAATCCATCTGGACAAGGTCTGCTTGGAAGCTGGCCAACCCAACTTGACTGCAACATAGAGAACAAACAATGTATCCATTTTACATACTGTTTATGTTCAGGCTACATAAACGCGTAGTGCGCGTACCACATCCAAAGTAGCTGAAGCTCCTGCACCTCCTGATAATACCGGAACTACGATTGGTTGATTGATGTGAAAAGATGATACTACCTTTGGTAGGAAAGCGGGATTCGTCCGAAGTTCCGCTCTATCATCATGAAACACCAAATATGGTGGCTTGCATGAGAAGGCACTCAATTACACGCCTTGCTGAAGCTAAGGCTAGGAGAAAAACTGTTTTCCAAGTGAGAAACTTAACATCCACTTGTTGTAAGGGTTCAAAAATTGAAGACTGTAAAAAATCTAAAACCAGATTCAAGTCCCATGGAGGTTGCATTCTGAGGACACCTTGCAGAAAAGTGTGCACTGTTGGCAAAAGGGCCAAACGCCTTTGACAGTAAATTGACAAGGCAGAGACCTGCACCTTTAGTGTAGATAAACATAGTGCTCCATCTAACCCAGTCTGTAAAAATAGCAAAAGACGGGATAACTTGAAAGATGATGTCGGAAATTTCCTTGCTTCTCCCCCCTATATAGGCACGCCAAATCCTGTGATAATAAGCTGCCGCAACTGGCTTTCTAGCACGTAACATGTTTGGTATAACCAATTCTGGAATGCCCTCTTGTCTTAAGAGGCCGGTTTCAACAGCCACCCTGTCAAACGCAGCCGCGCTAAATCGGGGTAAAGGAACGGACCCTGTTGCAGCAGGTCCAGACGTAGCGGGAGCGGCCACAGATTGTCTGCGAGTAGCCCATGGAGCTCTGAGAACCACTCTCTCCGAGGCCAACAAGGTGCCACTAGTATGACTGTCGTGGACTCTCCGCTTTAGCAACCCAGGAAGCAGTGGAAATAGATACATGAGGCTGTATGCCCACGCGATTGTGAGAGCATCCACTGCCACTGCCTTTGGATCTCTTGTTCTGGACACATACTGGGGTGTTTGATGATTTTGGCGAGATGCCATTAGATCCACCTGTGGGTAATCCCACTGCTGGACCAACATCTGAAACACCTCTGGATTTAACGCCCATTCTCCTGGATGAAAATCTTGACGGTTGAGATAATCCACCTCCCAGTTGTCCACTCCTGGAATAAACACTGCCGACAATATCACTTGGTGATTCTCGGCCCAATTCAGGATTAGAGCAACTTCCCGCATAGCCATGTGACTTTGAGTTCCTCCTTGTTTGTTGATGTATGCGACCACCGTCGCGTTGTCTGACTGGACCTGGACAGTCTGAGACTGGGGCATGTGCACTGCCTGTCGTAGCGCATTTATTGACAGTAATCTTTTTCGGTCTGACCGGAGACCCTGAAGCTGACAATTTTGGACCACTGCTCCCCAACCTCTGAGACTTGCGTCCGTCGTCAGAATTATCCAATTCCAGACTCCGAACCTTTTTCCTGCGGTAAGATTGGGAACTTGGAGCCATCAGAGTAGTGATACTCTGGCCCTTGGAGACAACCACACCAACTGATGAATTTGTAGATGCAAGCCTGACCACTGTGCGAGAACATCCAGTTGAAAAGGACGAGAGTGAAATCTTCTGAACTGGAGTGCTTCGAAAGACGCCACCATCTTTCCTAACAGTCGAATGCACAAATGCACCGAGACTGTCCGTGGTTTGAGCACTAACTGTACCAGATGACGAATATTTTGTGCTTTCTGTTCTGGCAGGTAAAATCAATGATCCACCGTATCGAGAATCATTCCTAGGAATTGAATTCTTTGAGATGGAATCAGGCTTGATTTCTTGAAGTTGACAATCCAACCGTGCTGAACGACTACATTGTAAGTTAGTAAGGCATGTTGAAGGAGTGTCTGTTGAGACGGAGCTTTGATAAGCAGATCATCTAAGTACGGAACTATTATCACTCCCAGGGATCTGAGATGAGCTATCATCACGGACATCACTTTTGTGAATACCCGAGGCGCTGACGAAAGGCCAAATGGTAGCACCTGAAATTGATAATGGTTTTGTTGTACTGCAAACCTTAAGTACGCCTGATGCGGTGGCCAAATTGGAATGTGTAAGTACGCATCCTTGAGATCCAGCGAAATCATGAATTCCTGTGGCTCTAAACCTGCAATCACTGACCGCAGGGATTCCATCTTCAATCTGTAGTAAGTGACGTACTGATTAAGCCCCTTTAGGTTCAATATCGGTCTGACAGAGCCATCCGGCTTTGGAACTACAAAAAGACTGGTATAATAACCTTGACCCTGTTGGTGAACTGGAACCGGAATCAAAACGGCTGAATCTACAAGAGACTGAATCGCAGTCTGCAGAACCGCCTTTTTGTCTTCTGACACAGGCAGACCTGTCTTGAAAAATCGCATTGGTGGAAGACAATCGAACTCTATTTTGTAACCGTTGAACACTAACTTGCAGATCCACCCATCTGTGGATGTCTGAAACCACGGCAAGTGAAACGTCTGAAGGCGTGCTCCCACAACTGAAGATCCGAGATGGGCTGGAAGCCCGTCATGCCACTGGCTTGTCGGTGGTCTTAGCATCCTGACGACAGTTAGTGATTTGTTGAAAACCACGTCCTCTACCACGTCTACCGTGTGTGGTTGTTCCTCTAGCACGGCCTCGAAAGGACTGAGGTCTAAAGGATTTGAACGCTGGTCCAGAGTATTTACGTTTAGGAACCTGTCTAGGCAATGGTAGGAAAACAGACTTTTCCCCAGTGGCCTGAGAAATCCATTTGTCCAATTCAGGACCAAACAACATCTCGCCAGCGTAAGGCAACGCTTCTATTCCTCATTTGGACTCCACTTGCCAAGAACGCAGCCAAAGTGCATGTCGTGCCGCAATTAGTGAAGCTGAAGGGCGAGAACTAACCTGCCCGACGTCCATAGAAGCCGTACATAGATACTGAGCAGATTCACAGATGTGATCAGCTAGAAGTATAAGGTGTTCTTCTTGTAGGCCCAACTTGAGCTGTGTTGCCCATGCAATTACAGCATTATTAACCCAAACTCCCACCAAAGCAGGTCTAAGCAACACCCCTACTGCTGTATACATTGACTTTAGCATAGCTTCTATCTTACGCTCTGACGGGTCTTTAAGCGTCGTAGAAGCTGGTGCTGGAATGGTTAACTTCTTCGAAAGTTTTGACACCGAGGAATCCACAGCCGGTGGATTTTCCCATTTAGACGTCATAGTCTCCGGGAACGGGTAGCTAGACAGAAAGCGGCGAGGTATAGAAAACCTTTTATCCGGATTCTTCCATGCTTCTGTTAACTGCTTATTAAGAGAATCTGAATAAGGAAAACACACCGGAGTTCTCTGTCGTTTAGCACATAACATTTCATAATTTAAAAGCGGTTCTTCAGTCTCCGTAAAATCTAGAACCTGACGTACTACTCTGATGAGATTATCAATGGACGGGCTATCAGTAACCGCACTATCTGACTCCTGGCCCAATTCACCCTCCTCATGTTCTTCTTGCGATATGAGGTCTGGCATTGAATTGTCAGAATGCAACATAGCTGAAACTGTTAAATAATAAGACAAATGATAACTATCTTTCATACAGGACTGACAGATAACCATAAGGATTTTATTTGTGACATCATGTATTTTATTCTTCATCACAATTATTTTAAATTTTTAGATCAATTTTATCTTCAGCGGTGTGGTACCGCGATGGGCACAATTTTCGCGCCCAGTTTCGCGAATCTTTTTATGGGTTGTTGGGAGAAAGTTTTATATATGACCATCACGATTTTAACAAAAATATCATTTTTTATCGGAGGTACATAGATGATATTTTAATAATCTGGGATGGAAACTTGGAACATTTTAACCAATTTTTTAAACATATCAGCATCAATTCAATAAATCTCGCTTTTACATCCAATACAAACAAAAAAACACATAGAATTCTTGGATCTGGTTCTCACAGGAGAAAATGGGAAAATCACCAAAAATTTCATCAAACATGTGGATACTAACAGTTATCTTCATTACAAGAGTGGTCATCTTAGAAGCTGGAAGAACAACATCCCATTGTCCCAGTTCAGCAGAATTAAAAGAAACTGTAGCAAACCAGAGGACTGCCAGGAACAGATAGAGATGTACCGGGATAGATTCAAAAAGAAAGAATACCCGGATACCGTTTTGGAAAAAGCCATTACCAGAACCAATGATGCTGAAAGATCAAGGTTATTGGAATATAAAACAAGAGAGAAAACTAAAGATTCCACAGCATTCATAACTACCTTTAACCAGCATGAGAAATGTATCCTATCATTATCCAAAAATTCCTTACAAGCTGCCAATCCCGTCTCATGTTCAATACATGTGTAGAGTGATTGAACGTCTATAGTCACCCACATGTACGAGTCCTTCCACTCAATATCTTTTAGAAGGTTCAGTACTGATGTTGTATCTTTAAGGTATGAGGGGAGATCCTTCACATATGATTTAAAAAAAACATTGGCGTATTCTGATAAGTGAGAGGTGAGCGAGTCTATACCCGCCACAATTGGTCTTCCGGGCGGGTTATCCAAGCTTTTGTGTATTTTTGGTAAAAAGTAAAAAATGGGGGTAGTGGGGTCTGGTCTCATTAAGAATTGGTACTCCTCTTTCGTAATAATCCCTGTTCTTAGTCCATGTAGTAGGAGTGTCCTCAATTCTTCAATATAAGGTTAAAATGGCGTCCTGCCATTTGCTTGTCTATTGCAAGATAAAACTTTACAATATTAGCTGATATATGGGCAGTACGGATGGTGTAATGGCTAGCATTACTGCCTCACAGCACTGAGGTCATGGGTTCGATTCCCACCATGGCCCTAACTGTGTGGAGTTTGTATATTCTCCCCGTACTTGCGTGGGTTTCCTCCGGGTACTCTGGTTTCCTCCCACAATCCAAAAATATACTGGTAGGTTAATTGGCTCCCAACAAAAAATTAACACTAGCGTGAATGTGTCTGTGTACATGTGGTAGGGAATATAGAGTGTAAGCTCCACTGGGGCAGGGACTGATGTGAATGGGCAAATATTCTCTGTACAGCGCTGCGGAATATGTGTGCGCTATATAAATAACTGGTAATAAATAATAATAAATAAATATATATATATTGTGACAAGAACACTGGGATAGTGTTTGAGGGCAGGTATGTTTGTCCCAGGTTCTTGTCTTACATGTTTTAGAAAATGAAAACTTCTAGGAAAAATGCTTTTGTTTTGTCAGAACCTTTTCAGTTTGCTGTAAAAGCTGGGTAAAGGCTCTGAGAGAGAGATAAGGCGAGTTCTAGACATTGGGCCCAGTTCGGGTCTTTGGCCTCACAGAGGGCTAATCAGGGTTTCAGCTGTGTAAGAGTGTTATAGGGCTGCTAGCCTGATTAGTATGGGCAGACTGCCTGGGAAGACTGGAGGGATCTGTGTGAGAGAAACACGCTTCTGGATACAAGTGAGCTATACAGTATTTACTGGAGAACCCTGTGTTTTTGTTTAGTGATAGTTAGGAACATCTTGTGTTTAGTTAGTGCCGGACAGGCAAGGTATTTTCTTTTGGTGTTTGTTTTATTTTCTGTTTCAATAAAACTGTCCGGGGCCAGTTGTACCAGAAACTGGACTTGTGTTGTTTCTCAGCTGCTGCGTGCTGCCATATTCCCCAGGAAGAGGCGCCTTGCACCCCTACAGTGTTACAACTTGGTGGAGAATGCGAGCATGCCGCTCTGCGCATAAGTGAAAGCAGCAGCTTTATGAGGCCTGCAGAACACGGTGGTTTATGCAGATACAGCCCAGTGTGAAGTTGCTGAGACTCACCCCGAGGGTTTGATATATGTCCTGGGTGAAAGCAGCTACAAAGCCGCCTGAAAAACCTGTCGACATGGAGGAACTGCTTAAAGCCCTGCTGCAAGCTACAGCGGCACAGCAGGAGGCCATCAGACAGCAGCAGGTGGCAATGGAGGAAAATTGGAGGCAACAGCGTCAGGATAGAGAGGCCTTAGCAGAAGTGGTGCAGAGACTTGCAGCTCGGGTTGGAGATGTGGCCGTCAGTGCTCCGACCAGCTCTAGTTCTATACGGGCCAGTCACTTCCTGCAGAAAATGACAGAGGCTGATGATGTGGAGGCCTACCTGACCACGTTTGAAAGGACTGCCGAGCGTGAGAACTGGCCGAAAGCGCAGTGGGCCAGTCTGCTGGCACCTTTTTTGTCAGGTGAGCCCCAAAAAGCGTACTTTGATTTAAGCCCTGCTGAGGCTCGGGACTATGATAAACTAAAGACTGAGATCCTGACCCGCCTGGGAGTCACGCTGTCAGTACGAGCACAACGGGTGCACCGTTGGGTGTACGCCATGGAGAAGCCTCCGCTCTCCCAGATGCACGACCTTATTCAGCTAACAAAAAAATGGCTACAGCCAGAGACATTAACTGGTCCCCAGATGGTTGAAAGAGTCGTCATGGACCGCTACTTGAGATCTTTGCCCATGGTCCTGCGCAAGTGGGTGAGCCATGGAAACCCGGGTACTGCTGACCAATTAGTGGACATGGTAGAGCGGTATTTGGCAGCAGAGGAACTACTGATGACCACCCAGCAACCCATAGATCCTCGACAGCGCCCTTCAGTAAAGACTGGTAAGACTGTTCCGTGGGAAAACGTTGCTGGGCGGTTAAGAGAACGCAAGGCTGGAGAGACTGTAAACACTGGCCCTGGAGACAGGCCAATGGGGCTTAAACGGTCTATGTTGCCCAAACGGGTTGATAATCGTGTGGTTAAATGTTTTAGATGTGGTATGCCAGGTCATATTATTGCCAATTGCCCAGTCATGCAAGAACCCATGCAATGTGATGCTGCCTTTGAATGTCGCAGAATGTCTTTCTTTACTAGGTTAGCCTGTACTGTGGTACCTTCACCTGAGCTGGAAAAACAAATGTGTGATGTGTTCTTAGAGGGTAACCGGGTAGAGGCCTTGCTAGATTCAGGAAGTTTAGTTACCCTCGTGAAAGCTGGGTTAGTGAACCCCTTAAAGGTCCAGCAAATACCTATTGGGGTAACTTGCATACATGGGGATACCCAATATTATGTCACTGCTGAAGTGAATATAGAAACTTGTTGTGGGTCAGCAATGGTTAAAGTAGGACTGGTCCCCACCTTGGTGCATAAGGCCATAATAGGGAGGGATTTTCCTCATTTTTGGAAACTGTGGGAATCACGTTTATCAACAGATGTGAGAAGTGAAGAACCAGTTGGTAATACCGGTGATTGTATGGATGTACGTGTGTCTTCGGAACTTTCTGACCCTTTGCCTTTTGCCAGTTTGGCTGGGGAAGTGACCAGACGGGGAGTCCAGTGAGGACCCTCTTGCTGGGAACAGAGACATAGTGGTTAGAAACGAAAGTGTGCCTGACCTGGAGGTAAAAAAGGATCTGTTTGCATCTGAACAGTTAAAGGATCCTACCTTGATAAAGGCTAGATGTCACAACTGAGGGCCTGAGCTGACGGGAGGCAGCCTCAGTTGTAGGGGCTGAGATGTACCGGAACCTGGGAGGTTGTATCAGACCCCTGGACATGTAAGTAACATGAATAATAACTGCCCGAAGGCGTGACCACGACAACTTGGATAAAAGTCAATGATGTTTATTATGACAACTCCGCAACACAGCAGCAGTAAAAGAAAACGTAAAAGTCAGCAAAGAATAAATACAGTTCCTGGGTACTACAGGATGGCAGGAGCCACAGGGCACTGGTAGTGTGAGATAGTTCTTATGATCTTCTAGATGGAAAGTCCTTACCAGGCCCGACTGTAGCAATGGAGATAACCCAGGATTGTGCCAGCTGGTGTTCCAGGAAAAGCTGGGTTGCTGAAGATAAAACAGCTGCTGTGGATACTGGCTGGAACCAGACTGTTGTTAGCACGGAGTGGATACTGGCTGGAACCAGTTAAATAATAAATGAACTTGGGAGCGATGAAATATGAACTGAAATGTAGAACTTGAGAGCGGAGAATTAATAATACCGGTGGAGAGTGGTAAAGTGTAGAAAGGACACCGGCCCTTTAAGGGAAGCTGTACTCTGCTGGAAGCTAAGCTGGAAGCAGGTAATGTTGTAGCTGGAAACAGATGAATTCACAATGGATTGGAGAGTCAGGCTACACCGCAGGTGGAATGCTGGTGCGGGTCTCTATGGTGGAAGTCTTGAGACAGGAGCTGGAACCTGGAAGACAATCACAGGAGAGAGACAAACAGGAACTAGGTTTGACAACCAAAGCACTGACGCCTTCCTTGCTCAGGCACAGTGTATTTATACCTGCAGCAAGGAAGGGATTGGCTAGGCAATTATGCAGATTATCAATACTGAGAACAGATTGGTGGAAATGATCAGCTGACAGAATCCAAGATGGCTGCGCCCATGCAGACACTTGGAGGGAAGTTTGGTTTGTAATCCATGTGGTAATGAAAACAGTAATGGCGGCGCCGGCCACCGGAGACAGGAGGCGCCAGGCTGACAGATGCACATCCAACCACGCGGACACAGCGGAGGCCGCGGCTGACGTAATCGCCACTCAGACACTCTGCATGCAGAAGTTCAGGGACGGCGGCGGAGGCCGCGGGAGACGCCATGCCAGGTGTAATATGGCGTTTACTGTGACAGCGTCCCAGAGTGACAGGAGAGGATACAGGAATGTACACATCAGGATAACAGATGGGATCCGGTCCTGGAGCGCTGAGCCAGCCTCAGGAGGCATCTGATGGGTAAGAAATGGCGTCCAGATACCCGGATGGTGACAGCACCCCCCCTTTAGGAGTGGCCCCAGGACACTTCTTTGGCTTTTGAGGAAACTTGGAATGGAATCTCCGGACCAAGGCAGGAGCATGGACATCAGAAGCATTGGTCCATGAACGTTCCTCAGGACCATAACCCTTCCAGTCAATAAGATATTGTAGTTGACCGTAACGGTGACGTGAGTCCAGGATCTTGGCCACTTCATACTCAACGCCTCGTTGAGTTTGGACTTTCGGAGTTGGAGGAAGTGAGGAATGAAACCGATTCAAGATCAGCGGTTTCAACAGGGAAACATGGAATGTCCTGGGTATTTTTAAGAAGGGAGGCAACTGGAGTCTGTAAGCAACAGGATTGATGACTTGTTCAATCTTGAAAGGACCGATATAGCGAGGTGCAAACTTCATACTGGGAACTCTTAACCTCAAATTCTTCGTGGATAACCATACCCGATCACCCACCTTGAGAGCAGGAACTGCTCGACGCTTCTTATCCGCAAACTTCTTGTACCTGAACGATGCCTTGAGCAGAGCTGATCGTACGCTCTTCCAGATATTGGCAAACTGATGCAAGGTGATATCCACTGCGGGAACAGAAGTTGCTGGAAGCGGTTGGAACTCAGGGACTTTAGGGTGGAATCCAAAGTTAGTGAAGAATGGTGTTGAAGCAGATGAAGAATGATACTGGTTGTTATGACAGAACTCGGCCCAGGGAAGTAATTGAACCCAGTCATCTTGAGAGGAGGACACATAGATGCGGAGGAAGGCCTCCAAGTCCTGATTCACCCTCTCGGTTTGACCATTGGTCTGAGGATGGTAAGCAGTGGAAAACTTTAGCTTGACTTGGAGGACTTGACATAAACTTCGCCAGAATTTGGCTGTGAATTGAACTCCTCGATCTGAGATAATTTCTTCAGGAAGACCGTGGAGTCGGAAGATCTCTTGTATGAATACTTGAGCCAACTTGGAAGCTGACGGAAGACCGGTGAGAGGAATGAAGTGTGCCATCTTGGTGAACCGGTCAACTACCACCCAGATGGTATTGAACTTGTTGCACATGGGTAAGTCTGTAATGAAATCCATCGACAAGTGGGTCCATGGTCGACGGGGAACGGATAGTGGAACCAGTTGCCCCGCAGGCGACTGGCGGGATACTTTATGTTGGGCACACTTTGGGCAAGATGCAATAAACTCCAAGACGTCCTTTTTCAGAGTTGGCCACCAATAGGACCTAGAGATAAACTCCAGGGTTTTTTGGATACCTGTATGTCCGGCAAAACGGGAAGCATGGGCCCAATGCATGAGCTTCTTCCTTAGCATCGGCTTCACAAAACTTTTCCCTGATGGGGGCGTAGAGTCCATCCCTACCGTGGAGAATGCCAACGGATTTATAATAGGATGCTTGTCTGAAGACTCTGACTCATTTTCTTGCTCCCATGAGCGGGAAAGGGCATCGGCCTTGCGATTCTGAGAGCCCGGACAGAACTGGAGTTTAAAGTCGAACCTGGAAAAGAAAAGTGCCCATCTGGCCTGACGAGGGTTGAGACATTGTGCGCCCTTCAGGTATAAAAGGTTCTTGTGGTCTGTAAGTATGGTGATTGAATGAGAAGCTCCCTCCAACAGATACCTCCACTCTTCTAGAGCGAGCTTGATGGCTAGCAACTCCTGGTCGCCAATGGCATAGTTGCGCTCAGCTGGGGAGAACTTCCGGGAGAAGAAACTGCAAGGGTGTAAATGGCCATCTTTAGCCCTCTGAGATAACACCGCTCCTACTCCAACGGAGGAGGCATCCACCTCTAAGATGAAAGGAGAGTCGATGTCAGGCTGTTTCAGAACAGGCGCAGAGATGAACCTTTGTTTTAAAAGATGAAATGCTTGCATGGCTTCTTCAGACTACTTGGACGGGTTAGCACCCTTCTTAGTGAAAGCAGTAATAGGCGCCACAATGGTGGAAAAGTCTCGTATAAACTTTCGGTAATAGTTGGCGAACCCTAAGAACCTCTTGACCCCTTTGAGGGTTAAGGGTACCTGCCAATTTTGGATTGCTTGTAGTTTCTCAGGATCCATCTCTAGTCCGGAACCGGACACAATGTACCCTAGAAACGGAATGGACTTGACTTCAAAGACGCATTTTTCTAATTTGCAATAGAGATGATTGACACGGAGACGGGACAGAACCTCTTTAACCCAAAAACGATGTTCCTCTAAATCGTTGGCAAAAATGAGGATATCGTCTAGATAGACCACGACATGACGGTATAGAATGTCTCTGAAGATCTCATTGACAAAATGCTGGAAGACAGCTGGAGCATTGCTCAATCCGAAGGGCATGACGAGGTACTCATAATGTCCGTCACGGGTGTTAAAGGCGGTCTTCCACTCGTCACCCTCACGGATCCGGATGAGATTGTATGCACCTCGCAAGTCCAGCTTTGTAAAGATGGTAGCTCCGCTAACTCTGTCAAAGAGCTCAGTAATCAGGGGTAAAGGATAACGGTTCTTGATGGTAATGTCGTTCAAACCTCTGTAGTCGATGCACGGCCGCAGACCACCATCTTTCTTTTTTACAAAAAAGAAGCCTGCGCCGGCTGGAGAAGAAGAAGGTCGAATGAACCCCTTTGCTAGGTTCTCTTTAATATATTCCTCCATAGAATGCGTCTCAGGCAGAGACAACGGATAAGTTCGGCCTCGAGGTGGAACCTTCCCTGGAACGAGATCAATCGGACAGTCCCATTCTCTATGAGGAGGAAGGATATCAGCAGAAGCTTTACTGAACACATCCGTGAAATCTTGATATGGAGGAGGTGGAACATCAGACGACCTGGGGGAGGAAGAACAGACAGGCAATACTTTAAACAAACATGTCTCAGCACAGGAGGAACCCCATGCCAGGATTTGCGTAGTCGTCCAATCAATTGTAGGATTGTGAAGACGGAGCCATGGAAGGCCCAGGACCACAGGATGTGTGGCTCTTGGAATCACTAAAAAAGAAATAAGTTCGGAATGAAGAACTCCCACTCTCAGACGAACTGGTAGAGTCCTTAAAGAAATAACTGCATCAAAAATTTTGCTGCCATCCACGGCAGTTAAAGAAATGGACGAAGGAAGTCTCTCGGTGGGTAGGGACCACCGTTTAACATAGGCTTCGGTAATAAAGTTCCCAGCTGCTCCGGAATCAAGGAGGGCAATGACGTTCCGATAACGTTGAGCAACTTGAAGCGAGACTGGGAGATTACAATCTTGAGGAGATGGAGAGGAGATCATTACTCCTAGCCGGCCCTCTCCTTGGCGAGCTAGGATTTGGAGTTTCCCGGACGTTTGGGACAGGCATTAATGGTGTGAGACGGAGCTGCACAATAGAGACAGAGAAACTCGGAGAGACGTCTTCGGCGCTCAGCAGGAGTTAAACGGGAACGGCCAAGTTGCATGGGCTCATCTTTAGATGGTGACAGTTGACGAGGAGGAGGAGCAGAAGATTTTGGAGCAGATGATCTTCCACGCTCAGTTGCTCTCTCTCTGAAACGTAAATCAACTTTCGTGCAGAGTGAGATTAGCTCATCTAACTTAGAAGGTAAGTCTCTGGTAGCTAACTCATCTTTAATACGCTCAGATAAGCCATGCCAGAATGCAGCATACAGGGCCTCGTCGTTCCATGCCAGTTCGGATGCCAGGATCTGGAACTGTATCAGATATTGTCCTACAGTACGTGACCCCTGGCGTAAACGGAGAATCTCGGATGAAGCTGAGGTTACCCGGCCTGGCTCGTCGAAGATGCGCCTGAATGTTGACACGAAGGCAGTGTAGGAAGATAGCAGGGTGTCGGACCTCTCCCATAACGGTGATGCCCAATCAAGGGCTGAGCCACTGAGAAGAGAAATAATGAAGGCAATTTTTGTACGGTCACTGGGAAAATTGCCAGGTTGTAGCTCAAACTGAATCTCACACTGGTTGAGAAATCCCCTGCAGAATCTTGGAGATCCGTCAAATTTTGCTGGCGTTGGAAGATGAAGACGTGGAGCAGAAATGGGTAAGGTGGGTGGGGTTATAGCTGGAGTCACTGTGGTTGACGCACCAGACGCGCCTGATCCACGGAGAGTTGTCTGAATCCCATCCAGCCGAGTAGAGAGATCCTGGAGACAGCGGATGATGTGGCCCTGTGCAGCCTCCTGATGTTCTAGTCGGGCTGCCAGTTCTTGCATCGGCCTGGCCGCTTGATCCTGGTCTCCGGCTGGATTCATTAGGTCAGTGCTTACTGTCACAACTGAGGGCCTAAGCTGACGGGAGGCAGCCTCAGTTGTAGGGGCTGAGATGTACCGGAACCTGGGAGGTTGTATCAGACCCCTGGACATGTAAGTAACATGAATAATAACTGCCCGAAGGCGTGACCACGACAACTTGGATAAAAGTCAATGATGTTTATTATGACAACTCCGCAACACAGCAGCAGTAAAAGAAAACGTAAAAGTCAGCAAAGAATAAATACAGTTCCTGGGTACTACAGGATGGCAGGAGCCACAGGGCACTGGTAGTGTGAGATAGTTCTTATGATCTTCTAGATGGAAAGTCCTTACCAGGCCCGACTGTAGCAATGGAGATAACCCAGGATTGTGCCAGCTGGTGTTCCAGGAAAAGCTGGGTTGCTGAAGATAAAACAGCTGCTGTGGATACTGGCTGGAACCAGACTGTTGTTAGCACGGAGTGGATACTGGCTGGAACCAGTTAAATAATAAATGAACTTGGGAGCGATGAAATATGAACTGAAATGTAGAACTTGAGAGCGGAGAATTAATAATACCGGTGGAGAGTGGTAAAGTGTAGAAAGGACACCGGCCCTTTAAGGGAAGCTGTACTCTGCTGGAAGCTAAGCTGGAAGCAGGTAATGTTGTAGCTGGAAACAGATGAATCCACAATGGATTGGAGAGTCAGGCTACACCGCAGGTGGAATGCTGGTGCGGGTCTCTATGGTGGAAGTCTTGAGACAGGAGCTGGAACCTGGAAGACAATCACAGGAGAGAGACAAACAGGAACTAGGTTTGACAACCAAAGCACTGACGCCTTCCTTGCTCAGGCACAGTGTATTTATACCTGCAGCAAGGAAGGGATTGGCTAGGCAATTATGCAGATTATCAATACTGAGAACAGATTGGTGGAAATGATCAGCTGACAGAATCCAAGATGGCTGCGCCCATGCAGACACTTGGAGGGAAGTTTGGTTTGTAATCCATGTGGTAATGAAAACAGTAATGGCGGCGCCGGCCACCGGAGACAGGAGGCGCCAGGCTGACAGATGCACATCCAACCACGCGGACACAGCGGAGGCCGCGGCTGACGTAATCGCCACTCAGACACTCTGCATGCAGAAGTTCAGGGACGGCGGCGGAGGCCGCGGGAGACGCCATGCCAGGTGTAATATGGCGTTTACTGTGACAGCGTCCCAGAGTGACAGGAGAGGATACAGGAATGTACACATCAGTATAACAGATGGGATCCGGTCCTGGAGCGCTGAGCCAGCCTCAGGAGGCATCTGATGGGTAAGAAATGGCGTCCAGATACCCGGATCGTGACACTAGAGAGAATGTTAAGATTGTTAATGGGGAGCCTGTGGTACCAGGTGACAGGGTTACGTATCCCCACATGGCCATCTGTAATGAGCTCTTGTACCATATTGTCAAAAAGGGTGAGGATGTGGTGGAACAGCTGGTAGTTCCCCAGCCTTATCGGAGAACGGTACTAGATTTAGCTCATAGTCACGTTACTGCAGGACATTTAGGGGCAGAAAAAACCACTGAAAGAGTTTTACAAATGTTCTTTTGGCCAGGGGTTTATAAAGAAGTGTCTGAATATTGTTCTTCCTGTCCTGAATGCCAGTATCATGCCCCTAGACCCCATTTTAGGAGCCCACTAGTTCCCATGCCTATTATAGAGGTCCCGTTTGACAGAATAGCCATGGATCTCGTGGGGCCCTTGTTAAAGTCTGCTCGGGGCCATCAGTATATCCTGGTAATTATGGACTATGCCACTCGATATCCTGAGGCTGTCCCTTTACGCACTATCACAACCAAGGCGATAGCTAGGGAGCTGGTGCAGGTATTTAGTAGAGTGGGAATACCAAAAGAAATTTTGACTGACCAAGGTACTCCATTTATGTCAAGGATCATGAAAGAATTGTGCAAATTATTTAAGGTCACTCACCTCAGGACGTCCATCTACCATGCCCAAACTGACGGGTTGGTGGAAAGGTTTAATAAAACATTAAAAAGTATGTTAAAAAAGGTTGTTGAGAGAGATGGGAAAAACTGGGATTGTTTGTTGCCCTACTTGTTAATGGCCATCAGAGAAGTTCCTCAGTCCTCTACGGGGTTTTCTCCATTTGATTTGTTGCATGGTAGACACCCCAGAGGGCTGTTGGACATTGCCAAAGAGACGTGGGAAGGACAGCCCACTCCTTATAGGAGCGTTATTGAACATGTAACACAAATGCAGGATAGGATTGCAGCCGTGGTACCTGTTGTCAGAGAGCACATGGAACAGGCCCAAAGTGCTCAACAGAGGGTCTATAACCGGATTGCCAAGATACGGGAATTTGCTCCTGGAGATAGAGTTCTTGTTTTGGTACCCACTGTGGAAAGCAAATTCCTAGCTAAATGGCAGGGTCCATTTGAGATTAGGGAAAAAGTGAATGAGGTTAATTACAAAGTATACCAGCCGGGAAAGAGAAAACCCGAACAGATCTACCATGTTAACTTAATCAAACCCTGGAAAGATAGGTTGTCTCTGTCAGCGGAGCCTTGCCCTTCGGTGTCTTCACCCCGGTTACTTCCCGCAGTGAAGGTGTCAGAGACATTATCAGCTGATCAGAACAATCAGGTTAAAGAATTTCTCATCCAAAATAGGGAGATATTTTCAGAGCTGCCTGGCCGAACGACCATAATAAAACATGACATTGTCACAGAACCAGGGGTCAGGGTTCATTTAAAGCCATATAGGATTCCTGAAGCTCAGCGAGAAGCTATTTCTAAAGAAGTTAAAACCATGTTAGAACTTGGAGTCATAGAGGAGTCTAACAGTGAGTGGTCCAGTCCCATAGTGCTCATCCCGAAGCCCGACGGTAGCATACGCTTCTGTAATGACTTTCGTAAGTTAAATGAGGTGTCCAAGTTTGACGCATACCCCATGCCCCGTGTGGATGAGCTTGTAGAAAGGCTGGGAACAGCCAGGTTTCTCACCACATTGGACCTGACCAAAGGTTACTGGCAAATACCTTTATCTGATAGCGCCAAAGAAAAAACAGCCTTCTCGGTTCCGGAGGGGCTGTACCAGTATAAGATGTTACCCTTTGGGTTGCATGGGGCTCCAGCAACCTTTCAACGGGCGATGGATAAAATTTTGAGGCCTTATAGAAAATATGCAGCTGCCTATTTGGATGATGTGGTAATTCACAGTACAGACTGGGGGTCCCATTTGGTTAAAGTACAAGCAGTACTGGACTCAATCAGAGAGGCAGGGTTAACTGCTAACCCAAAGAAGTGCTGCCTCGCAATGGAGGAGGTCAAATACTTGGGCTTCACCATAGGCAGAGGTCTGATTAGGCCCCAATTGAATAAAATTGATGCTATTCAAAACTGGCCTCGTCCAGTGAATAAAAAACAGGTATGGGCTTTTTTGGGAATTACTGGGTACTATAGACGGTTTATTCCCAATTTTGCGACCACAGCGGTGCCGTTGTCAGACCTTACCAAAGGGAAGCAGTCAAATATGGTGAAATGGAACCCTGATGCAGAAAAAGCGTTCCAAGCGTTAAAAGTGGCTTTGTGTTCACAACCGGTGTTGATAACACCATATTTTTCAAAAGAATTTGTGGTACAGACAGATGCCTCAGAGGTAGGGATAGGTGCTGTGCTGTCCCAAACCAGAGATGGGGACGAACACCCTATCATTTATTTGAGTAGGAAACTCAATGAGCATGAAAAAAGGTATGACATTGTGGAAAAGGAGGCTTTGGCCATTAAGTGGGCACTAGATACCTTGAGATATTACCTCTTGGGTAGACAATTCAGACTAGTGACAGACCATGCCCCTTTAAAATGGATGTATGTAAATAGAGGCAAGAATGCTCGTGTAACTAGATGGTTTCTAGCGTTGCAGGACTTTAAGTTTACGGTCGAACATAGACCGGGAACACAATTGGCCAACGCAGATGCATTGTCTCGCATCTTCTGTTTGGGGGCTACAAGTGTTCCGGCCCCTAGGTCGAAACAGGGGAGGGGGATATGTGACAAGAACACTGGGATAATGTTTGAGGGCAGGTATGTTTGTCCCAGGTTCTTGTCTTACATGTTTTAGAAAATGAAAACTTCTAGGAAAAATGCTTGTTTTGTCAGAACCTTTTCAGTTTGCTGTAAAAGCTGGGTAAAGGCTCTGAGAGAGAGATAAGGCGAGTTCTAGACATTGGGCCCAGTTCGGGTCTTTGGCCTCACAGAGGGCTAATCAGGGTTTCATCTGTGTAAGAGTGTTATAGGGCTGCTAGCCTGATTAGTATGGGCAGACTGCCTGGGAAGACTGGAGGGATCTGTGTGAGAGAAACACGCTTCTGGATACAAGTGAGCTATACAGTGTTTACTGGAGAACCCTGTGTTTTTGTTTAGTGATAGTTAGGAACATCTTGTGTTTAGTTAGTGCCGGACAGGCAAGGTATTTTCTTTTGGTGTTTGTTTTATTTTCTGTTTCAATAAAACTGGCCGGGGCTAGTTGTACCAGAAACTGGACTTGTGTTGTTTCTCAGCTGCTGCGTGCTGCCATATTCCCCAGGAAGAGGCGCCTTGCACCCCTACAGTGTTACAATATATATATACAGACATACATACATACCATATATCTATATACACACACACACATATATATATATATATATATACATACATACATATAGCCACCTGTAACATAGGCTTAAGAGCCTTATAGTGCCCAGCAGACATTAAAGTAATTGAGACCCCCTTACACAGGCTTAATAGCCTGAGAGCTGCTTGCTGTATTAAAATGCAGCTTAGTTATGGGGCCTCCCGCTGTGTTTAAGTGGGCATTCCTCCCCCCTCTCCCCTCGATCTCCCCCTTCAGTGTCGGACCGCGGCAGCAGTGAGAGCTGTCTGCGGTCAGTCTCCCCCTTCTCCCCCTTCTGAAGACAGAGCCGCGGGAGCCGCCGTTCGCGGCTCCGGAGCTTTGGAAGATATCGGTTAGCAGAAGCTAACCGTGGGAGGGAGAAGCTTAGTGGAGCCGGAGACTGGGGAGCGGCGGCTAGGGAGCAGGCAGTGAGGAAGCGGCGGCTACTATGCAAGCCGTGACTGGGAAGGGCAGCAGGGAGGCATGTAAATTATAATAAATAAAAGATACAGTCCCCACATAGCGGCCGCCCTTCACCCCCAGCATATACATAGCAAGTGAGTGGTGGCAGTGTGAGCTGCCTAACCGCTCATTACCTGATTAGTGGAGGCTATGATGGGGCTTCTCTTCTAAGCTGTGTCCAGCTCTGCTGATTGTGGTCTATGGCGGGGCCCCTCTCATAAGCACCGACAAGCCACCAGCTGCACTCAGCAGCACCAACAATCCCGGACCCAAGCTTCTTGATAAGCTGGGAAGGGATTGAGGAGAAACATTTTAAATCTGTTAAAAATAGAAGAAAACTGTGGAACATCGTCTACTTGTACCTTCCCGACTGAGGCACAGAAAAACACTGAGGTACCTTTGGGAGTATACCAATTTTAAAGAGAAAGAAGTCAATCAACTTGAATAGCAGCACTCTTCCCCTTCAACAAAAGATTAAATTCTTCTTTAATGAGAAAAACAATATATTCTATACTTTATTATTTAAAATTGAGGTTACGATACCCATATGTGATGCAAATATGTTAAATATTACCACATATGATGTATTATGTCCTTTTAAAAAAGGATATATAAGTGAAATATAAAATCAAATAGAGACAGAATAACGTGTAAGAAGGAAAAATAATTTTTTTTCAAATTTTTTATGTGAATAAATTTTATTAAAAGAAAATGCTTGTGTGCTGTCTTAATTCTGTAATTTACGCAAATACCTCTGATAAAAAAGGTAGTAAGATAATCACTCAAGACTACCACTGACTGTTATTGCCAGTGATGTCTATAAATAGCTACTATGTAAAAATGATTGCAACATTATTGACACTTTCTTTTGCAAAGAATCATAGTGTGACATTTGTTGCTGAGGGGTGAAAAAATCCTAGCAAAGATGGAGGAAGTAATAAAATAATCACTCAAGACTACCACTGACTGTTATTGCCAGTGATGTCTATGAAATAGCTACAAATAATTTTTTCTTTGTAACATTACTAACACTTCCTTTTGCAAAGAATAATACTGTAACATTTGTTGCTAAAGGGTGAAAGAATTTCTTCCAGCAATGTTACTCATATCAGATGATGGTATAATTGCCTGTAGATGTAATCAACTAAGGCTCATATTGCCCTGTATAACATCGATGTTTATTAACACTTTCAGTGACTGCTGTTTCTTATATATCTGAATAATGATTCAGCTGCCTGTTATTATACTAATGTGAGATTAACATTGTCAGACAACTTTACTGTGTCAATGGGTCTTTAAAGTTGCCACTAGTGCTTGATAATACTGTGAGTATTCATAACACTCACTAATATCTAAATACAACAGCTTTTTGACAGTCTGTATATAATAGAGAGATGCAGGATTGGACCATATGTCTTAATTATCTGCCTAATAATAATCTGAATAGACTGTTATGTCATCAGACTTTTATTTGTCAATTTGAGTTATAGACACCATAGACTACATTAATTGGGTCATAATTAATGTATATATTTTAATGACAGTTCCACCTTAATAGTACCTTGCTGCCTTACTGGTGTTGTTTTAAATATTTATAGGTACATAGTCATTTCACCCAGAGCCGGCCCTAGCCAGTATGATGCCCTAAGCAAGATTTTGGCTGGTGCCCCCTAGCACCACCGCTGGTTCCGCCTCTGACCTTGCACCTCTTTCCCAGCACCATCAACCCATAGCAGTCTTTATTTTGGGGTTTGTACCCCCTATATTTTAAATAGGAACAGTTCACACATTTGGCGCACAGCCCAAAAAGGGGTGTGTTTTTGCTGGGAAGGGGCATGGCCACACAATAGTAACCCCAATTCCAATTACACCACACAGTACTGCAACTTTATTCACATTTGATCATGCGATAGTATCCATAATTCATATTACATCCCACAATAGTATCACTTTACCTTATAAACGTTACTCCTCACGGTAGAGCCCCTTATTTACATTACATCACACTGAATTGCTCCTTATTCACATTATACCACACCCTATTGCTCTTTATTCACATTAGACGACACAGTAGTGCCCTTTCTATATGCAAAGCCACATATTAGAGCACCCTGTACACATAATGCCACACAGTAATGCCCCTTACACATATGAGACACATTGTTAATGTCCTTATAAACATAATGCACCTTACACATTGACAACCTTTATTAATGCCCTTTTACACGTAATGTCCCTTACACATATGCTGCACATTATTAATGCCCTTATACACATAATGACACATAGTGCCCCCTACACATTTGCTGCACATTATTAGTTCCCCTATACACATAATGACACACATACAGTAGTACCGTTACACATATGCCACACATTATTAATGCCCTTATACACATAAAGACACACATAGTGCCCCTTACACATATGTTGCACATTATTAATGCATTTTTACATGACACACAATGCTCCTTACACATATTCCGAACACTACTGCCCAACCAACCTACTCACATGCACACAACACTCACACTGCCACTAACACTGTGACCTCTGCCTCTGCTTGAATACAGATGTGTCCTCATAAATCTTGCCTCAACGCTAAAGTCGGGCACATTTTTTTAAATGAAAATGCATCTTATTTGCATTGCTATGTGGCTAGGATGCACAAGCAGCTTCTGCTGATTAAAATGATATGCAGCATGCCTATATACTGTGTGAGACTGTAGCTGTATCTGCATATGAAATGCTACACACAGAAGCTGCTGATGCCCCAAGGCATACAAGATGCCCTAGGCAATTGCCTAGTTTGCCTATGCCTATGGCCGGCTCTGATTTGACCCTAGGCACATAAATTGCCGTTCATCCAGCATCTGACGTAGCTGAGAACAGCCACACTGATCCCTCTATCTCAAAATGGTAATATACATGGCCCAAACTGATGTGATCTATTAAACATTCCTATCTCACATTATAGCAGCCAGCGAGCATCTCGTGTTGAAACAGTACTCCCCTCTATATTAACATTAGTAGCCTATATTAGTTCACAGGTATTAGGTACATTTTTATAGACAGTATAGACAGCACACAGCGATGCCAATGCGCATTTCACTTTGCTAAGCTTCGTCAGGGCTATAGTCCTTTGGGAGTATGGAGGGGGTGGAGAGTTACTAATTTAAATATTTAAATGTACGTATCCCTGCTAAAGCCCCGTCCATATCCCAAGAGTACTCCAGTGACCCCTAGTGGATGAAAAAGAAACAAAATATATAATTAAATCAAGAAAAATGAATTGAACAAATACTGTACAAAATATTTTCATGTTTAAGATTTTAAAAAAAGGCCCAACGGCTCGTCTACTACATCCTGGTCACCTTCCTCAGTCCCCAGCTAGACCTCCATGACCAGGTTGTGGGTTTCTGCCTCACAATCTTCTTGATACTGCTGTAGGCCGGGGATCTGTTATATGCACCTGCTGACCCACGGACAACTAAACCCTCTCTGCCCCACTATTCCCGGGAGCTGGGACATATACTCCGAACTGCTAAATTTGGGACGCAAGGCATGCCTAACCAAACCCTCACCCTAAACATTAACCATAATAATTCATGGTACTGTACTAAGGGGGTCATTCTGACCTGATCGTTCGCTGCAGTTTATCGCAGCGATCAGGCCAGAACTGCGCATGCGCCAGCGCATGGCAGACAGCTGTCGTTGCCTAGCGATCGCCTCTACCTTATTGACAGGCAGAGGCGGTCGCTGGGCGGGAGGGGGCGGCACGGCTGCGTTTGACTGACATTGTGTGGGTGCGGTCCGGCCAACGCAGGCATGGCCGGACCGTGCGGGGAGTGGCACGCAGCGACTGCGTGACGTCACATGCAGCCGCTGCAAGCCGGGCAGCGACGAGTAGCTTCCGGCCAGCGCGCAAAAGCTGCGCTGGCCGGGAGCTACTACTGAAGTACAAAAGTATCACCGCTGTGCGATGCTTTTGTACTTCAGCGATGAGGCAGGGACTGACATGCGGGGCGGGCTAGCCCTGTGCTCCTGATCGTAGCTGTGCTAAATTTAGCACAGCTACGATCAACTCAGAATGACCCCCTTAGACCCTGACCACAAACCTCTCCCTAACCCTAATATTTTAACTCAAACCGCTACACTAACCCTAATACATTTACCCTATTAATCCATGGCCCTCATTCCGAGTTGTTCGCTCGCAAGCTGCTTTTAGCAGCATTGCACACGCTAAGCCGCCGCCTACTGGGAGTGAATCTTAGCTTCTTAAAATTGCGAACGAAAGATTCTCAAAATTGCGACCACACACCTCTTAGCAGTTTCTGAGTAGCTCCAGACTTACTCGGCATCTGCGATCAGTTCAGTGCTTGTCATTCCTGGTTTGACGTCATAAACACACCCAGCGTTCGCCCAGACACTCCTCCGTTTCTCCAGCCACTCCCACGTTTTCCCCCAGAAACGGTAGCGTTTTTTCGCACACACCCATAAAACGGCCAGTTTCCGCCCAGAAACACCCACTTCCTGTCAATCACATTACGATCAGCAGAACGAAGAAAAAACCGTGAGTAAAAATCCTAACTGCATAGCAAATTTACTTGGCGCAGTCGCAGTGCGAACATTGCGCATGCGCACTAAGCGGAAAATCGCTGCGATGCGAAGAAATTTACTGAGCGAACTCTGAATGACCCCCCATGTTCCTAAGGGTGTGGTTCATAGGATCGACCACATTTAGGTCGACAGTGTCTAGGTTTACCACTATTGGTCGACAGTAACTAAGTCGACACCCAAAATAGGTTGACACAAGCATGAGGTCAACATGAGCAAGGTCGACATGACAAAAGGTCGACACAAGGTTTTTTTGTGTTGTTTTCTTCGTAGAGTGACCGGAAACCCCAATTAGTGCACCGTGTCCCCTCGCATGGCTCGCTTACCATTCCCAATTGTAGTCCATGTGGATTGTAAAGTATGAAAAAGTAAAAAGAAAAAACATGCATGTCGACCAATAGTGGTTGACCTAGATATTGTCGACCTAGGGGTGGTCGACCTAGAGACCGGATACCGTTCCTAACACCCCTAACCTCTCCCTAACATCTTAACTCGAACCGCTACACCAACCCTAATATCTTATCCCTACCACTCTTACCCAAACCACCCAACTAACCCTAATATCCTAATGGGCCCTACACATTTGGCGATGTTTCCGATCTGGATAATGTTCATTTACAACAATTAACGACCATCGTACAAAATGGCTTGCTATGCTAAACGAGGGAAAAGTAACGATGAACGACCAATGACCGTGGGGATGCACATCATTCATAGTTGGTGCCTACACACTAAATGACATGAACGATATATCGTTCACTTATGAGCGATATCGTTCATATTGCCCGCGTATGTCGCCAAGTATGTGGGGCCCATCACGCAGCCCTAATACCTTAACCCTGATACTCCAAACCTAAAGGGCAGACTGGATGGGCCAATTGGTTCTTATCTGCCATCACATTCTATGTATCTTACACATTACTCTGTGCATCAGGTTAATATATATAAAGAGGTATCATGGTGGCTGGTCCAACATAGCATCTTACACATTGGGCCTAATTCTGAGTTGATCGCAGCAGCAAATTTGTTAGCAGTTTGGCAAAACCATGTGCACTGCAGGGGGGACAGATATAACATGTGCAGAGAGAGTTAGATTTGGGAGGGGTGTATTCAAACTGAAATCTAAATTGCAGTGTAAAAATAAAGCAGCTAGTATTTACCCTGCACAGAAACAAAATAACCCACCCAGATCTAACTCTCTCTGCAAATGTTATATCTGCTCCCCCTGCAGTGCACATGGTTTTGCCCAATTGCTAACAAACTTGCTGCTGCGATCAACTCAGAATTACCCCCATTATTCTGTACATCAGGTTAGTGTATAGGCTGCAGCCATTAATGGCTGCAGTGTTTTGTCTAATTTAAGTGTTTTTTTTATTTTTTTTTACATGCAAAGTATTATATGAGAGTTAGACAGGAGTTAAACAGGAGGAAATCAGTAGGATAACAGTCAACCAGAAATCTCTATTACTGTAAATATATATATATATATATATATATATATATACCAAGAGAGAGAGAGAGAGAATTTTAAGATGTGCGCAATAAAAACTTGTTAAGTGCAGCTACACTCCATGCATGAGAGGATATCCACAACCACTCAAAAATAGCATAAATAGTAGAGAAGCACAAAATGATACAGTGCACTCAAGAGTTAACATGCATCCATAAACCCACGTGATCAAAAAATATATACAATGAAAGGAATCACCCTTTACAGTCCTTTGTCCAATTGGTATTCTCAATTTTGTTACTCTCCAACATCCAATAAATATTTGTCTAGAAGAAAACTAATGTTTGTGTGCCCCACAAACTTGATTAGTATTTATGGGTAAGAGAGAACACAATAGAAGACAAAAGTGGTCTGAAATGCGTCAAGAGGGACTTTATGTTGTACGGACTCCAGGCGACAAACGCGTAATAAGGGATCTGACCAAGGGGCTGAATTTCCGGACTTCATCCCCTCTTCCCCATCCTGTTTCATCTGGGAGGTGACAGAAACCTGTCGTTGTCTTACTTTTTTCCACTAATGGAGTGTATTATGCTGCTATATTGGTTTTACTTTGTAAGTACATTTGTGTATTAAAACGTGTTATGTTTTTAAGAAATACTGCACTATGGGGGTTATTCTGAGTTGATCGCTCGCTAGCAGTTTTTAGCAGCTGTGAAAACGCATAGCTGCCGCCCACGGCGGAGTGTATTTTCGCTTTGCAGGAGTGCGAACGCCTGTGCAGCAGAGCGTCTGCAATCACATTTTGTGCAAAACCAGCCCTGTAGTTACTTATCCTGTGCGATGATTGCGCAGCGAGTGACACGGTAATGACGTCAGATACCCGCCCAGCAAACGCCCGGCCATGCCTGCCCGGCCATGCCTTATCCAAACACTCCCAGAAAACGGTTAGTTGATACCCATAAACGCCCTCTTTCTGTCAATCTCCTTGCGTTCGGCTGTGCGAATGGAATCGTCGCTAGAACCAGTGCAAAACCACAGTAGACTTTGTACCCGTACGACGCGCCTGTGCACTGCGGTGCATACACATGCGCAGATTAGCCTTTTTTCTCACTGATCGCTACGCAGCGAACGGCAGCTAGCAATCAACTGGGAATGACCCCCTATATTCCTTCTTATACCTCCTAAATCCCGTTTATACTGAGGAGTGTTATTGGGAAAAAGAGGTTATTGTTCCCATAGGTCCCTTCCTGATTACATAGAGGATATAGGTGGAAGGTACTAATCTGGAGCTGTTTGCCTTGATGGATTACTAATACCCACGTTGATTATTTCTCCAAATCTTGTAAGTGCGATTCCACATCCTTATTGCCAGATCTAACAAGAAATACTACACTATATTTTGTCTTCTATTATGTTCTCTCTGACCCATGAATGAAAGACCTGTAAGTACTTTGCTGCTTTCACGCTGCAGTTTCTGCTGTGAGTGGTGCTGCTGGTGGTTGCGTATGTGGAGTGCTGCTGGTGTCTTTGTGGGGTGCTACTAGGGTGAATAGGGATGGAAAACCAGCAGCCCTAAATGGGGAGGGTGGAGTAAGTGGAAGGGGTGAAGTCTGATGGCATTTTAATTTCAAATTGTGGACTAAGGTTTCTCTATGATAAATCTGCTCCCTTAGAGGCATTTGCATTGGGATCTGGGTGTGATATTACCAGGCAAAATTGCAAAGCAGTATGGGATTATAAATGCGGCATGCATCAAAGAGCACCCACAGGGACAGGGGCTCTGAAATTAGCTTTTCCCTGCAATGTGCTGGAAGTGGTAGCGGATCTTCTGCACATGACCACACCATTGCTCGTGATGGTTCTGGGGAAAACCTCTGACAGATAAATTTGCGATCAGTAGCTTGTAGCTAGAGTGGCTAACACCATCTTCAGATGGCATGAGCTGCTTGGGCCAAGCTTGGGAATACTTCACATTACGGAGCTTGGTAAATCTGACAGCACTGCATACCCCATTGAGACACGACCAGGGTACTGTCGGCTTGATTGCTATGATAGGTGAGTGGGGTAGACAGGGGGGAGAGAGAGAGACACTTGGGAGAGACATATGGGGTGAGAGACGTGAGGCTGAAGAGACATTTGATAGAGCTAGAAGTGGGGGAAGAGCTGGGGGGGGGGGGGGACGCAAGACATGGGGAAAAGAGAGAGGTGGCAGAGAATAAAAAATAATGATAAATGATGGGTCCAAAATAGTAGTATAATAATTCAACATATCAGTGTGTTTTATTTCTCATAATTAATTCATGTACAATAATATCTTCTCTATAGAATAATACCACATAGCAGTGTGTGCAGGGAGCTGTGTTATTCTCATACATCACTGCGCAGTCTCCTTGACTGTAAATACTACTACAGGTTGAGTATCCCTTATCCAAAATGCTTGGGACCAGAAGTATTTAGGATATCGGATTTTTCCGTATTTTGGAATAATTGCATACCATAATGAGATATCACGGCGATGGGGCCTAAGTCTAAGCACAGAATGCATTTATGTTTCATATACACCTTATACACACAGCCGGAAGGTAATTTTAGCCAATATTTGTAATAACTTTGTGCATTAAACAAAGTGTGTGTACATTCACACAATTCATTTATGTTTCATATACACCTTATACACATAGCCTGAAGGTCATTTAATACAATATTTTTAATAACTTTGTGTATTAAACAAAGTTACACGTATTTCAGAATATTTAAATATGGGATACTCAACCTGTACTACTACTAATGTGGACTGGGAGATGAATATTAAATTAACATGCCTCTCTGTGTCATACAGTCTACAGTCTCCCCAGAGGGTCACTTACCAGCCTGCTTTCTTATGCTGGTCACAGTGGTCATCCCTGCTCACTGCTCCATCCACCCACAGAGTCACAGAGTAGCCACCATGGAGCAGGAGCGGGTCCCGCAGACCACTTTCACTGCGGGGCAGAGCCGCCAACAGCGAGAAAAGATAATGGGCCAGGCTGTGGTGTGCTGCCACTGCACAGCCCTCCTAACCTATCTGACCCTTGCTTTCGCCGCCACTCACACATGGTGCATGGTACAAAGCCTCATAGATCAGTGCCCGCTAAGCACAGCCATAGAGGTGTTACTGTATGGGGCGCTGCTGCTAATGAGAGACGGGTCCAGGAATTCCCCAATCTGCAGCTAGGTGCTGAAAGTGTCTGTACGTGAGGAGTGATTGTGCAGGTAAGGCAGCATCAGAAGGTCAGGTAGTGGCAGCAAACTTCACCCCAACCAGGTCTCTTTCAGCAGCCTAAACCGGAGATCCCCTTACCAAACCAGCTGCTGCATGTACAGGTTGAACTTTTTTTTTTTTTAAATAATCCCCTCCCCCCCACTTCCCGTGGGTCTTGGGTGTAAAACTTTTGCACCTAATTTTTATTTATTTAATACTGTAGGTATCGGTAACATGCATACCCGTGGTAACGCAAAACTGGTAGCAAGGTGTGCAATGGGTCCCTTGCAGATGGATTTATACCATTGAGATTGTCTATCAATGGGTAACCCACCAATGGCCATCCCTACTTCTCTGTCCCTTTCCTCCCACTCCCTGGAATCTACACTAACCACTTAGTGGGGGGGGGGAGGTAGGGGGTAGTTTACATAAAACACCACTGGCTGCTTCATTAACATTAAAGCTCACTGACGAGCATGTTAGTGCTGAATACAAGCTGTAAAAATTAAAATAGCGCTGCGAGTGGCAACAGTATATTGTGTTCAAAATAAAATTTGGCTTTAAATGACGAGCAGTCAGGGCATCACAATAGTAACATGTGTTTTATCTTGTTTATCATTCTGTTTCAGTGTTGTGGGATTCAAAGACCCCCAGGTCCCACAACAATAAAATGTCAGGCTGCATACTGTAAATTGTATTTTTCTTGGTTATGGGTCAATGGGTCAACAGTCAAAAGGTCGATAATGTCTAGGTCCACACCAAATTGACAATTTGGTGAAAAGTGAGTGTTTGATTTTTTTTGGTGTCAAAATGTTATCTTTCAGCACCTGGAACTCCAATTAGAGTACCGCTTTGCTTGCCATGCTTCGGGCTAGGTTACTATTCCCAATCCTAGTCCACATGCATGGTAAAGTATGAAAAAGTTGAAAACCCTCCCATCTCCCCCCCAAAAAAACAACACCAAAAAACTCATGTCGATCTCTTCATATGTTGACCATATGAACCCGTCAACCTTTTGACCATATCGACCAAATGTTGTTGACTTTTTGACTGCTGACCTAACATTTTTTTTTTAAGTGGTGAAGGAATAACACTTACTAATTTGTACAATTATCTATAGCCAATTTACATTTAGAAACAGAGGATTAGAACTGTAATGTAATTTCTGTATGACTGAATACCTGAAGGTTCCTCGCGGAATTCCTTCACGCTGAAATCACAGAGCATTAGAGAACATCAGTCTTTGTTCACTGTATAAAAACATTTATGGTGATTTGAAGCTCTCCTGTGGCTGCCGGACGTGGCCCTTTCACAACACTTCATAATACATGTATTATGGGGTGGTCTTCAGTATGCCGAATGTCGGGATCCCGGCGCACATTATACCGGCGCCGGAATCCTGACACCTGGCATACCGACAGCTATTCTCCCTCGTGGGGGTCCACGACCCCCCTGGAGGGAGAATAAAATAGTGTGGCGCGCGTAGCGCGCCTACCGTGCCCGCAACGTGGCGAGCGCAGCGAGCCCGCAAGGGGCTCCTGAGCGCTCGCCACGCTGTCGGTATGCCGGCGGTCGGCCTCCCGGCGCCGGTATGCTGGTTGCCAGGAGCCCAAGCGCCGGCATACCGTACCACACCCGTATTATGTACATACTGTATGTGACTTCCTATAATACAACCTATGCGATACATAATATAATTATCCTGTCATAACACAGGAAGGTTGAGGGTTATATTAAGAATATTAACATTAGTTAATTACTGTGCTGTTGTATAAATGAATGTCAGTTCTGTGGGAGCATTAAGCTAAAAATAAACAAAAAACAAACAAATTCACACATTTCAATTTGGAAAGTGCTGGTGGTTTCATTCACAATGCACCACACAACAGGAGATATTTAGTAAAATTATTTAACATGTACAGTAGATGAGTGAACATATTTCTAAGCAATGTAAAAATATATACTTCACATATTAACAATTAAATCATTATTTTCAAATAATACAAAAAAAAATAATCTAGGTAGCTTAAATGCAGTAAGCCTGCAGCTAGCATCGCTAGTGCCTAGAACACCATTTGGGTATACTGGTAAAAACAAAAAAAAAAACGGTAGACAGTGTAGACAATGTGCAAATAAAGGGTCCCAGTGGAAGAGTAAACTTGCACTGTGCACTATACCCGCCCGTCCACGAATCACAAAACAGGACAGGGTACAATTTACCCAGGAGTGAGCATGGTGCAAGCCAAATATAAAAATGAGTGCTTGCATTTCCACATAAGGGGCCTGGTTCTGAGTTGGGAGTAAAGCAAACAAACAAAACAAGAAACAATAACTTTGCACCTGGACAAATCATGTTATAATATAATTTTTTGCATGCAGGGTAAATACAGCCACTTTTGCATGTTACCCATAAAAGCTGGGCAACTTTATTTTAACACAGGAATTTACAATTGAGTTTGGACACACCCCTCTTAATACACACCTTAAATTTCACCCACCTGCAGTGCAACATGGTTTTACCCAGGTGCAAATCTTGCTTTCTCTTGCTTTGCTTCAAAATCAGAATAAGCCCCGGGGTGTGCTTCTTTTCCAGTGTGCACTTGCCAATGGAATATTTTAGATCTTTCTGTTCAGACAGTATACATTATTTTTTTTAATGTGAAAAGTAGGATAGATGGGCTTAGCTTGTTAAATCCTTTTCTTCTACTCCATAGGGAACAGAGGGAGGACGAAGGGGTATAGCCTGGAGAGGAGAATCTGGACACCAAACAGTTAATTTTAATTACCCAGCAGCCCAGGGCTTCCTCTCCCCTCTACCCAGCCCTAGGCCAGCCAGTTAAGTTAGCAAGCCCATGGCAAGGAGCATGGAAAATGAGAGGGAGAAGAAAGACCGGCACCCACACAAAAACACCCACAGAGAGAAGGTGCGTAGAGAACCAGTATCATAAAAACTAACCCCTACAGGTCAGTGGGTTCACCTCCCATAGGTGACAGCTTTAGGATGTCCCTTCCTCCTCCCTGTGCCTCCTCTGGAGTAGCAGAATAGGATTTACAAAGTAAGACCATAAATCCTACTTTCTTGTGCCTCCACTAGGGGGCACAGGGAGGACGATGGGACATCCTAAAGCTGTGACCTATGGGAGGTGAACTCATTGCCTCAAGGCCTCATCTGTGGAGAAGAAGGTATAAAAGGCACAGAAATGGATAAATGTATGGGCAGAAGACTCCATGGCAGCCTTACAAAGCTGCTCTGCAGTAGCGCCACAGTTAGCAGCCTAAGAGGCTGCCACTGACCTGGTGGAATGAGCAGTCACCACAGCAGGAGCAGCAAGATCTGCCACAGACAAGGACTGGTGGATATTCAAGTGGAGCCACCTGGCCAAAATCTGTTTAGAAACTGGCCAGCCGAGTTTGTGAAAATCATTATGGACAAAGAATAAGACCTGTTTAAAGCTCTGGCCTGTCCTCGTAAATCTGGGGAGCCCTCACCAAACACAGAGAGGCTTCCACCGGTGAAGAGTCCAGAACACTGAAAGACCATACCACAATCTCCTTGTTTATGTGGACCAACTCACAACCTTAAGTATGAACCTAAGCAAGACAAAAGAACGGGCCGACCTCTATGTGAGAACAGAGAGGGGGAACGACAAGACAAGCACTTAAGTCGGACAACTACTGGGCTGATTCAATGGCAAGTAGGAAGACAGTCTACCATTTAAGCCAATGTCTGTCGACTGGATATAAAGGCTCTAAAGGAGCAGACTGGGAGCTCGAAAAAACCATAGATAGGTTCCTGGGAGCCACTGGAGGAATAAATGAAGATGGCACTTGGAGGACACCATACAGTGTCCATACAGTGAGAAATGTCCATACAGTGAGTAAGAGCACAATCTGCCTCTGGAAAGGAACAGACAGGGCATAAACTTGTACCTTCAAGGAAGAGAGCCAGAGGAACAAACCCAGACCGGTCTGCAGAACAGAAAGGACTCATGAGAGCCAGAATGACCTGGGGTTGAAGCTTCTGTCCTGTAAGCGTTGTGATCATTCTAGCTAAGAAGACTTCTGGGCATTAAGAATGATTCCTAAGGCCCATCTAGAAAACACTTTTGCTCTTAGGATGGCTGTCTCAAGCAAGGCAGTCCAGATCTGAATGGAAGCACAGGCCCTGAGACAGAAGACCCAGCTGTAGAGGCATACAGGGAGGCAATCAATTTGCTGGCTGTCGGTATCCTGGGGGTCAGGATACCAACGCCAGAATCCTGACACCCGACAGCTGGAAAACCGACGCACAGGGGCTATTCCCACTCATGGGTGTATACGACTCCCACAGAGTGGGACTAGATCCTGTGGCGAGCACAAGGGGACTCGTACCGCTCGCCCCGCTGCCTGCATTCTGGTGGGCGGGATGTCGCTGTCGGGATAATGACAGCTGGTATCCCGTCCACTGGGAATACATATGTATTTCCTACAAATACAGACGCAGGGAAGCATCGATGGAAAGGTCCAAAAATCAGTTTTCCACATCTGCTGAGGCCAATCCGGAGCCACCAAGACCACAGAGGCGCCCTTCAATTGCAGCCAGTGGAGGACCCGCTGGATCATCGATATTGGAGAAAAGATGTATATGCATGTATAAACATCCACCAGGGGAGCTCAAGGTTCCATGTAAGGGAACTATATCTTGGTGGCTGGTGGGAAGGGGGGGGGGGGGGGGGGGAGTTGAGATGCCATCATAGCAATGTTTGGTAGGTCCCAGAGGCAGACCAGTAGACGGAAGACATCTGGATGTAGAGCTCATTTGCCAGAGTGAATGCCCTGGCAACCTAGGTAGTCTGCTCCCCAAATCTGGACTCCGGGAATGAATACCACTGACTAAGCCAGAAGAGGACACTCTGCAGAGTAGAAAATGCATCTGACCAGCGGTGAAAGTCGCAACTATGCAACTCCCTGAAAGCAGGCACCCTTTCTTACCTGTCTCCTTTGTGCGCCTGGCTCTGGGAAATGTCCCTGTATGCAGAGTCGCGGCCGAAGTCACTGACCCACTTGCCAGTGCTGTGGCCAGTGATGCCTTTCACTGTACACTCAAAAAAAAAAAAAGGAAAAAAGAAAAGAAAAAACAGAAATGAGTTACCACTAAAAGCAGCCCCTCCAAAATGGTACCCTTCCTTGCAGGAACCAAACTGTAAAATGACTGGCCTGGGTATATTTAAAAGAAAAAAGCTGCAAATCTCTGAAAATGATCTGTAATCTATGGGAACAGATTGGTGGATTTGTGAATTATTTTTTTGTGATTGCGGATGTATGGGTCCCTTCAGACTAGGAGATTGCAGTAGCAAAGGTAACCGTACTCACACCTGTTCATGCTAAGGAGTCAAGGACAGGTGCTACTGGCATGTGATTAACCTCTGCAAGACTAGAGACAGAGCTAGGGTCAACCATAACAGAGTCAGTGGGCTTTATTTACAAAGCGGCGCTTCTCGGCGGTTGGAGGTGACATTTTTTTTAAAACACTCACTGTCAGTGTAAAGCATGCTGGGCTTTACACTGAGTGCGATTTCAAATTTTCACCTCCAACCTGCCGAGCAGCAGTGGCTTTTGTAAATAAAGCCAAGCATCCCTAATGTATATGTGAAATATTATGATCACAACAAACACAAATGACAAAGGCACAAGGATACAAATGCATTATGGGGCTGTTGATACCACCAAAACCATGCTGTTTACATGAAGAAACTTCAGTAAGTGAGGCTGAGCGAGGCAAAACCCCTCTTAAGCTGAGGTCTGTCATAGCCTCCTGCATTAAACCACGCTCAACAACACTTGGGGCCAGATATACTAAGCCTCAAAAAGTGATACAGTGGAGAGTGATAAACTAGCAACCAATCAGCTCCTAACTGCCATTTTTTAAATACGGTCTGTGACATGGCTGTTAGGAGCTGATTGTTGGCACTTTATCATTCTCCACTTTATAACATCTTAAGGCTTAGTACATCTGGTCCCTGGAGAGGCAACTGGCAACTCAGAAAAATATTCCAACTGACTATTCTATTAGACTGGGTTTTTTTTTTTTTTTTCATTTAACTTCCAGAACCTTACAGTAGTTCTCACGTAAGGTTGATCACTTTTCTTCGATCACGGTCAATGTTACACAGAGTAATAAAATATAATAGAAAGTGCTCCCAAATACCGTAATCCAAGTAGGTATAAGTCATATAGTGCTTGGTCTTTTACATGATGAACTTTTGGGGCATGGAGCTCTTTGGATTGCTGTGGCTGGGCCACTTTGGGGTATCACCACCTTATTGTTATTTCTAACACCTATATTACCCTGTGTTTGTTTTATATTTATGTAGCATTTTTCACATATCTTTTACACTTGTAACACTGATCAGCTAACCTCACTTTCTAACACTCTGACACCTTACTGATGTCCTCTAACACTCAGCAGCTTCCCTCACTTGTTTAACACTGATTTTTTCACTTCTTTCTCTCATTTGTGTGATGCCCTGGGGTGATTTGGGGGTGCTCTGTACTCCAGAGGCAAACCCCTATAATGTTAGGGACCTGTCCCACGCTGTAACCGTGAGGCAGGTGGGCTGGCTCATATATTGCCAATATATGCCAAGAACCTCGGATATGATGGTTGTTGTAATTATAATTCAATGCTGTATGGTGCACCTGCATCCTTGTTCCTATATTGTAGTACTAAGTCCCAGCAAGGTAGCACATCCCATTATAAGAAGCTAGGGTGTGCAGTCCAGGTCTCCTCTCTTTTACATGATACAAATCTTATTAATTAGCATGTTTCTCCTAGAACAGTGGTTCCCAAACTTTTTTGAATCACGGCGCCCCAAAGCATAAGAATATTTTTCAATGCACCCATAAGCCAAACTTTTCTAAGTGATAAATGTAAAAAGATATATTAAACTAAATATTAATTGTGTTTATATGTCATCCCTAGGCTCAGTTATGTGATGAGGGACAGGATTCACTTCTGTTTGTCCACATATGTTATGACTGACAACAAGCAGCACTGGTTTGGCCTATTACACTGACCATAAATAATTTGAATTGGCCCTGGACCACCAGCCCAGGGCACCCTTGCAAGTGCCCCGAGGCACCCCAGGGTGCCACGGCACACAGTTTGAGAACCACTGTCCTAGAATGTATTACTCTACAGATTAGTAGGAACAAAAACGCATATTTCTACATTGTTGGTAAATGCTTGGGTGTAGTGGCACAAACAAGTCACTCAACTATGACACAAACAATACCAACAATAATGTCCAAAAACACATACTCCCAATACAATTTAGGAGATTCTGCATGTGTAACTCTAGGGCTGATTCAGAGTGGGGCTCAAACAAAAGAAGGAGTAACTTTGCACCTGGACAAACCATGTTGCAATGCAGGGGTGCAAAAAAAGGGGCCTGACTCAGCTATGTAAAGTACCAATGGTGATTCAAGTTTTCTTCTTTTTTTTTTTGTACACAGCCCACAAATACTGGACAGCTAATTGCTCCCGACACTGTATCGGCCTGTGTGTGTTCACTATACACTCACCTCAGCAGCATTTGTTGAAACAAGTCCCACTGACACGATCACTTTGCCTTTGAAGCTCTGAAGGGTAGCACTTGCGGGACCTGGCACAAGTTCTCCATCTGTGGTGAACGCTGAGCCAAATGGCATATTAATACTACCAGGGATATGTCCTCGATTAAAGCTGTGACGAGATAGTTAAGGTGGATGCAAAAAGACACTTCAGTAAAAATCTGCTAAACCAAAAATGTGAGATACCCTATGCAAATCAATTATTAATACTAAGCTGGGGCATCTCTAGGTGTGTGCTTGCCAAATGGAAAGGCTTCGACATAACAGGAGCATGGTCTGGGTGGAACTTGGGCAAAGCATATTTTCTATGGCGTGCTTTGTATAATGCTGCGTGGTATGAAGGA
This sequence comes from Pseudophryne corroboree, assembly GCF_028390025.1. Lineage (NCBI taxonomy): Eukaryota > Metazoa > Chordata > Amphibia > Anura > Myobatrachidae > Pseudophryne > Pseudophryne corroboree. Next base: position 811,768,260 of record NC_086444.1, on the reverse strand, counting down.
GCACTTTTTATGCTTGTCCTACTCTGTCCATTTCTCATGTGAAAGTATTTCATATGTAAACCTTACATACACTATACAGATAAGATCACCTCATACAAATAACATGTTTTACTGAAAGCTACACAGTAAAAACCTACTGAAAAGACACTTCGGGCCTGATTTAGAGTCATACGCAATGCAGATGTTTACAGAGTAAAGCAATTTTTTGCTCCTATGAACTCTTATGATGCATGCATTACACATAGGGCCTAATTCAGATCTGATCGCAGCAGCAAATTTGATAGCAAATGGGAAAAACCATGTGTACTGCAGGAAGGGGGGGGGGGGGCAGATGTAACATGTGCAGAGAGAGTTAGATTTGGGTGGGTTACTTTGTTTCTGTGCAGGGTAAATACTGGCTGCTTCATTTTTACACTGCAATTTATATTTCAGTTTGAACACACTACACCCAAATCTAACTCTCTCTGAAAATGTTATATCTGCCCCCCCCCCCTGCATTGCACATGGTTTTGCCCATTTGCTAACAAATTTGCTGCTGCAATCAGATTTGAATAAGGCCCATAGTGTACACACAAAGGTTCTGTTGTGATTGAGGCACATGGTATCAGAAATGTCTTGTAAAAGTACTGGGTGTCCATAGGCAATAACTGGGAGGTGGCTAATCAGACTCACTGAGATTGTCCCTCTTATGGGCATGTTATGCGAGTGTTGCAGGCGTGTCACTGACTTGTACTAAGATGCTCAGTCGGTCACTTTGCAGGTCGTACTCAGATCTGCACCTGCCACATGCCTGGTGCATGTTGTTTCAATGGTGCGACTGATGGTGAATGCACCAGGCAGTACTGCAGTATCTGCAGACACTGACAGTGGGTGTCTCAGCCCTTGCACATTCATACACACAGATGTACACCAGGTTTATGCAAATGTAGCAACATTTGCATAAAGTCGCAGATGGCTGACCGCCAAAAGAGGCAGCCGTGACTGTGTCTGCATCTACCTTTAAATCAGCCTCTTATCAGGGTGTAAAATGGCCAATAGCAGAAAAATACTGTAACATGCAGTTAACTGCGCAGCAAGTGTATACACAGCACAGAATATATAGTGGAGAATACTTACAGATGCGTTTGATGAAGATGTTAATTTGCCTGTCAACCCTTAAGGTGGGTAAACACTTAGCGATATAGTGAACTTTATCGTTCATTTACCTTCTCCTGAGCGATATAGTTTACTATATCGCTCAGTGCGTATGTGTATCATTAGTGATATCGCACAGTGTGGATGCCCGCCATCTGGTGGCTCGGCCCGGGACGGAAAACACCACGCAATGTCGCTCACCGAGCACATCGCCTAGTGTGTACCCACCTTTACTGTAAACCAGTGCTTGAGGTCATTGTGTGTATATACTGAATTTTACAATATTGTTAATGGGCTTCTAAAAAGACAAAACAAAGCTATCTAACACTGTATTCAGACCTAGGTGAGGGGAATTAAGAGTCCTACTATTAGAATGAGAAAGCTAGGAAGTAATACATTAGATGACTGCCTCTCATTGTCCTGTGTCTATCTAAAGTTGCCATCACTAGAGGTAAGGATTGGCCTCAGCTGGCCGAAAGCCAAGACATCTGCTATTTCTTGTAAAAGGACAAGTGTTATCTCATTTGTCTTTCTATCACAATTTCCGGATTAGTGGAAATTTATCTTTAGTGGTCAATGAAGTCTAAGTTTGATGGCAACAGTCCCATTGAAAAACAGCGACTTGACTATCGCTTCATTCAAAGTGCTTTTCTTTCCCTTTTATTATCTTAGATAATAAAGACCACATTGTAGTTCCATGTGTGACTGATGTACTGTGTGTCACAATTCTGTTTCACCTAAGCAATCACTACAATTACAATTCTAAGTTCAATTTTACCAATAGACGAAACCAAAACACACAATTAAAAACAAACAGTTTACATATACAGTAGAATCTCTCTCTCTCTTTATATATATATATATATATATATATATACACAGTATACTCATAAATTGAGAGAGAAAGAGACAGAGAGAGAATGTGTACATTTTGAAACAGTGCACAAACTTAAGCAAACGCTACCATTGTGTCACTTATGCAGCCACAGGGATTTGTACACAGATCACTATTCGGATGAGGATCTGTTAACGTGTTGCTTTTAATGGATTAAAATTGCTATACAGTAATAGCAACTCTGGGGAAGCTGTGGATGAATGACATGCTGTATATGTCCCAGGTGTCTTAGATAAAGCGGCTATAAAAGGTAGTCTCCCCTGTGGGCTTTTTCAGGTTTTGCTGTGTTAGAACATGGAGCCATGATGGATTTAATTAAAATGTATTCCCACTTTTTTGGAACACTCTATAGTGTGCCAAAAAAAAAGTAAAAAATAAATCAATCTATTTGTCAAAATTAGGAACAAAAATCTGAAAATAAGGGATTGCATTAGTGTATATATATATATATATATATATATATATATATATATATATATTTATTTATTTTGTGTATGGACTAATGCTTGGGTTTGGTATCTGCCAAGTACTTATACACAGACTGCACACTGAAAGTAACCTACACTGGTATGTGGCCCTTGGGCTAGATTACTTTGGTTTATACAGTAGTCTGTTCAAGAAACCGATAAATGGGTTCTGTCTTTGACAAGTTTAGGCTGGCAATAGCAATTTGCAAGATGTACTATGAGCTCGCTTCTTCAATATTAAACAAAATTACATAGATGTCCTACAAAATGTTTATAATGCAGCTTGCAAGCTGGGGCCTGAATTTCAAGGAAAGGTGCAGATAAATCTTGCCGTTTTCAATACAATATATTTCTAGTACTTTAGCTCCTGATCCTCAGGTATGAAAGAGAAACAAAAAGTGTCTGCTTCACCTGTCAGTTGCTAATTCATGCCACATATAAAGCTGGGTACGCCCTTGTCCAATCCTCAGGAGATCCAACTAGTTATACAATCCTACTGAAGACCTGGGGGTAGATTTGCTAAAACTTCTTCAACAGGTAAGTGGTGGTGCTGCCCAAGGCAAACAATTTGTTCTGTGTATCATTTTCTAGAATGAAATTGAGAAATTATAGTTTGTATCTGATTGGTTGCTATGGGCAATAGCACCACTTGTCTGTTTTAGAAGCTTTAATAAATATACCAGCTAGTCGCAGATTCCACATCCAATCCATGCATACACACTAGTCTAATTATTCAGCAGACCTGAATAGCATAATCTTGGCTGGGGGGAGGGGGATTTAGTAATGATAATGTTGTTGGGGAAATATATTAATGACACTGTCGAAGGGGGAGAGGGGGAGAACTATTAATATTATTGTGGCTAGGGTATGGGGACAGAGAATTTTAGTAACTAATTAAAGGTTGTTTCAGAAAAAAACGTATGGCCCCCCGATATCAATAACCGGCCCTGGACATCTGAGCTTGATCTGGTATTGGAAAATAGGGGGAAAAATGTTTTGGGGTTCCTCCTATATTCCAATAAGCCGCACCAAGCTGGGGGGTTATAATGCCATAACAAGGGGACACACAGCATGGGTTTCCGCTGCCATCACATACCAGAACGGGTGTGGTTCGTTTTATCGACAGTGTCTAGGTCGACCACTATAGGTCGACAGTCACTAGGTCGACATGGATGGAAGGTCGACAGGGTTTCTAGGTCGACATGTGCTAGGTCGACAGGGTTTCTAGGTCGACATGAGGATTTTTTTTTTTTTCGGTGTCGTTTTCTTCGTAAAGTGACCGGGATCCCAAATTAGTGCACCGCGTTCGCTCGCCATGCTTCGGGCATGGTGCCTTCGCTCCGCTACCGCTTCGCTCGGCACACTTTACCGTTCCAATAGTAGTCCACGTGGATCGTTAAATATGAAAGAAAAAAGAAAAAAATTTGAAAAACTCATGTCGACCTTTAGACCTGTCGACCTAGCACATGTCGACCTAGAAACCCTGTCGACCTTCCATCCATGTCGACCTAGTGACTGTCGATCTATAGTGGTCGACCTAAACATTGTCGACCTAGACACTGTCGATCTTCAGACCGGATCCCAACCAGAACACAGCTGGAATTCCTCAGAAAGTGGGGACCCCAAAAAATAATATGGAGTCCCCCCTCCCAAGCAACAAACAGACCTTGGCTATTCTCTGCATCCCATCCTGGTGGGCGACAGCCTTTTAGCTCTTTTGCATGACCACCGCCCCCAAGGACATCCTGTATCTTCTTTCTTCAGGAGCTCTTGCTTGCTCCTTCTCCACTGACGGACTTACAGCCACTGCCTCGCACTGGGTCATAACAGTAAATATGGGGTAACACTTTTCACTACTTAAGATCTTCAGATTTCCATTGTGACTTGTATATTCCGATTTGTATTACAAATGATAAGCACTGAGAATTTAAATTTTTTCTTAAAATGTATTTATAAAGTGCATTTATATAGCTGGTTCTACCAAAGATGCAGCTGAGGATTAATGAAGTATATTTTACTATTTTGCGGTCTAAAAATGTCTACTGTTATCATGCAAGTGTTCAGTCACCCATCGAGGGATATTAAATTGTGGTGCATTTTAAATGCATTTCAGTGCTGTTTAAATCAGAGCTGTGAGTGTATGTAAACAAAATAAGGACCCTTGGGTTGTGCAGTGATCAAAATATGAAACAATGCTTCATATTTCTATTGTGTTAGATATATTCCAATTTATAATACACTTGTCAGTGAGATTAGAAAACCTTTGTGGATATTCCAGTGATGAAACAAAATACTCTTGAACAGTGGTTCCCAAACCTTTTAAGTTTGGAGGCATCCTTAGGGTCTCCATGATTTTTTTCAAGGCACCCCTAAGTCAAAATAATTATCAAGCTGTCTCATTTTAAAAGTAGTTGGGTCAAAATAATGTAATAAGTATTTACAGTAGGTCAGGACAGCTTTTGGGGCCTGGTGCAGCCCAGCCCAGACAACTCACAATCCTTTGGACGGGTGGCAGGGAGGGTCCACTTGCTGAGGTCCAGGCAGCTGGCAACAGGCTGCGCAGCATGACCCGACATCACGCTACGCTGCGCAGTATGCACAGCCGGGCAGCATCTGAGCTTGCTAAAGGTGCTCAACGCTGTCTGGCATTGAAAAAAAAAAGAATGTGTGTGAGGGGGGGATTATCCTTAAATCCTTGTGATTGGAAGCTCCAATCCAGGATTGAATCCTGGACAATTTTAGGCCTAAATCCCAGGATCCCAATCTCGGGATTGGCAACCAAAATGTTAAGATTCTCCTCCTTAGGGACTGGGAGATTTTTTTCTTAAATGCAAACTGTGGGAGACTTCCTGTTCCAGCTGCTGTATGTGAGCTCTGCTGAGATCCGCCTGCATCTTACCTTTTACAAGGCTTTATAGCAGGGATGGGGAACCTTCGGCCCTCCAGCTGTTGTTAAACTACACATCCCAGCATGCCCTGCAACAGTTTTAGCATGGCCACATAGCAAAACTGTAGCAAGGCATACTGGTATGTGTAGTTCAACAACAGCTGGGGGGCCAAAGGTTCCCCACCCCTGCTTTATAGCCTCCAAATTGGCTCTACTAGCTCCCCCCCAGTGTGCCTTATACTTTGTCCGCTGTATGGACAAGTTTTTGCTGCCACAGATGCCTTCTGGAAAGCACAAGAAGCAGAAGGAGCAGCGCAGGGTGAATCCAAGATGGCTCTGGATGCTGAACAGATGGACCTCCTGCCTGCAGGCTAATCCACAGACTTGCAATGGGTCTCTTCCCCTGTACCCTCACCGGACCACAGCAGCAGGGAATCAGCCTCTGAAGCCCCAGATCGTGAGAATAAGGTATTTCCTCCCCGTGATGCTCCTGTTACATATAATGATATGGTGAATGCTATCAGAGCTGCCATAGGTCCTTTACTGAAAGCACAAACAAAAGACATCAACAGGCAGCTCTCTCAACTCACTCAGCGAGTCCTAGACTGAGAGCATAAACTGGGAGAGACATTCGCTGATGTGGCTGCTATGAAAACTACTGTTGCACGTCACACTAAATTTATTTACCACATACAAAACAAGATTGAATACCTTGAAAATAGATCCCGGTCAAACAATCTTCACATCATAGGATTGCCAGAATCCCTTAAAAGGTCAAGAACTTTATGATTTCATCTGCACTACCTTACCTACACTATTGAATGCCCAGGACTCCTGTGCGGATCTCATAGTTGAACGTGCACATAGGGTAGGCTCGCACCCAATAGGGAAACAGACCACGTGCAGTTATCTTTAGAGAGCTGAATGATCTATACAAAGAAGCGTTATGGTTGGCGTCTCACAAACGGAGGAATATCTCCTGGCAGGGTCACAAAGTACTCATATTTCAAGATTACTTGGCTGAGTTGTTTAAGGCATGCAAAGCCTTCTTCCCAATATGCTCCAAACTGGTACAGTCTAATCAAAAGTTTGCCCTTCTGTATCCTGCTCGTTTACACCTATTTCATGGTGGTTCCTTTAAGGACTTTACATCTGCTCAGGATGCAGAGGCCTTTTTACGTGAGGAATCAGCTGATGAATCCCCCTTCGAGTGATTTATATATACTGTTTGTTTGCACTCATCGTATCTAAATTGTGCTCCGATTGTTTATTTTGGAACTCCCACGCCACTGCTTTGCTATTTCCTCGTTGACTAGTATTATGGTCACTTTCCTATGTGGCTTCTCCATTTATTGACTGCATATACTGTTTTTCACCAGCCATGTTCTTTGTAACCAGGAACCTTCCCATCCATCTCTGGGATGTGCACTGGATGTTTGCCAAGTTTGTAGCCGTACCGTTCACAGGCGTTTGCCTATGGGCTTTACATGTTCTGTTTTGATTACTAACTTTATCTATTGATCCTGTGAAGTCGGTATCCAATGGATATGAGAGCTCGTTGCTCATTTTTCTATCTCTTTTCTTTCATTTTCATGCTACTCTTTGTATTTTTCTGTGTGTGCCCCCCTTCTCTCCCTTGTGTGTTCTCCCCTCCCCTCCTGACAGGTATACATTCGGACAACCGGGATTACTACTACTGAGACATTACTGCTACTGGATTGGGTAAGATGGATATGTATGCTGTGTCTACTGTTACTTATCATAGATGTCAATGATTAAGATTGGCAGCTGGAATGTGGGTGGGATAAATTCCCCTCAAAAACGCAAGAAAATTCTAATGTATCTTTCCAACTTGCATATTGACCTGGCTTCCTACAGGAATCTAATTTAATTCCTGATGAGGTTCAGAAACTTAATATGCTGCGGTGGAAGGTTCTTGCTTTGGCGTCCTTCTCATCGAAAGCTCGTGGGGTAATCATTTGGGCACGGCAACACTTACCTATTGTTATACATAATATTACTGTTGACCCCAATGGCCGATATGTCCTTTGTCATGTTTTTATTGAGAAACAACAATTTGTATACTGTAATGTTTATGCGCCCAATATTTATGATAGGAGCTTTTTCTAATCTTTGCTGACTCTCCTGACTCCTCACACTCATTTGCCCAAAATCATGTGTGGAGATTTTAATCTCATCTCCTCAGTTCAACGTGATAAACAAATTCCTAGGGAACGAGGTGGAAATCCTCCCAAATTTGGAGACCCACCGTTGGCAAAGCAATTACATCTCCTGGATATTTGGAGGGTGGTAAGGGGGGTACACACAGAGAGATCCAGTCTTAAAATCTAAGCAATCTGACTAGATTGCTTAGACTTGAAGCACGGATCTCTCCATGTGTATGCCCACCAGCGATAGCGATGCGCGGCACCCAGGCCGTGCATCGCTATCGCTGGTGCTAGATTGGCCTGCATGCAGACACAATCTAGCAGGTCGCTCATTTCACTCGCTGAGTGAAATGAGCGCTCCCCCATCACTTCCCTTGCTCAGCCCACATCGCGCTGTGCTGAGCTGGGGGAGAGATGTGTGCTGAGCAGTCACTGACAGATCGCACAGCACACATCTCCGGGAGAAATCTCCCCGTCAGTACTGGCCTTTACACCCAATTGAAAGAGAGTTCACTTGTCTCTCGGCGGCACGAGGCACTATGTCCCGTATTGACTATAGTTTTACTTCACACTTCCTTTTGCCCTATATACCCAAAGATGAAATTGAACCAATCTCCCTTTCAGACCAAGCTATGGTCTGGCTGAAATTGTGTATAGCGCGAGAAAAAAGCCAAGTCATATCTTGGCATTGCCCCTCTACTATAGCCAGTTTCCCGACACTTAGACAATCCATCAGTACTGCTTGGGAGGATTGTTACCACCATAGGGGTATATTCAATTGGTGTCGAAAACTGCAGTCTGTCAAAAAGATGGCAGTTTTCGACTTTTTAAGGTCGAATCGTGATTCGACCTATTCAGTCCTATTCGACAAGTCGTGGAATTCGACTTGTCGAAAAGCACGTGGATTGGCGGAATAGCTGCCGATCCACGTGCTTGTGTCGAAAACAGGGCCAAAACTGACAGCTTTTGGCCCCCTTTTCGACCATCTCAGTCCGACATAAAAAAATGTCGGACTGAGATGTGGGACCCAGAGGAGGAGAGGGAGGGGAGCCGCGGGACAGCCGTGGGCAGACAGGGGATATCAGCGCTACAGCACAGCAGCAGGATGTCTCACAGCCGCGCCGCTCACGGCAGCGTCCACCCGGCTCCAGCAAGTGAGGTCACGCTTGCTGGAGGGACACTGCCGTGAGGTCGGGCGGCTGTGTGACATCCTTCTGCAGCACTACTGTAACGCTGATCTCCTCCGTCTGCCCTCCGGCTGTCCCCGCTGGTCTCCCTGCGGCTCCCCCCCTCTCCTCCTCTGGGTCCCTCATCTCAATTCGACTTTTTAAAAGTCGAATTGAGATGAGATTTGAATAGGGGTTGTCGGATCCATTCCGACAAATGCATGTCGGAACGGATCCGACCCTAACTGAATATACCCCATAATGCTGCTTTTTGTACGGGCGACCCATTGCTCTATTGGCAATCCTCCAAAGCCACTATTCGAGGCCATATTATATCGCTTACTGCCTCCTCTAAGAAGAAATTTCTTCAAGAATATACTGTATACAGGCCCAGAGTAAGTTAACAGATGCTTTTCATATTTTTAAAGCAGCCCCCACTTGTACTAATAAACAATCTTACAGCGTAGTTAAGACTTTATTTGATGAGCTTTTTTCCAAAATTGAGGCATTCTAAACATTTCACAAGGAATATCGGTTTCATAGGTTTGGGAACAAATCTAATAAATTATTAACTAATTTATTGAGAGGCCAACGTCCCCCGGCCACCATTCATCCATTAAAGAAGCCTGATGGCTCTCTGTTCACCTCTAACGCACAAATTGCATCTATACTTACTACCTACTATACAGCATTATATTCCTCCCCCCTTCACCCTTATGCAATACCTTGGCCTTTTGGGCTGGTCTTCCCATCCCACAGATATCTGCTGACCATAGTAACTCTTTAACTGCCCCCCCCCCCCAATCCCCCATTACAGAGCATGAAGTCACAAGAGCAATCTCAGGCCTCAAAACGGGCAAGGATCCCGCCCCGGACAGTTTTACGTCTGATTATTATAAGCTACTCTCCATGAGGCCCACAAAGCTCTGGCTACGCCCCTGTCTGGGGGTCGAGCTTTTAGTCATGTGGCTCCGACACTATGGAACTCACTTCCCCGCACAGTGCGAGAGGCCCCAACTATTGAATCCTTAAAAAATAGAAAAGACTTTCCTGTTTACTCAAGCATTTCCATAATGTCCCTTTAGTATCTACATGCTTCTGTATTTTATGAAAAGCTGTTCTGTACTTCATTGTTTCTTTACTATATTATGCTATGTATCTGTTAAGAACCTTGAGTCCTATTGGAGAAGAGCGCTATATAAATAAAATTATTATTATTATTACTTCTTCAACATAAAGGTCTAAGAAAAGGGACGCAAGTATTTGACCTGGGAGTTCTGATACTGTCTTTTCAGATTTTGAAGGACACTTATGATTTTTCCCATCAATACTTCTTCACCAACCTGCAGATCAGACATTACATTAACTCATTATCTCCATCGAGAGCTGACTCAATAACCTCAGATCCTCTGTCACCTTTGTTTAATTGTTTATCCAGGTCCCCTTTTAAGGCTAAGAATCTTTATAGTTTGCTTATAAAATCTCAGACATTGGGTACGTGGCAATCAATCACCCTAACGTGGCAGAAAGATATACCTACCTTACCATTGGATAACACACTGTTTAAATATTTTGATAAGATAATGAGAACGGTTAGATCAACTACATTGCAAGAGGTCCATTTCAAAACCACTTACAGGGTTTACATTTCTCAAAAACAAAGAAGCTTCTATGGGGGTCATTCCGACCCGATCGCACGCTGCACTACCTCGCAGCTGTGATCGGGTCGGAACTGCGCATGCGCATCGTTGCCCGGTGACCCCTGTTGCCAGGCTATGGCTGGAAATGTAGAAAGCGGTCGCAGCGGCGACCGCAAGAAGATTGACAGAAGGAAGGAGTTCCAGGGCGTCACCTGTCCGTTGGCAGCCGTTTTCAGGGAGTGGTAAGGAAAACGCAGGCGTGTCCTGGAGAACGGAGGGCGGATGTCTGACGTCAAAGCCGGCCCTATCATCGCTGGATCCGTCGCACAGGGTAAGTATGTCCAGGGATGGTCTTGTTTAACGTGAAACTTTTTTAGCATAGCAGGGCTGCACAAGCGTTCGGAGATTAGTTGATCGCACCAGCAGCAAAAAGTTGCTTGGTGCATGACAAATCTGGATTATGTTTGAAATGTTCGCACTCATCAGCTACTCTGTTTCATAATTTCTGGTCGTGTAGATATGTACAACGTTTCTGGAACAAAATACTTGTATTCATAAATGTATCTTTCTCCCTCAGAGTTCCCCAGGACCCCGTTCCCCTTCTGTTTACAAATGATAATTGTCTGATTTCCCAGTCACACTGCCCTTTACTTCCCTTTTTAACAATTCTTGTGACAGTTGCTAAAAAGGTTATCTTAAGGTGTGCACACACGGTGAGATAAATCTGTGAGATTTTGACTATATAGTCAAAATCTTATGAAAAGTTAGTGCATATCTCAAGGTGTTAGGCAGCTTGCGATACAGATTCGATCCCGATGCACGCTCCCGTGGGGTAGGTATCGCAAGGCTAGATAGACTGTGCAGGCAAGTCAACCTTGACTATCTAGTACAAAATATAGTCAAAATTGGCACTTAGTACAGATTTTGACTATCTGTGCTTGAGATTTTGTCTATGTACGATTTTGACTATCTGTGCTATCTGGGATCTGGGGGAGTTCAAGGGAAATCGCATAGTCAACATCGGGCATAGCAAGGATCTCACTGTGTGTACACACCTTTACAGACATGGACCTCCAAATCTGCTCCCACCCTCTCTAAGGTACATGGTTTACTAATGAAAAACGTATACTTTGATCAGTTTTCAACTTTACCAAATGCACAAGAAGTGGGTCTGAAGTTTTTTAGAAAATGGGGACTGTATATTGCTACTAGACCTTGGCCCTCATTCCGAGTTGTTCGCTCGCAAGCGGATTTTAGCAGATTTGCTCACGCTAAGCCGCCGCCTACTGGGAGTGAATCTTAGCATCTTAAAATTGCGAACGATGTATTCGCAATATTGCGATTACACACCTCGTAGCAGTTTCTGAGTAGCTTCAGACTTACTCGGCATCTGCGATCAGTTCAGTGCTTGTCGTTCCTGGTTTGACGTCACAAACACACCCAGCGTTCGCCCAGACACTCCTCCGTTTCTCCGGCCACTCCTGCGTTTTTTCCGGAAACGGTAGCGTTTTTCCCCACACGCCCATAAAACGGCCTGTTTCCGCCCAGTAACACCCATTTCCTGTCAATCACATTACGATCGCCAGAACGATGAAAAAGCCGTGAGTAAAATTCTTAACTGCATAGCAAATTTACTTGGCGCAGTCGCAGTGCGAACATTGCGCATGCGCATTAAGCGGAAAATCGCTGCGATGCGAAGATTTTTACCGAGCGAACAACTCGGAATGAGGGCCCTTATTCACAGCAATTGCAAATTAAAATTATGTTCGCATGAGGACTCTTTCCCACTTCTGATGTACCCTATAAATATGCATGCTGTCAATGTTATATGATTGTAGAGTTCCACTACGCTATGGCAGATTCTCGCCTACCTTGGGCCATGCATGTCTACTGCCCCAATGCTAGATGTTCTTTATTATTACTCAGTCCTATTTACCCAATTTGATATTTCTGAGTTGTCTATTCAAACAAATACTTAATGTCAGAATATCCCCCCTCCCTCCCTCCTCATGCTGTAGTAACATGATTGGCTTGTAATTGGCATTGCATGTGTGGGGAAGTTGCACAGTGAAACATAGTTTATTATTGCATGCTCTCTGGTGTTTACCTCCTTTGATCATTTGCCCATTGTGGTCAGGTGTACTATATCTTTACATTTAGTGAGGTGTAGTCGTGGTGTAGAGGGCAGAGTGTGATTCCTGATTAGTAAAAAAAACAAAAAAACACACTGAGCAACATCCCCAAACAGGTAATTTCAACTTTAAACTTGTCATTTATGTTGTACAGTCTAGACATGGCTACTAATAACAAATGCACAGACAAAATTCTTAAAGCTATGTGTGCAAATGTTAGGAGCTTAGGAGACAAAATTCCAGAGCTAATTGCGATAATGACAAGAGATAACCTGGATTTTGTGGCAATTACAGAGTCATGGTGCAATGAAAATCATGACTGGGACATAGCTATACCAGGATACAATTTATTTAGAAAGGATAGATTAGGAAGAATAGGAGGAGGGGTAGCAATGTATGCGAAAAAAAGTATAAATGCTACTTTAATACAAAATATTGAAGACAAAACTGAGGCCCTTTGGGTCACCATAGAAACCAGGGAGAAGGACATTATTCGCATTGGGGTGATCTATAGACCACCAGGCCAGGGGCAGGATTTGGGCAGAAACCTTTTGTTGGACATCACTAAAATGGCTTTAAAGGGAGAAGTCCTAATCATGGGAGACTTTAATTTACCTGATGTAAATTGGGAGGGGTCTTTTGCAAGTTCAGCTACAAGTGGCAAATTTCTACATTCCTTACAGGGAGCATCTCTCAAGCAATTGGTGAGGGAGCCCACTCGCAAAGACTCAATATTAGATTTAATTCTTACAAATGGTGATAGAATATCCGACATATATGTGGGTGAGCACCTGGGATCCAGTGATCATCAAGCAGTATGGTTTAGTATAAAGACAGGATCCAACTCCTGTCACACAAAAACAAAGGTGTTGGATTTTAGAAATGCTGACTTTGCAAAAATGGGGAGTTGTTTAAGTGATTCTTTGGTGGACTGGAGGAACTTGGTAGGAGTGCAGGAGAGGTGGGAAAAACTGAAAAGTGCAACTGACCTTTGTATCAAAATGGTTAGGAAAAGCACCAGGAAAAGGAAGCCAGTGTGGTTCACAAAAGTATCAACTAGTGTGAAAGCAAAAAAGATGGCTTTTAGGAAATACAAACAGACTCAAAATAATAACGACAAAGAGGTGTATCTTGACAGAGGGAAGGATGCTAAGAAAGTGATTAGACGTGCAAAGGCAGAAGCTGAGGAGAAAATGGCCCAGTCAGTAGATAAAGGGGGCAAAACTTTTTTTTAAGTATATAAGTGAAAGGAGAAAATCAAATGGAGGAATAATATGACTTAAGACAGAGAGTGAGCATTTGGTGGAGGGAGACAAGGCAATAGCAGATCACCTAAATAATTATTTTTGCTCAGTATTTACTACAGAAGAAGGGATTGGGCCACAGTTAAGTTGCAAGGACATTCATAAAAATAAGGTAGATGAAAGTACATTAACAGAGGAGAAGGTCCTAACAGAACTTTCAAAATTAAAAGTGGATAAATCAATGGGACCAGATGGGATACACCCAAGGATACTCAAAGAGCTAAAAGATGTGCTGGTTACACCTTTAACAGAATTATTTAACCAGTCACTAAATACAGGTGCTATTCCAGAGGACTGGAAAAGAGCAAATGTAGTTACACTGCACAAAAGTGGAAGCAAGGAAGAAGCAAGTAACTACAGACCAGTAAGCCTTACATCAGTAGTAGGGAAAGTAATGGAAAAACTACTAAAAGAAAGAGTTGTGGAATATCTTAAAATCAAACAACTTACAGGATCCAAAACAGCATGGATTTACTGGTGGGAGAACATGCCAAACAGATCTTATTGACTTTTTTGACTCTGTGACGAAAATAATAGATCAAGGGGGAGCTGTAGATGTAGCATATCTAGACTTTAGTAAGGCATTTGACACTGTCCCACATCACAGACTGCTAAATAAACTTGAAAGCGTGGGGATGGATTATAAAACAGTTAAATGGATAAGAACCTGGTTGCAGGATAGGAAACAGTTGTAGTTAATGGAGTGCAATCTATGGAGGGAAATGTTACCAGTGGAGTACCCCAGGATCTGTACTTGGTCCAGTTCTCTTTAATATCTTTGTTGGTGACATTGCAGATGGTATTGAAGGGAAGGTATGCCTTTTTGCAGATGATACAAAGATATTCAATAGGGTAAACACACCGGGAGGGGTAAAACAAATGATTGATGACCTAGGTAGGCTTGAGAAATGGTCAAGAACGTGGCAACTACAGTTTAATGCTAAAAAATGCAAAATCATGCACTTGTGTCTCAAAAACCCAAAGGCTAAATATAGATTCAAGGGTACTATAATGGAAACTACTGAGGAGGAAAGAGATTTAGGAGTCACTATTTCAAGTGACTTGAAGGCAGGAAAGCAATGCAACAAAGCAATAAGAAAGGCAAGTCAGATGCTTGGTTGCATAGGGAGAGGAATCAGTAGCAGGAAAAAAGAAGTGATAATGCCCCTGTATAGGTTATTGGTGCAACCCCATCTGGAATACTGTGTCCAGTTCTGGAGACCATATCTCCAGAAGGCTATAAATACATTAGAGAGTGTACAAAGAAGGGCAACTAAAATGGTGCATGGCCTACATCACAAAACTTACCCGGAAAGGCTAAAAGATCTTAACATGTATAGTTTGGAGGAGAGAAGGGAAAGGGGGAACATGATAGAAACGTTCAAATATATCAAGTGTCTTAACAAAGGTGAGGAGGGAAACATTCTTCGAAGGAAGAGAAGTATTAGAACTCGAGGACATACAATGACTGGAGGGGGGGAGGTTCAGGGGAAATTTAAGGAAAAATTACTTCACAGAATGGTTAGTGGATAAGTGAAATAGCCTCCCATCAGAGGTGGTAGAGGCTAAGACTGTAGAGCAATTTAAACATGCTTGGGATAGGCATATGAATATCCTTACAAGGAATTAAGGTTAAAAAAGGGCTGAGATTGCCTAAAGCAGTGATTTTCAACCTTTTTTAACTCGCGGCACACTGAACAATATTTTAAAATTGCCAAGGCACACCATCAGTTCCCCACGGAAAAAACACACACACATTGGCCTTCACAGTAAAAAAATAATCCACACATACATTGGCCTACACAGAAAAAAACAATCACATTGCTCCCCACATAAATCATGTTGCTCCCTACATAAATCCTTTTTGTTCCCCACATAAATAAATCACATTGCTCCTCACATAAATCCTATTGCTCCCAACAGGAGAAATAAAATAACAAATATTAGCCCCTACCAGTCAGCTGTCCTCCTCCCTGTCCCTCAGTGGTGGGGGATGTTCATAGTGGAGTGCTGCGATTACTGAGCACAGGGCGGTCAGGCAAGTGTGGATGAGGGTGGGCAGGGAAAGTTGTGGATGCAGGCGGGAACTGGAAGATGTGTATGCAGGTGAGTGGGCTGGCTGGGTGGTGAGACGCGGTTGCCGTGACCCATGATGTCACACCACCGTGTCTTCAAGGCATAGGTCACAGGCAGGGCATGACTGATCCTACAAGAAGAGCCTGGGCCATAGTTTGCTCTGAAGGTGTAGGCAGCGACTCTGACTCTGCGGCACACCTTGCATCTGCTCGCGGCACACTGGTTGAAAAAGCCTGGCCTAAAGGATAAAAAAAGGGGCAGACTGGATGGGCCAAGTGGTTCTTATCTGCCGTCAAATTCTATGTTTCTATGTAACAGTTTCTAAGGTTG
Source organism: Pseudophryne corroboree (assembly GCF_028390025.1). Lineage (NCBI taxonomy): Eukaryota > Metazoa > Chordata > Amphibia > Anura > Myobatrachidae > Pseudophryne > Pseudophryne corroboree. The sequence goes on along the minus strand of NC_086444.1, from coordinate 811,752,061 downwards.
AAAAAAGACAATTTGGGTCCATCGAGTTCAACCTATTTGTGGTCTCATACGCTGTATCATTTTTAGGACTAATTTTGTCTGTTGCTAATGTCGGCCGTTTTGTTTGCGACTCTTTTTTTTTTTTTAAATAACTATAGTGCGTGACTAAGCACCATAACCCTGTTTATCTTTATCAATTAGGAATTTATCTAGCCCATTCTTAAAAGTGTTGACCGAGTCCGCCATTACTACTCTTTCAGGCAGAGAATTCCAAACACGTATTGTCCTTACTATGAAAAAAACGTTATGCCTCTGTGTGCGAAATCTCCTTTCCTCTAACCTAAACGGATGCCCACATGTCCTCTGTGTTGATTTTGCCAAAAACAGATCCCCCACAAGCTCTGTGTATTGTCCCCTTATATATTTGTAAATGTTGATCATGTCCCCTCTTAGTCTCCTATTTTCCAATGTAAACATGCCTAGCCTTGCAAGCCATTCCTCGTATTCCAGCGTCTCCATCCCCTTAATTAGTTTGGTCACCTGCCTCTGAACCTTATCTAGTTCCAAGATATCCTTTTTGTAGTATGGTGCCCAAAATTGTGCACAGAATTCAAGATGTGGCCTCATTAGTGATTTATATAATGGGAGTATAACACTCTCATCCCTTGCATCAATTCCCCGCTTTATGCATGCTAATACCTTGTTAGCCTTCTTTGCCGCAATCCTACTTCGGGTACTGCTGCTTAGTTTGCTATCTACAGTATGTGAACACCTAAGTCTTTTTCCAGTACAGAATCCCCTAATTTTACCCCATTTAGTATGTAGGTATAATTTTTGTTCCTGCTACCAAAGTGCATTACCTTACACTTGTCTGTATTGAATCTCATACTCCATTTTGCTGCCAATGCTTCCAGTTTAACCAAGTCATTATAAAGAGACTCTGCATCGCCCTCCGTATTTATAACCTTACACAATTTGGTATTGTCTGCAAAAATTTACACAATACTCTCAAGATCTACTGCTAGATCGTTAATGAAAATGTTGAACAATAGTGGTCCAAGTACAGACCCTTGTGGCACACCACTTAGTACTTCAGTCCAATTTGAAAAAATAGGATTTTAATACCTACCGGTAAATCCTTTTCTCTTAGTCCGTAGAGGATGCTGGGGACTCCGTAAGGACCATGTGGTATAGACGGGATCCGCAGGAGACATGGGCACACTATAAGACTTTGAATGGGTGTGAACTGGCTCCTCCCTCTATGCCCCTCCTCAAGACCTCAGTTAGAAAACTGTGCCCAGGGAGACGGACATTTCGAGGAAAGAATTTATTGTTTAAACACAGTGAGTGTCATACCAGCTCACACCCCGAACACTAGAATACCAGCCAACTGTATGAACAATACACAGCCCCAAGCTGAGAGAACATGTAACACAAGCAGTGTGTCAACACAACCAATAAAAAAGGCACCGCATGCCAAGTCATGCTCAACGTCAGCAACAGCCTGACAGAAAAGAAACACCACAAGAGTGTAACCATAACCAACACGGTAGTCAACAATAACGCATGCAACGGCATGACCAACGACAGTCACAAACTGACTGAACTCAACGCAATATGAGCGCAACTACCAATAACTGCAGACACAGTACGCACTGGGACGGGCGCCCAGCATCCTCTACGGACTAAGAGAAAAGGATTTACCGGTAGGTATTAAAATCCTATTTTCTCATACGTCCTAGAGGATGCTGGGGACTCCGTAAGGACCATGGGGTTTATACCAAAGCTCCAGACCGGGCGGGAGAGTGCGGACGACTCTGCAGCACCGATTGAGCAAACATGAGGTCCCCATCAGCCAGCGTATCAAACTTCTATAGCTTAGCCAAAGGGTTTGAAACCTACCAAGTATCCGCTCGGCAAAGTTGAACCGGCGAAACTCCTCGGGCATCCGCCCAAGAAGAGCCCATCTACCTAGTAGAATGGATTACCACCGACTTCGGTAACGGCAATCCAACCGTAGAACGAGCACGCCGAATCGTATCACAGATCTAGCGTGTAACAGACTGCAGAGACGCAGGCGCCCCAATCACGCTTGGGCATACCGGACAACAGAGCCTCTGTGTCCCCAATCTGAGCCAAATTGACGACATAAATATTCAAAGCCCTGACTACATCGAGAGACCCTGAATCAGTCAATGCTTAAGCAACCACAGGCATCCAATAGGCAGGTTTCTGCGAAACACCGAAACCAGTTTTGGCAGAACTATTATCCGAGTTCTCAATTCCGCTCTATGCACCTGGAAGATCAAACAGGGGATCTTGTGAGACCCAGCCGCTACTTTCAACATTCGCCTTGTGGACGCCAAAGCCAAAAGCATGACCACTCTCCAAGAGAGAAATTTTAACACAACCTTTCATAAAGGTTCCAAACATTTTGACAAAAGAAACCGCAACACCACGTCAAGGTCCCACGGTGCCAATGGGCACAAATGGAGGTTGGATGTGCAGTAATCCTTCCACGAAGGTCCGAACTTCCGGAAAGGTTGCCAATTCTTTCTTGAAAGAAAATTTATAAGGCCAAAACCGTACTGAAATGGAGCCTAATTGTAGGCCTGCACCCACACCTGCTTGCAAAGACTGGAGAAGAACGACCCAGCTGAAATAGCCTTCTTGGATTCACACCAAGACACACATTTTCTCCAAACACGGTGGTAAGGCTTTGCCGTTACTTCTATTCTAGTCCGAAGAAGTGTGGAAACGACTTCACTGGGAATATCCTTTCTGGTTAGGATATGGCGTTCAACCGCCACCCGTCAGACGCAGCCGCGGTAAGTTATGATACACGCCCGGATCTTGTTGTAACAGATCCTCACGTAGAGGAAGAGGCCAGGGATCTTCTATGAGTAAATCCTGAAGAACTGGATACCAAGCCCTCCTCGTTTAGACCGGAACAATGAGGATCACCTGATCCTTTGTTCTTCTTACGGTTATCACCTTCAGAAGAGTGAAAACGGAGGGGACACATAGACCAACTGAAAACACCCAAGGACGTCCACTGCTATAGCTTGAGTGTCCTCTGATCTGGAACAATATCTCTGAGATCTCCCGTTGAGGCGAGACGCCAACATGTGCAATTGAGGCACTCCTCAAAGACTTGTCGCTTCAGTAAAAACTTCCTAATGACGACCGTATTTCTCCCGGATGGAGATCGCGTCTGCAGAGGAATCTATTTCTCTGTCGTTCACATCCGGAACGAAGACTGTTAATATAGCGTTTACCAGTCTTTCCACCCAGCGGAAAACCTTTTCGGCATCTGTCATTGGAGCTTTGCTCCTTTTTTGCCCTAACGGCTTACTTACACCACTGCTGTCAAATCGTCCGACAGAATTAACACGGGCAGATCAGAAGCATATGTTCATTGAAAATAGCTCTTAATTCAAGAAAGCTTATTGCAGACAAGCTTCCCAGCTTGACCTTTTCCTATAGAAATACTTCCCTTGCACGGACTGCTCCCCAGTCTCGGAGATCTGCATGCATGGACACCAGGATCTCATCGTGGATTCCGAACCTTCGTCCCTCTAGGAAGTGAGAACTGAGCCGACACCACAGGAGCGAAACCCTGGCCATTAGGATTATATTCCGGCGCATGCGCAGGTGAGACCCGGACCACATTTCCAACTGGCCCCGTGAAAACCACTCTGGCCTCTTAGGTCGCACCGATCTTCTTCATCAACGGAACATATTGATGGATTGTCACTGCAAATCTGATCCGACACCAGATCCTCAGACCTTTTTCCACAGGAACACACAGAACTTCAACCGTTCCGTATCTACTCTGATACCCACCTCCGACGCCTGCGTCTTTGGGAATAACAGCCTTCCCCTGTGGTGAAGAACAGTCAGAGAGAAAACAACGATTTGCACCACTTGTGTCTTGACCTCGCCCTAATCAGGAGAGTGTCCCAGCACAGAACAACAATGGCTCTTACTATTGAAAGAATACCATCCCACTGCCATCACTCCGGTGAAATGGCAAAGACTATCCTGGATATCCACCCAGGTAATCCGAATGCGGAGAACAACGCATTTAAACCTCTTAGTTTTTTTTTTTTAAAAACAAGGACAGCAAGACAATGCCCTGAACCTGACGCACCTCTGGTATGGCGTCGCGTACTACCTCCCCTTCCAGAGGGGAAACGGCAAGATCTATTAGAAAAATCAGTGAGGGGAAACATCTGTAACGCCAGAATGTCCCCCTTTGGATTCTATAATTAACTCACAGGTCCTAGACTATACCCGGACTGAATGAAAAGTAGTAGACGAGTTCCCACCGCAGTGGGCTCCAGCCAGATAGACGAAACGACATGTGGTGGATGTGGTAGAAACAGAAAACGACATCCACTTCTGCGAACCTAGTAAGGCTGCAGAACTCTTACCTTTTCACCTTCCACTATCTGCACAGAAAAGGAAAAAAGAACGGTATCGAACCGGTTAAAACGACTGCATCCCACAAAAGAATGCGTCACCAACCGTTGTGAAGGAGACTAACTCACGAAGTTAGATTTACCAGCAGTATCCGCCGAGATTGACTGAACTGAGGCATCCCCAAACAGCGGTACACCGTCCCAGGAAGAAACTCCAGTATCTCTCGGAGTCAGCCTCAGCATACCCCCGGCCACACCTCCTGTGTACGCACGGCAGCCTGCCGCAAAGTTATAGAGAAGAACCAACACAAGGAACATCCCCTCTCTCTTTAGGGTAATTCTATCGGATGCCTTTCCGAATATAAACACTCCCTCATGTGCATGTAATACAAATAAGCCCAAAGCATAGAAATAAAATATCACTTAGCTTCCTGTATACGATCCTTTGTGACAGGGCCCCGTGTCGACCAGGAGTTGACTTTCACAGTATTCTATCCGCGGCGGGAAAAGAATAAACATTCGGACTCCTTGAGAGGATGTGAGACCAACTCGTCACGGCCGACCTAGAGCTTTATCAACAGAGCGACCAGCACATGAGAGGGAATACTATTACTTCAGCATTCATTATAAATCATAGTATGAATATACATAATGTAATACAGGTTGAGTATCCCATATCCAAATATTCCGAAATACGGAATATTCCGAAATACGGACTTTTTTGAGTGAGAGTGAGATAGTGAAACCTTTGTTTTTTGATGGCTCAATGTACACAAACTTTGTTTAATACGCAAAGTTATTAAAAATATTGTATTAAATGACCTTCAGGCTGTGTGTATAAGGTGTATGTGAAACATAAATTAATTGTGTGAATGTAGACACACTTTGTTTAATGCACAAAGTTATAAAAAAATATTGGCTAAAATGACCTTCAGGCTGTGTGTATAAGGTGTATATGTAACATAAATGCATTCTGTGCTTAGATTTAGGTCCCATCACCATGATATCTCATTATGGATTGCAATTATTCCAAAATACGGAAAAATCCCATATCCAAAATACCTCTGGTCCCAAGCATTTTGGATAAGGGAGACTCAACCTGTACACAATTACACACATATCCTATATATATATATATATATATATCATACATATAAGCGGATTGTCCGGAACCTTCGGGTCCCTAGTGACATTAATGTGTTCGGAATGTGTATGACCATGTGCTGAATGCCCCAATGGTGGATCTAACAGGGAACCTTATGGTCGACAGAAAACCCAGTAGTCGTCGACAGCAGGGAGTAGTAACCAGGCAAAATAACATTCTTGCGACCCTGAGAGGTCCGAGGGGAGTATACATAAATAATTTGAACAACACTCCCCCACATATACTACCGAGTCTGTGCACGAGCTACAGGCCCATGGAACCGTACCATACATATACATATAAATATATATACAGGCATAAGGTAGTTACAGCATGTTAATTTACACCCAGTAATAGCAGTTGGTGCTGACAGGGTCACCCACACACTACTGTGTTTCCTATACAGTGTTTACTTTTGACAAGCATACAACTACCGACCTGTTGACTCTGCACCTACAGCATCAAGTACCAACAGGCGTCGGCGATGCCGACAGTGATTCCCATAGCTGATTGTGTAGACACATGTGTACTATAGTGGGTATTCTGACAGGGAACACACAGGGAAACATGCACAGCAATGATTATATGCCTCTTTCTAAAAAATAGTGCTATATTCATTATAACACTAAAATCTGTGCCCCCCCTTGTTTGTACACGTTTGGCGGGAACAGAGAGAAAATGGCGCTGAACACTGCTGTAAGGGATAAGCCCTGCCCCCTCTTCGGCGCGCTTCAGCCCCGTTATAATATAGTTTTATATGCAGGCAGGGGACCGTATATAGTGTCTACACACTACATACCTCCTCAAATAACATATATAATGCTGTCCAGGGCGCCCCCCCCTGCGCCCTGCACCCATGTAACCGTTGGTGTGTGTGGGAGCAATGGCGCGCAGCGCGATCGCTGCTGTATACTGGCGGGGGTAACGTACCCGGTGCCGGGGCCCGAATATGACTTCATGCCAGTGAAAAAGAGAGACTCAGTAACTGCTGCCCAGGGCGCTCCCCCCCAGCGCCCTGCACCCTGTGAGTGCCGTTGGTGTGTGGGATCATGGAGCGCAGCGCTACCGCTGCGCATACCTCCGTTACTGAAGTCTTCTGCCGTCTGATGTCTTCTGTTCTTCTCATACTCACCCGGCTTCTTTCTTCTGGCTTCTGTGAGGGGGGTGACAGGGCGGCTCCGGGAACAAGCAGCTAGGCGAACCAAGTGATCGAACCCTCTGGAGCTAATGGTGTCCAGTAGCCTAAGAAGCAGAGCCCTTAACTAAGAAGGAGTAGGTCTAACTTCTCTCCCCTCAGTCCCTCGATGCAGGGAGCCTGTAGCCAGCAGGTCTCCCTGAAAATAAAAAACCTAACAATAAAGTCTTTAGAGAAACTCTGTAGAGCTCCCCTAGTGTGTGTCCAGTCACTCCTGGGCACAGAGTCTAACTGAGGTCTGGAGGAGGGGCATAGAGGGAGGAGCCAGTTCACACCCATTCAAAGTCTTATAGTGTGCCCATGTCTCCTGCGGATCCCGTCTATACCCCATGGTCCTTACGGAGTCCCCAGCATCCACTAGGACGTATGAGAAAGTTCCATTTACCACAACGCGCTGCTCCCTATTATCTAACCGATTTCTAACCCAAGTGCATATTGTGCTCCCCAGCCCTAGTTCTTGTAACTTCTAGATAAGTCTCATGTGCGGTACTGTGTCGAAAGCTTTAACAAAGTCTAAAAAGATTACATCCACCTCCTTACCCTGATCAAGGTTCGCACTAAGTGTTTCATAAAAGCCTAGTAAGTTTGTTTGACATGATCTATCATTCACAAATCCATGTTGGTTCCTATTAATAACCTTATTGGCTTCAAGGAACGTCTGTATGCTATCCCTTAGAATACCTTCCAGTACTTTCCCAACTACAGATGTAAGACTAACTGGTCTATAATTACCCGGTTCAGCTGTACTTCCCTTTTGGAATATCTACACTACTTCCGCTATACGCCAGTCTTTGGGAACCATGCCAGATGTAATCGAGTCATTGAAGACCAAAAATAGCGGTCTTGCTAATTCAGAGTGAAGCTCCCTGAGAACCCTTCGGTGAATTCCCTCGGGACCCGGTGACTTATTAATCTTAATTTTTTTTTCATCGGTCACAGACTACCTCCTCACTTAAAAAAGCACTTAGCAGTGGGACATTAACTTTGTTGACATTGGCCCTCATTCCGAGTTGTTCGCTCGCTAGCTGCTTTCAGCAGCATTGCAAATGCTAGGCCGACGCCCTCTGGGAGTCTATCTTAGCTTAGCAGAATAACGAATGAAAGAGTAGCAGAATTGCTACTAAATATTTTTTTTTGCAGTTTCTGAGTAGCTCCAGACCTACTCCTAGATTGCGATCAGCTCGGTCCGTTTAGTTCCTGGTTTGACGTCAGAAACACGCCCTGCGTTCGGCCAGCCACTCCCCCGTTTTCCCAGGCATGCCTGCGTTTTTCCCTGACACGCCTGCGTTTTTTTAGCACACTCCCAGAAAACGCTCAGTTACCACCCAGAAACGCCCCTTTCCTGTCAATCACTCACCGATCAGCAGTGTGACTGAAAAGCGCCGCACGAACAACAACAAAACTGCTAAGTTTTTACTTAAGTAACTAAGTGCATGCGCCCTGCGTACCATGCGCATGCGCATTTAGCAACAAATCTCAGCATAGCGAAAATCGGCAACGAGCGAACAACTCGGAATGACCTCCCTTGTGTGTTAATCCCTGCATTTGGTCCTCTCTTGTAATTACCAATGAGAAAAACTCATTTAATTTATCCGCTATGTCCTTATCGTTTATGATGAAGACTCCCTACTTGTCCTTTAAAGGGCCTATACTCTCCTTCTTTAACCTTTTGCTGTTGATATATTTAAAAAAAATAAACGGGGGTTTGATTTGCTTTCCTTTACTACTAGCTTTTCAGTTTCTACTTTAGCTTTTCTTTTTTGCATATTTTGTTACCATCCTTATAGTGCTGGAATGACTCCGCATTCCCGTTTGATTTGTATTTTTTGAATGCTCGCCTTTTTTTGCCCATTAGTTCCTTAATCTTTTTGTTAAGCCACATTGGTTTGGAGTTTATAGTTCTTTGTTTGCTTCCCATGGGAATAAATGTGTGAGTAGTATTAATGAGCAGTGATTTTAATGCCTCCCATTTCTCCGTAGTATTTTGTCCTTGAAACAAAATTTCCCATTCAATGCCCCTTAAAGCTTCCCTCACCATATCAAAGTTGGCTTTGCTAAAGTTTAGAGTCCTATTCGAGCCAATATAGGACTGCTTATGAAAACTGATATTGAATGTGACCATATTGTGGTAGCTGTTTCCCATGGTCTTCCCTACTATAATATTTGATATCATTTCTCCATTGTTAGTTAATACCATGTCTAAGATTGCATTGTACCTAGTTGGTTCCTTGATTAGTTGAAGTAGTTATCATTTAGTGTGTTTAAAAACATATTACCCCTAGCAGTATCATATGAATTGTTTGTCCAATTTATCTCCGGATAGTTAAAATCTCCCATCACTATTACATCTCCTACTCCTGCTGCTTTTTCAATTTGCTTCAGTAACATTTCCTCATCAGATACATTAATACCAGGCGGCTTGTAGCATAGCCCCAATACTATCTTTTTTGTTCCCTTTCCCCTGCTTACAATTTCTATCCATAACATCTCAACAGTATTTACAGTCCCCCTCGTCAATATCTTCCCTTACAACAGGTTTTAAAAACGGCTTTACGTAGAGACAAATCCCTCCACCCCATTTAACTGTCTCTCCTGAACAGCGTATAACCCTCTAGAAAGACTGTCCAATCATGAGATTCGTCCCACCAAGTTTCAGTAATGCCTGTGTTATCATACGGTTTGCTTGCTGCAAGGACTTCTAGTTCCCCCTTTTTACCTTCTAGGCTTCTAGCATTTACATACGTACAATTAAGAAAAGTATTTTCCCTTGTGCATGGGACATAATTTTCTATATGCAGTAGAGACATAATCGTCGTTAGTGTTTTGGCAATACCTTTGGTAATACCCTTGTTAGTACCCATGTTAATACCCTTGCCGGCTGCTCTTTCCCTCCCCCCTTCTCCACCCCATTTCGTTCACTACCTCCATCCTCACTATTATCACTGCATGACCAGTAGTTTCTAGCTACATCCTTCACCACCGAACCTAGTTTAAAAACTCCTCCAACCTTCTAACTTCCCCCAGCACTGCTGCCCCCTCTTCATTCAGGTGCAATCCACCGTGACAAAAAAGATGGCGCCTGAGAAGTCCGCCCAATGTTCCAGGAACACAAACACCTTTCCTACACCAGACTCTAAGGCGCACATTTACCTCCCTAATCTCTCTCTGCCTCCCTGGGCTAGCGTGCGGCACGGGCAATATTTCGGATATTATTACCTTAGATGTCATTGCCTTTAGTTTCTGGCCTAAGTCCCTATAATTTTTTATTAAGGACATTTCACCTACCACTAACTTTGTCGGTGCCAATGTGCACCAAGACCGCTAGGTCCTTCCCAGCCCCTCCCAACAATCTTTCTTTGTATTATATTGGCTAGTCTGTTGTTGTAACGACTTGCCTTTCTTTAACTGTCACACATGACTCAGTTTCATGGCTCACAATGTTTTATTGTGCGAAATTTCATGACGGTCATCTCCCATTATTAATGACGTTTGACACTTTTGCCTTCTGGAAGTTCATCTTATGGTAGCGATTGATTTATTCCATAGAATCTTTATATGTATGCCTGCTATGTTTTTTCAGAATGTCATTTCCTTTTGTAAAATGCTGAAAATCTCCAATATATTTAAAATAAAAATAAAAAAATGCAAACTGTAAAAACAAAAGCATTAAAGGCTTGTGTATGTAGAAAATAATAGGATTTTAATTATTTACGGTAAATCCTTTTCTCGTAGTCCGTAGGGGGTACTGGGAATCGATTTAGTACCATGGGGTATAGACCGGTCCACTAGGAGTCTGGGGCACTTCAAGAATTTGATAGTGTGCGCTGGCTCCTCCCTTTATGCCCCTCCATCCAGACTCAGTCTAGGAAACTGTGTCTGAGGAGATGGACATACTTTGAGAGAAGGACAGATAAGGAAAGTGGTGAGATTACGAACCAGCACATACTGTACAGAACAATAGGAAAGCCATGCTAACCAAACTTGAAATATGAACAGCAACAACTGAACAAACCAGAATAATTATCTAAGTATCCCCTACGGACTATGAGAAAAGGATTTACCGGTAGGTAATTAAAATCCTATTTTCTCTTATGTTCTTGGGGATACTGGGAATCCATTTAGTACCATGGGGAAGTAACAAAGCTCCCAAACCGGGTGGGAGAGTGCTGAGGTTCCTGCAGAACTGATTGACCAAACTGAAGGTCCTCAGAGGTCAAAGTATCGAACCTGTAAAACTTTGCAAACGTGTTCGCTCCTGACCAAGTAGCTGCTCGGCACAGCTGTAAAGCCGAGACACCCCAGGCAGCTGCCCAAGAAGAACCCACTGACCTAGTAGAGTGGGCCTGTACAGATCTTGGAACCGGCAATTCTGCCGTGGAATAAGCATGCTTGATAGTGAGCCTGAACCAGCGTGCAATAGACTGGTTTGAAACAGGACACCCAATTTTATTGGGATCATAAAGAACGAAAAGCAAGCCGGACTTCCTGTGACGAGCTGTCCTCTTTACGTACACCTTCAAAGCCCTCACAACATCCAAAGACTTTGAAGTAGTAGAGGTGTCCGTAACAGCCGGGACCACAATAGGTTGGTTGATGTGAAACGCTGACACCACCTTAGGAAGGAATTGCTGACGAGTTCGGAGTTCAGCTCTGTCATCATAAAAAAATAAGTAAGGGCTCTTGTGAGATAACGCCCCTAGCTCACGCCTTGCTGAGGCCAAGGCCAACAGTGTGACTGTCTTCCACCTAAGGTACTTTACATCAACCTCCTGTAATGGTTCAAACCAATCCGATTGGAGGAACTGCAGCAACAAATAGAGATCCCAAGGTGCCGTGTGAGGCACAAAGGGAGGCTGGATGTGCAGAACACCTTTCAAGAATGTCTGGACCACAGGGAGAGAAGCCAATTGTTTCTGAAATTGACAAGGCCAAAATCTGGACTTTAATTGAGCCTAGGCGTAGGCCCACATCCACTTCCGACTGCAGATGAAGCAGGAGATGTCCCAGATGAAATTCCACCACAGAATATTTTCTGCCCTCACACCAAGAGACATACTTCTTCCATAGACGGTGGTAATGTTTAGACGTTACCACCTTCATGGCTTGTATCACAGTCGGGATGACCATGTCAGGAATCCCTCTCCTAGCTAGAATCAGCCATTCAACTTCCATGCCATTAAACGTAGCCGCGGTAAGTCTTGATAGACGAACGGGCCCTGTTGCAGAAGATCCTCGCGAAGAGGTAGAGGCCACGGATCTTCGATGAGCATACCGAGAAGATCCGCACACCAGGCCCTTCGAGGCCAGTCCGGAGCAATGAGGATTGCTTGAACCTTTTCCCATTTAATTCTCTTTAGAATTCTTGGGATAAGAGGAAGTGGAGGAAACATGTACACCAGCTGGTAGACCCACGGAGTTGTCAGAGCGTCTACCACCACTACTTGAGGGTCTCTCGACCTGGAACAATACTGCTTGAGCTTCTTCTTGAGTTGAGAGGCCATCATGTTGATCTGTGGATATCCCCACCGACGTGTCAACCACCGGAACACCTCCGGGTGAAGGCCCCACTCCCCCGGGTGCAGGTTGTGTCTGCTGAGGAAGTCTGCTTCCCGGTTGTCTGAATGAAGACAGCCGACAATGCCACGGCATGTTTTTCCACCCAGAGGAGAATTCTTGACACCTCTGACATTGCGGCTCTGCTTTTTGTTCCGCCCTGTCAGTTTATGTACGTTACTGCCGTCTCACTTTGTCCGACTGGACTAGAATGGCCTGATTCCGAAGTATAGATGTGGCCTGCAGAAGGGCGTTGTAGGTTGCCCTGAGTTCCAAGATGTTTATTGGAAGGACGACTTTCCGACTTGACCATCTTCCTTGAAACTGAACCCCCTGGGTGACTGCTCCCCAACCTCTGAAGCTTGCGTCTGTGGTTAGCAGAATCCAATTCTGAATCCCAAACCTCCGACCCTCGAGGTGGTGAGAAGTCTGTAGCCACCACAGAAGGGAGATTCTGGCTCTTGGCGACAGACAGATCCTCTGGTGCATGTGAAGATGTGATCCGGACCATTTGTCCAACAGATCCAGCTGAAAGGGCCTCGCATGAAACCTTCCATACTGAAGCGCCTCAGAAGGCGAATGCACAGGTGCACCGAGATCTAAGTTGGCTTCAGGACAGCCCGAATCATCGACTGGATTACCATAGCCTTCTCCGAGGGAAGGAACACTCTCTGAGACTCTGTGTCCAGTATCATTCCCAGGAAAGGAAGCCTCCGCATCGGTTCCAGGTGAGATTTTGGCAAGTTCAGAATCCACCCATGATCCAGGAGTAGCCTGGTTGAGAGGCCAATGCTGTCCAACAACTGTTCCCTGGATGGTGCCTTCATCAGAAGATCGTCCAGGTACGGAATTATGTTCACTCCCTGTTTGCGGAGTGGAAGCATCATCTCTGCCATCACCTTGGTGAACACCCTCAGTGCTGTGGAGAGACCAAATGGCAGGGCCTGGAACTGGTAGTGGCAGTCCTGCAATGCAAACCATAGATAAGCCTGATGAGACGGCTAGATTGGAATGTGAAGGTACGCATACTTGATATCCAGAGACACTAGGAATTCCCCATCCTCCAGACCTGAGATCACCGCTCTCAGACACTCCATCTTGAATTTGAACACTCATAAGTATGGGTTCAACGACTTGAGGTTCAAAATCGGTCTTACCGCACCGTCCGGTTTTGGTACTAGAAACAAGTTTGAATAATGGCCCTCATTCCGAGTTGTTCGCTTGCTAGCTGCTTTTAGCAGCCGTGCAAACGCTAAGCCGCCGCCCTCTGGGAGTGTATCTTAGCTTAGCAGAAGTGCGAACGAAAGGATCGCAGTGCTGCTACAAAAAAGACTGCAGTTTCTGAGTAGCTCGAGACTTGCTCCTAGCTAGCGATCACTTCAGGCTGTTTGGTTCCTATTTTGGCATCACAAACACGCCCTGCATTCGGCCAGCCACGCCTACGTTTCCACAGCCACTCTTGCATTTTTATCCGACACGCCTGCGTTTTTACACACACTCCCTGAAAACGGTCAGTTACCACCCAGAAACACCCACTTCCTGTCAATCACTCTGCGGCCAGCAGTGCGACTGAAAAGCGTCGCTAGACCTTGTGTGAAACTGCATCGGCTTTTGTGAAAGTACGTCGCGCGTGCGCACTGCGCCTCATACACATGCGCTGAAGTGCCGCTTTTTTTTACCTACTCGCTGCGCTGCGAACGTAAACAGCTAGCAATCAACTCGGAATGAGGGCCAATATCCCTTGTTTTGCAGATGAGGTGGAACTGGAACAATGACCTGAGTCTGTACCAGTTTTTGAATGGCGTCCTGTAAGGTTATACTTGCATCTTGTGAAACTGGTAAGCCTGATTTGAAGAATCTGTGAGGTGGGAGCTACTGAAACTCCAGTCTGTAGCCCTGGGAAATAAGATCTATGACCCAGGGATCCTAGCATGTTGTCCAGATGTGACTGAAAAATTTTAGTCGGGTTCCCAGCTGCCAGTCCTCCAGGCCTCGCGGTCCACCATCATGCTGAAGGATTTGAGGAAGTTGCTGGTTTGCGTGGTTTACCTCTAGCGCCTCTGGTGGCTGTAGAAGAACCTCTGGTTTTTCCCTTAAACTTGGCAGTTCGAAAGGACTGTAGATTAGGTCCTGAGTAGGCCTTCCTGGCTGGGGAAGCTGCGGAAGGAAGATACGTGGACTTACCCGCAGTAGCTTTTGAGATCCATATGTCTAGTTCATCTCCAAATAAGACCTCTCCTGTAAATGATAGGCCTTCCACGCCTTTTCTGGAATACGCGTCAGCAGTCCACTGGCGTAGTCATAAGCCTCTGCGTGCTGACACTGCCATAGCAGTGGTGCATGCATTAAGCAAGCCTATTTCCTTTATGGCTTACACCATAAAATTCACAGAGTCCTGTATATGTTGCAGGAGTAAAATAATCTCCCCCTGAGGCAAGGTACCTAAACCCTCAAGTGGGTTAACTGACCATTTGGCGATGGCCTTAGTAATCCACCCACATGCTATAGTAGGTCTCTGGGCCACTCCAGCAGCTGCATACAAAATTTTGAGTGTATTCTCAATTCTATGATCAGCCGTATCTTTTAGGGAGGCTGCACCTTGGACAGGCAATACAATTTTCCGTGACAGCTTGGATACTGATGCATCCACTATCGGTGGATTTTCCCTTTTTTTCCTATCCTCAGGAGGAAGAGGAAAAGATGATAGCAACCTTTTAGGGATTTGAAATTTCCTTTCAGGATTAACCCACGGTTCTTCAAACAAGGTATTTAGTTCCTTTGATACAGGAAAAGTGGCTGAGGATTTCTTTTTTATATTAAAATAAGATTCATCAGTCTCCTCTGTTACCTTATCAGGGATATGCAGAACATCTGATAGCTTATATGAGAGCCTCTATTCCCTGTGACAGAGAAGCCTCCCTCACCTCTGAGTCCACCTCCCCCTCCTCCATGTCTGACCCCTCATCATCATCAGAGACAGACTGCAGGATATGGGCCAAAGGACGTTTTTGCAGACAAATGGCAGGGGACTGAGACGCTGGTTTGGGTACCGAGTCTCTTTTCATAAACTCAGTCATTGATTGTCTTAAGTATTGTGTCTCTGTCTCATTGTGGGACAATTTAGTAGAAATATTGGAAAACATTCCCCTAATGGAATCCAGCCAAGCTGGCTCTGCCCGCAAGCCTGGGAGGGCACATTGCAGTGAACCCCCTGGAGAAGAGGAACACTGTGCCTTACATGAAACACACTCTTTGTCTGACATACTGTGACAGTGACAGAGCACACACACACACACACACACACACACACACACACACACACACACACACACACAGGAACAGGTTAAATGCACAAATGACCCACAAAGAGGCCTTCCAGGGAGACACAGAGATAGTATGGAGCCAGCACACAGCGCCCTTACTGCTAATGGCAAGCTTAACCGGGTCGCAGACTAAGTACCCAGATTGGGGACTTAGTAAACTAGTAAGCACTTCCCCCTGCTATGACAACCTGGTACCGCTGAGGTAATCTGGAGTCTCTCCGGAGGAGCTCCGCGTCCCTGTCAGTCAGCGTCTGTGTCCACTGCAGAGGGAAAATGACGCTGGTGAGCTGCTGGATCCGCTCATAGTGAAGCCCCGCCCCTTCAATGACGCGCTGTCTTCCCGCACTTTTTTATACTGGCTGAGGTAATTTTAGTGCCTAAAATGGAGTCAGCCCCATTTTAAGTCTGTAATGCCAGTTTGGGTACTGTGTACACATGTAGTGTACTTAGACTCAGTTTGCTCCTCAGAAGCGGTGCGCCTTCACTGTGTACGGAGTCTGGAGTCCCAGCCGATTCGTGTAGAAGCCGTGCGTCTCCGTACCCTCATGCCGCCATAATGGCCGGCGACCCGCTAACCGGGACACCAGCTTAGTACTCACCACTCTTCTATCTTCTGGCTCTGTTAGGGGTGGCGGTGTGCTGCGGGAATGTACCCTCGCCGTGGTGGGGCGTGCGAATAGTTCCCACAGGAGCTAGTGTCCTGTCAGCGGGGAAGGGACCATTAACCCTTCAAGAGGATGGGCCGTTCCCCCACCCCCTTCCCCGCTAAGTCCCACGAAGCAGGCAGGCTGGTGCCATCCAGTCCTGCCTGAAAATAACAAACATATAAAATAAATGCAGAAAATTTTTCAGGAGCTTCCAGTGACGTGACCGGCTCCTCCGGGCACATTTTCTAAACCGAGTCTGGTAGGAGGGACATAGAGGGAGGAGCCAATGCACACTATCAAATTCTTAAAGTGCCCAAGGCTCCTAGTGGACCAGTCTATACCCCATGGTACAACATGGATTCCCAGTATCCCCAAGGACGTAAGAGAAAACACATTTTCTTTTAACAGGAAACTAAAGGATCTGTTGGTCTGTATTACAGTCCACAGAGCAAAGAGGAAGCTGAATGAGGGATGGACTGTACCTACAACATGGTACCTCTAACAATGGATAAAATCACAATCAGGACTCAGGATGTCACTTGCAGCCCTCCGCAACACCCAACATTAGAAGTGTGACTGAATTGTTGTCCTTCAGCAGCAATTCCGTTTTTCATTCATTCACAATCACGAGAAGTAACTGCAACCTTGGTAATTAAATATTCATTTGATTTGAAGTGAATTGCTGAATTTCTTCCAGCCATTATAAAGAAGGGATTGCTTTTTTAATTGCAAGAAAGTAAGGTTTGCTTAAACAGACATGTCTTTGTTTGACTTTTTCCTCAATATATGTATTCTAACCACTTAACAATAAGCTGATTCGTGTCCGCGTTAAATCATACTCTGATTAACTATTTGGAACTGGTTAAAAGAGATTTCTCAAGCAATGAAAGCACAGGATACATTTTAGAGCTTTTTAAGGATCTAACTAAAAAAAATAAGTAGTTATGCCATCTAAGGATGTTGTGAGGCTTAATGATTACCCCAGCTTTATTCTAGGAAGGCAATTAACTGCAGTAATATGCAAGTATTAAACAGGCCGTGCCTCCAGAACAATTTCCCACACAGATTTAACATGTATTTTACACTCAGTAGAGTAAAACAAATGCAAGTCATTTTTGCAATTACAGTTACTGAGTGTAGTTGATAATTAGGAGTAGATTTACTAAACCTTCTAAAACAGACAAGTGGTGATGTTGCCCACAGTAACCAATAAGATTCTGTATATCATTTTCTAGAATGCAGTAGAGAATTTATAGATAGAATCTGATTGGTTGCTGTGGGCAAACCACAACTTGTCTGTTCTAGACGCTTTAGTAAATCTATCCCTTATGGTGGGTACACACTGTGCAAATATTGGCACAATTTGCTGTATTGGAACGACAAATTGTGAATATGGCCTAATGTGTATGCATGATTGCAGGCTCCCATGGGTCGCATGTGACATCTTACGTTTGGCTGTGCTGCGCAGTAAACTGGAAGATATTGCATGCAAGCTGGTGCAGTGTAATGCAGGATAGAACAAAATGTTGTTCTGTTGTTGATTACATTGGCTATTGTGTATGGCCAATCTCAGCTAGTCCAACCATTGGGACAATTGTCCATTGCCTCTAATGTGTACCCAGCCTTAGCTGGATACACAATGTAAGTTTATATGTCCAATCTGGTTGGTTGGCGTTAAAATCTGGTAATGTATGTGAGCAAATGACAAACAACCATTTGCTCCCAAAATCAAGAAAACAGACAAAAACAGTTGTTCGGATAAATTGGTTAACTCAAACGGATTTAACCAATTTGTCTGAACATACATTTTTGTCTGTTTTCCAGTATTTGGGAGTAAATAGTCAATTGTAATTTGCTCCCATACATTACCAGATTTTCGTTCCAACCAGAAATATTCAACTGATAATCTCATAGTAGAGTCTTTAACTACGTCACTTCCTAAATCTGCTGGGAGACGCCAAACACAAAGGTCACCAAGTTCTAACAAAACAAACAAGCATGCCACCAACGCGTTCCGACTACTCTGGTCTTCCTCAGGGCATCTCCCAGCAGATTTGTTGATTGTGAGTACGGCTATTGGTGGAAAATTACTACAGATATATTTTTGAAAGAAACCGCTACGTGAACATACATTGCATCCCTCAAGTAAGCTCACGTGTAAGCGTGTTATATCAAGAGTTATTTGAACAACTTTATCCGTTTAGAATTTGAAAGATACCTTTATGTGTGTCCATTCATCTATCTATATGTAAGCCTAAAAGTGAGCATCTGTTGCCTGTGACCTATCACTGTTTCCGGGTGGTCCCCTAAAGTGATATAAAGACACAGAGCAAAAAGGGACTTATTGTTATTTCCTCATCTATCATACCCTAAACATACGGTTGATGAGAATTACTACACATTGGATTTGTTTTTTATGTGCTTTCTTTCACATGTTCCGTATCTCGGAGAATAATCACATAAATCAGGAATCCTTGAGAGTAAAGCTTCCCTAAGAAGTTTGACAAATAAGAATTTACTTACCGATAATTCTATTTCTCGTAGTCCGTAGTGGATGCTGGGGACTCCGTCAGGACCATGGGGAATAGCGGCTCCGCAGGAGACAGGGCACAAAAGTAAAAGATTTAGGATCAGGTGGTGTGCACTGGCTCCTCCCCCTATGACCCTCCTCCAAGCCTCAGTTAGGATACTGTGCCCGGACGAGCGTACACAATAAGGAAGGATTTTGAATCCCGGGTAAGACTCATACCAGCCACACCAATCACACTGTACAACCTGTGATCTGAACCCAGTTAACAGCATGATAACAGCGGAGCCTCTGAAAAGATGGCTCACAACAATAATAACCCGATTTTTGTAACAATAACTATGTACAAGTATTGCAGACAATCCGCACTTGGGATGGGCGCCCAGCATCCACTACGGACTACGAGAAATAGAATTATCGGTAAGTAAATTCTTATTTTCTCTGACGTCCTAGTGGATGCTGGGGACTCCGTCAGGACCATGGGGATTATACCAAAGCTCCCAAACGGGCGGGAGAGTGCGGATGACTCTGCAGCACCGAGTGAGAGAACTCCAGGTCCTCCTCAGCCAGGGTGTGCCCCTGACCAAGTAGCAGCTCGGCAAAGTTGTAAAGCCGAGACCCCTCGGGCAGCCGCCCAAGATGAGCCCACCTTCCTTGTGGAATGGGCATTTACATATTTTGGCTGTGGCATGCCTGCCACAGAATGTGCAAGCTGAATTGTACTACACATCCAACTAGCAATCGTCTGCTTAGAAGCAAGAGCACCCAGTTTGTTGGGTGCATACAGGATAACAGCAAGTCAGTTTTCCTGACTCCAGCCGTCCTGGAAACCTATATTTTCAGGGCCCTGACAACATCTAGCAACTTGGAGTCCTCCAAGTCCCTAGTAGCCGCAGGTACCACAATAAGCTGGTTCAGGTGAAACGCTGACACCACCTTAGGGAGAAACTGGGGACGAGTCCGCAGCTCTGCCCTGTCCGAATGGACAATCAGATATGGGCTTTTGTGAGACAAAGCCGCCAATTCTGACACTCGCCTGGCCGAGGCCAGGGCCAACATCATGGTCACTTTCCATGTGAGATATTTCAAATCCACAGATTTGAGCGGTTTAAACCAATGTGATTTGAGGAATCCCAGAACTACGTTGAGATCCCACAGTGCCACTGGAGGCACAAAAGGGGGTTGTATATGCAGTACTCCCTTGACAAACTTCTGGACTTCAGGAACTGAAGCCAATTTTTTCTGGAAGAAAATCGACAGGGCCGAAATTTGAACCTTAATGGACCCCAATTTGAGGCCAATAGACACTCCTGTTTGCAGGAAATGCAGGAATCGACCGAGTTGAAATTTCTTCGTGGGGCCTTCCTGGCCTCACACCACGCAACATATTTTCGCCACATGTGGTGATAATGTTGTGCGGTCACCTCCTTCCTGGCTTTGACCAGGGTAGGAATGACCTCTTCCGGAATGCCTTTTTCCCTTAGGATCCGGCGTTCAACCGCCATGCCGTCAAACGCAGCCGCGGTAAGTCTTGGAACAGACATGGTACTTGCTGAAGCAAGTCCCTTCTTAGCGGCAGAGGCCATGAGTCCTCTGTGAGCATCTCTTGAAGTTCCGGGTACCAAGTCCTTCTTGGCCAATCCGGATCCACGAGTATAGTTCTTACTCCTCTACGTCTTATAATTCTCAGTACCTTAGGTATGAGAAGCAGAGGAGGGAACACATACACCGACTGGTACACCCACGGTGTTACCAGAACGTCCACAGCTATTGCCTGAGGGTCTCTTGACCTGGCGCAATACCTGTCCAGTTTTTTGTTCAGGCGGGACGCCATCATGTCCACCTTTGGTCTTTCCCAACGGTTCACAATCATGTGGAAGACTTCCCGATGAAGTCCCCACTCTCCCGGGTGGAGGTCGTGCTGAGGAAGTCTGCTTCCCAGTTGTCCACTCCCGGAATGAACACTGCTGACAGTGCTATCACATGATTTTCCGCCCAGCGAAGAATCCTTGCAGTTTCTGCCATTGTCCTCCTGCTTCTTGTGCCGCCCTGTCTGTTTACGTGGGCGACTGCCGTGATGTTGTCCCACTGGATCAATACCGGCTTACCTTGAAGCAGAGGTCTTGCTAAGCTTAGAGCATTGTAAATTGCTCTTAGCTCCAGTATATTTATGTGGAGAGAAGTCTCCAGACTTGATCACACTCCCTGGAAATTTTTTCCTTGTGTGACTGCTCCCCAGCCTTTCAGGCTGGCATCCGTGGTCACCAGGACCCAGTCCTGAATGCCGAATCTGTGGCCCTTTAGTAGATGAGCACTCTGCAGCCACCACAGAAGAGACACCCTTGTCCTTGGAGACAGGGTTATCCGCTGATGCATCTGAAGATGCGATCCGGACCATTTTTCCAGCAGATCCCACTGAAAAGTTCTTGCGTGAAATCTGCCGAATGGAATCGCTTCGTAAGAAGCCACCATTTTTCCCAGGACCCTTGTGCAATGATGCACTGACACTTTTCCTGGTTTTAGGAGGTTCCTGACTAGCTCGGATAACTCCCTGGCTTTCTCCTCCGGGAGAAACACCTTTTTCTGGACTGTGTCCAGAATCATCCCTAGGAACAGCAGACGTGTCGTCGGAGACAGCTGCGATTTTGGAATATTTAGAATCCACCCGTGCTGTCGTAGAACTACTTGAGATAGTGCTACTCCGACCTCCAACTGTTCTCTGGACCTTGCCCTT
Organism: Pseudophryne corroboree; assembly: GCF_028390025.1. Taxonomy (NCBI): domain Eukaryota; kingdom Metazoa; phylum Chordata; class Amphibia; order Anura; family Myobatrachidae; genus Pseudophryne; species Pseudophryne corroboree. Next base: position 811,730,535 of record NC_086444.1, on the reverse strand, counting down.
ATCAGGAGATCGTCCAAGTAAGGGATAATTAAGACGCCTTTTCTTTGAAGAAGAATCATCATTTCGGCCATTACCTTGGTAAAGACCCGGGGTGCCGTGGACAATCCAAACGGCAGCGTCTGAAACTGATAGTGACAGTTTTGTACCACGAACCTGAGGTACCCTTGGTGAGAAGGGCAAATTGGGACATGGAGGTAAGCATCCTTGATGTCCAGGGACACCATATAGTCCCCTTCTTCCTGGTTCGCTATCACTGCTCTGAGTGACTCCATCTTGATTTGAACCTTTGTATGCAAGTGTTCAAATATTTCAGATTTAGAATAGGTCTCACCGAGCCGTCTGGCTTCAGTACCACAATATAGTGTGGAATAATACCCCTTTCCTTGTTGTAGGAGGGGTACTTTGATTATCACCTGCTGGGAATACAGCTTGTGAATTGTTTCCAATACTGCCTCCCTGTCGGAGGGAGACGTTGGTAAAGCAAACTTCAGGAACCTGCGAGGGGGAGACGTCTCGAATTTCCAATCTGTACCCCTGGGATACTACTTGTAGGATCCAGGGGTCCACTTGCGAGTGAGCCCACTGCGTGCTGAAACTCTTGAGACGACCCCCCACCGCCCCTGTTTGTACGGCCCCAGCGTCATGCTGAGGACTTGGCAGAAGCGGTGGAAGGCTTCTGTTCCTGGGAATGGGCTGCCTGCTGCAGTCTTCTTCCCTTACCTCTGTCCCTGGGCAGATATGACTGGCCTTTTGCCCGCTTGCCCTTATGGGGACGAAAGGACTGAGGCTGAAAAGACGATGTCTTTTTCTGCTGAGATGTGACTTGGGGTAAAAAAGGTGGATTTTCCAGCTGTTGCCGTGGCCACCAGGTCCGATGGACCGACCCCAAATAACTCCTCCCCTTTATACGGCAATACTTCCATGTGCCGTTTGGAATCTGCATCACCTGACCACTGTCGTGTCCATAAACATCTTCTGGCAGATATGGACATCGCACTTACTCTTGATGCCAGAGTGCAAATATCCCTCTGTGCATCTCGCATATATAGAAATGCATCCTTTAAATGCTCTATAGTCAATAAAATACTGTCCCTGTCAAGGGTATCAATATTTCCAGTCAGGGAATCCGACCAAGCCACCCCAGCGCTGCCCATCCAGGCTGAGGCGATCGCTGGTCGCAGTATAACACCAGTATGTGTGTATATACTTTTTAGGATATTTTCCAGCCTCCTATCAGTTGGCTCCTTGAGGGCGGCCGTATCTGGAGACGGTAACGCCACTTGTTTTGATAAGCGTGTGAGCGCCTTATCCACCCTAAGGGGTGTTTCCCAACGCGCCATAACTTCTGGCGGGAAAGGGTATACCGCCAATAATTTTCTATCGGGGGAAACCCACGTTTAATTTATCTGATTCAGGAAAAACCACATGTAGTTTTTTCACACTCCACATAATACCCTTTTTTGTGGTACTTGTAGTATCAGAAATATGTAACATCTCCTTCATTGCCCTTAACAAGTAACGTGTGGCCCTAAAGGAAAATACGTTTGTTTCTTCACCGTCGACACTGGAGTCCGTGTCCGTGTCTGTGTCTGTGTCGACCGACTGAGGTAAAAGGACGTTTTAACGCCCCTGACGGTGTTTGAGACGCCTGGACAGGTACTAATTGGTTTGCCGGCCGTCTCATGTCGTCAACCGACCTTGCAGCGTGTTGACATTATCACGTAATTCCTTAAATAAGCCATCCATTCCGGTGTCGACTCCCTAGAGAGTGACATCACCATTACAGGCAATTGCTCCGCCTCCTCACCAACATCGTCCTCATACATGTCGACACACGTACCGACACACAGCACACACACAGGGAATGCTCTGATAGAGGACAGGACCCCACTAGCCCTTTGGGGAGACAGAGGGAGAGTTTGCCAGCACACACCAAAAACGCTATAATTATACAGGGACAACCTTTATATAAGTGTTTTTCCCTTATAGCATTTTAATATATATAGTCATATCGCCAAATAAGTGCCCCCCCTCTCTGTTTTAACCCTGTTTCTGTAGTGCAGTGCAGGGGAGAGCCTGGGAGCCTTCCCACCAGCATTTCTGTGAGGGAAAATGGCGCTGTGTGCTGAGGAGAATAGGCCCCGCCCCCTTTTCGGCGGGCTTCTTCTCCCGTTTTTCTGAGACCTGGCAGGGGTTAAATACATCCATATAGCCCCCAGGGGCTATATGTGATGTATTTTTAGCCAGAATAAGGTACTATCATTGCTGCCCAGGGCGCCCCCCCCAGCGCCCTGCACCCTCAGTGACCGCTGCTATGAAATGTACTGACAACAATGGCGCACAGCTGCAGTGCTGTGCGCTACCTTATGAAGACTGAAAAGTCTTCTGCCGCCGGTTTCTGGACCTCTTCACTTTTCGGCATCTGCAAGGGGGTCGGCGGCGCGGCTCCGGGACGAACCCCAGGGTGAGACCTGTGTTCCGACTCCCTCTGGAGCTAATGGTGTCCAGTAGCCTAAGAAGCCAATCCATCCTGCACGCAGGTGAGTTCACTTCTCTCCCCTAAGTCCCTCGATGCAGTGAGCCTGTTGCCAGCAGGACTCACTGAAAATAAAAAAAACCTAACAAAACTTTTACTCTAAGCAGCTCTTTAGGAGAGCCACCTAGATTGCACCCTTCTCGGCCGGGCACAAAAATCTAACTGAGGCTTGGAGGAGGGTCATAGGGGGAGGAGCCAGTGCACACCACCTGATCCTAAAGCTTTTACTTTTGTGCCCTGTCTCCTGCGGAGCCGCTATTCCCCATGGTCCTGACGGAGTCCCCAGCATCCACTTAGGACGTCAGAGAAATAAGATTTTAAACCTACCGGTAAATCTTTTTCTCGTAGTCCGTAGAGGATGCTGGGACTCCGTAAGGACCATGGGGAACGACGGGCTCCGCAGGAGACATGGGCACTTTAAGAAAGACTTTGGCTCTGGGTGTGCACTGGCTCCTCCCTCTATGCCCCTCCTCCAGACCTCAGTTAGAGAAACTGTGCCCAGAGGAGACGGACAGCACGAGGAAAGGATTTTTGTAATCCAAGGGCAAGATTCATACCAGCCACACCAATCACACCGTATAACTTCTGATATACTACCCAGTTAACAGTATGAAAAACAACATAGCATCAGTCCAAGACCGATGAAACTATAATATAACCCTTATGTAAGCAATAACTATATACAAGTCTTGCAGAAGTAGTCCGCACTTGGGACGGGCGCCCAGCATCCTCTACGGACTACGAGAAAAAGATTTACCGGTAGGTTTAAAATCTTATTTTCTCTAACGTCCTAGAGGATGCTGGGACACCGTAAGGACCATGGGGATTATACCAAAGCTCCCAAACGGGCGGGAGAGTGCGGATGACTCTGCAGCACCGATTGAGTAAACAGGAGGTCCTCATCAGCCAGGGTATCAAACTTATAGAACTTTGCAAAGGTGTTTGAACCCGACCAAGTAGCAGCTCGGCACAGCTGTAGTGCCGAGACCCCTCGGGCAGCCGCCCAGAAGAGCCCACCTTCCTAGTGGAATGGGCCTTAACCGATTTTGGTAACGGCAATCCTGCCGTAGAATGCGCCTGCTGAATCGTGTTACAGATCCAGCGAGCAATAGTCTGCTTTGAAGCAGGGCCGCCAACCTTGTTGGCTGCATACAGGACAAACAGTGCTTCTGTTTTTCTGATCCTAGCCGTTCTGACCACGTAAATTTTCAAAGCCCTGACCACATCAAGGGACTCGGAATCCTCCAAGTCACGCGTAGCCACAGGCACGACAATAGGTTGGTTCATATGAAAGGATGAGACCACCTTAGGCAGGAATTGAGGACGGGTACGCAATTCCGCTCTATCCATATGGAAAACCAGATGAGGGCTTTTATGTGATAAAGCCGCCAATTCCGAAACTCGCCTAGCTGAAGCCAAGGCTAACAACATGACCACCTTCCAGGTGAGATATTTCAACTCCACTGTCTTAAGTGGTTCAAACCAATGTGATTTAAGGAAACTTGACACCACGTTAAGGTCCCAAGGCGCCACCGGAGGTACAAAAGGAGGCTGAATATGCAGTACTCCCTTCACAAAAGTCTGTAATTCAGGTAATGAGGCCAATTCCTTTTGAAAGAAAATGGATAAGGCCGAAATCTGAACTTTTAATGGAGCCTAATTTTAGGCCCAAATTCACTCCAGTTTGTAGGAAGTGAAGAAAACGGCCCAGGTGGAATTCTTCCGTAGGAGCATTCCTGGCCTCACACCAAGAAACATATTTTCTCCATATTCGGTGATAATGTTTAGATGTCACGTCCTTCCTAGCCTTTATTAGCGTAGGAATTACCTCATCCGGAATACCTTTTTCCGCTAGGATCCGGCGTTCAACCGCCATGCCGTCAAACGCAGCCGCGGTAAGTCTTGGAACAGACAGGGACCTTGTTGTAACAAGTCCTGCCTTAGAGGAAGAGGCCACGGATCTTCTGTGAGCATTTCTTGCAGATCCGGATACCAGTTCCTTCGTGGCCAATCTGGAACAATGAGAATTGTTCTCACTCCCCTTTTTTCTTATTATCCTCAACACCCTTGGGTATGAGAGGAAGAGGAGGAAACACATATACCGACTGGAACACCCACGGTGTCACTAGGGCGTCCACAGATACCGCCTGAGGGTCTCTTGACCTGGCGCAATACCTTTGTAGCTTTTTGTTGAGACGGGATGTCATCATATCTATTTGGGGTAGTCCCCACCGACTTGCAATCTGCGCGAAGACTTCCTGATGAAGTCCCCACTCTCCCGGATGCAGAGCGTGTATGCTGAGGAAGTCTGCTTCCCAGTTGTCCATTCCCGGAATGAACACTGCTGACAGAGCGCTTACATGATTCTCCGCCCAGCGTAGAACTCTGGTGGCTTCCGCCATTGCCACTCTGTTCCTTGTGCCGCCTTGGCGGTTTACATGAGCTACTGCGGTGATGTTGTCTGACTGGATCAGAACTGGTCGATTGCGAAGTAAGATCTCCGCTTGACGTAGGGCGTTGTATAAGGCCCTTAGTTCCAGGATGTTGATGTGAAGACAAGTCTCTTGACTTGACCAAAGTCCTTGGAAATTTCTTCCCTGTGCGACCGCTCCCCAACCTCGGAGGCTCGCGTCCGTGGTCACCAGGATCCAGTCCTGAATGCCGAACCTGCGGCCCTCTAGAAGGTGAGCACTGTTTAGCCACCACAGGAGAGATACTCTGGCCCTGGGGGACAGGGTGATCCGCTGATGCAATTGCAGATACGACCCGGACCATTTGTCCAATAGGTCCCATTGGAAGGCCCTTGCATGGAATCTGCCGTATGGAATGGCTTCGTATGTTGCCACCATCTTTCTCAGAACTTGAGTGCAATGATGTACTGACACTTGTTTTGGTTTCAACAAGTTCATGACTAGAGTCATGAGTTCCTGCACTTTTCCCTTCGGAAGAAAAACCCTTTTCTGGTCTGTGTCCAGAATCATGCCCAAGAAGTGCAGACGAGTTGTAGGATTCAGCTGCGACTTTGGAATATTGAGAATCCAGCCGTGTCGCTGTAACACACTCAGTGAAAGTGATACGCTGCTCAGCAACTTCTCCCGTGAACTCGCTTTTATGAGGAGATCGTCCAAATACGGGATAATTGTGACACCCTGCTTGCGCAGGAGCACCATCATTTCCGCCATTACCTTGGTGAAAATTCTCGGGGCCGTGGAAAGCCCAAACGGCAATCTCTGAAATTGGTAATGACAATCCTGTACCGCAAATCTCAGGTACGCCTGATGAGGAGGATATATGGGGACATGCAGGTATGCATCCTTTATGTCCAGAGATACCAAAAAATCTCCCTCTTCTAGGCTGGCGATGACCTCCCTGAGTGATTCCATCTTGAACTTGAACCGTTTTAAGTAAAGGTTCAGGGATTTTAAATTTAAAATGGGTCTGACCGAACCGTCCGGTTTCGGAACCACAAACAGTGGCAGGGGAACCTCTACTACCACTTGTTGCAGACACAATTTGTGAATCGCATGTAACACTATCTCCCTTTCCAGGGGTTGTTTCGGTAGGGCCGATTTGAAAAACCGGCGAGGAGGCACTCTTCGAATTCCAGCTTGTAATCCTGGGAAACAATTTCTATTGCCCATGGATCCACCTGTGAGTGGACCCAGACGTGGCTGAACAGGCGAAGAAGTGCCCCCACAGGAGCTGACTCCCTCAGGGGAGCCCCAGCGTCATGCGGTGGAGTTAGCAGAGGCCGGGGAGGACTTCTGTTCCTGGGAACTAGCTGTGTTGTGCAGCTTTTTCCCTCTGCCCTTACCTCTGGCAAGAAAGGACGATCCACGTGCTCTCTTGTTTTTATTGGAACGAAAGGACTGCATTTGATAATGAGGCGCTTTCTTAGATTGTGAGGGAATATATGGCAAAAAATTTGATTTACCTGCTGTAGCCGTGGAGACGAGATCCGAGAGGCCCTCTCCGAACAATTCCTCACCCTTGTAAAGCAACAACTCCATAAGACAACATCTTTTACATATAAATATATATATATATATATATATATATATACACACTAGGGACAACAACATGGCATCCTTATCTAGGGTTTCAATCTCAGCTGATAAGGTTTCTGTCTACGCTGCTACAGCGCTATAACCCCATGCCGACACAATCGCCGGTCTGAGTAGTGTACCAGAATGTGTGTAAATGGACTTCAAAGTACTTTTACTGCATGCTATCTGCAGGATCCCAGAGGATAGCTGTAAAGTCAGCGCTACCTTTTGGGTAAACGTGTCAATGCCTTGTACACCCTAGGGGAAGATTCCCATCGTATCCTGGCCCCATTAGGGAAAGGATACTCCCTGAGAATTCTTTTTGGGAAGCTGCAGCTTCTTGTCTGGAGATTCACGCTCTTTTTCTTCATCAGAGGAGGGAAATTTACCTCAGCTTTCTTCCCCTTAAACATGTGTACCCTCGTGTCAGGGACAGATGAATCATCAGTGATAAGGTCTCTGTGATATAGGGACAGACATGGGTAGATTCCCTGTCTGTTCTCCAATCGTTTGTGTAATAAATTCATCTTAGCACTTAATTTCACATATCCAATCAGGCGTCTGTGTTGTCGACGGAGACACCACACACACATTTGCTCCATCTCCTCCTTAGGAGGGCCTTTTACCTCAGACATGTCTACACACACGTACCGACACACTACACACTCAGGAAATGCTCTACTGAAGACAGTTCCCCCACAAGGCCCTTTGGAGAGACAGAGAGAGAGTATGCCAGCACACACCCCAGCGCAATATGACCCAGGAAAAACACAGCAATTTAATGTTTACCCCGTAGCGCTGTTATTATTATCTGCGCCGAATTATGTGCCCCCCCTCTTCTTTAAAACCCTCTCTTCTACCGTGGTATAAGCAGGGGAGAGTCCGGGGAGCTTCTTCTCAGCGGTGCTGTGGAGAAAAACATGGCGCTGGTGGGTGCTGAGGGAGAAGCCCCGCCCCCTCGGCGGCGGGCTTCAGTCCCGCTAAAAGTGTAACATTGGCGGGGGCTCATGCATATATACAGTGTCCAGCTGTATATATGCTCTTTTGCCAAATAAGAGGTTTATATTGCTGCCCAGGGCGCCCCCCCCTGCGCCCTGCACCCTTACAGTGACTGCCGTTTGTGAGGTGTATGGGAGCAATGGCGCACAGCTGCAGTGCTGTGCGTTACCTCAGTGAAGATCAATGAAGTGTTCTGCCGCCTCTGAAGATCTTTTCCTCTCATACTCACCCGGCCACTATCTTCCGGCTCTGTGAGGAGGACGGCGGCGTGGCTCCGGGACGAACTCCAGGGTGAGACCTGTGTTCTGACTCCCTCTGGAGCTAATAGTGTCCAGTAGCCTAAGAAACAGAGCCCTGAAACTCAGAGAAGTGGGTCTGTTTCTCTCTCCTCAGTCCCTCGATGCAGGGAGTCTGTTGCCAGCAGGCTCCCTGAAAATAAAAAACCTAACAAAAATGCTTTCTTACAGGAAACTCAGGAGAGCTCCTGAAATGCACCCAGCTCCTCTGGGCAAAGTATCAAACTGAGGTCTGGAGGAGGGGCATAGAGGGAGGAGCCAGTGCACACCCAGAGTGAAAGTCTTTCTTAAAGTGCCCATGTCTCCTGCAGAGCCCGTCTATCCCCATGGTCCTTACGGAGTCCCAGCATCCTCTAGGACGTTAGAGAAAGATACCTTTATAGGAGTCCACATACGTTTGTTGAAGTAAGCATTTGGTTATTTCTGACTGATACACTTTCCGTGTGGTCCCAGATTATTATACAAAGACACGGAGGAGGGGAGAGTTTATATCCCATATTCCCGTTGTATAGCTCCGGTTATGGCTTAAAGAACTACTACACATTGGAAATCTCTTTCTGTTTCCTTCCTATATGTGCCTTCGGATCGGAGAAAAATCCACGAGACATTTGTCAGAGACTTTGAGGTTTTCTGAAAACAAACGGGTTTTTAACTCTATATTCATTGAATTTAGTGTTTAAGCGCATTTCTGTATATAATTTTTGCATTAAGGTTATTTTCACAATGCCTAAAATAGAATAAAGGAAAGACTTATGTCTTCACCTGCACTAAAGCTGCAGCTATGCAGGTCACTATGTTTAACAGTTTCTCAGTTTTACTGCTGGAAGACGCTGGGTGATAATGCCTGTGCATGACATTACTGAGCACCAATAATTGTTTGTTTTTATTTCTGGTTCCTGGAACTTTCTGATAATGGGTTTTTGGGTGAAAGAACCAATAACTTTCTAAGTTCTTCTGACAAAGCCACTGATACCTTTGACCAAGACAGGGTAGCACGTTAATACAGGTCTGATCGGTTAAGACAAGGCAGATTATTAATACCAGTCAGTAGGAAGCACCAGCAGTAGGGAGGTAATGGACTGGCATCACTCCTATTAGCAGATTATCATTCTGCATCTCCTATTAGTGGCTTTAAAATTGCATCTTGTACCTTGTTCCTTATATTTGTTATCTTTCTGCTGGAACGTAGTTTATTACGAGCTTCTAACATACTGTTGATTATAAAATCATCATTAACATCTGGTCATCGGCAGAAGTGGATATATAACTGTTTGAACTACAGTAATCCTAATATAAATATTGTTTGTTACTAGGAAAACTGATTTGCAGCTAATAATTGGCAACCCGCATAACCAAGAATTGGACATCTTCTAACTGCAGGAATATTTTTGCTTTTGTATGGGCTGTGGAATAGATACTGTATACCAGGGCTGGCCAAACCAGTCCTCGAGATCTACCAACAGTACACATTTTCCAGACCTCCTAGCTGGTGCACAGGTGTAGTCATTACTAATTAAGATGTGCTGCATTCATTCCTAACTGACAATTCTACAGATCTCCAGGAGGCCTGGAAAACATGAACTGTTGGTAGATCTCGAGGACCGGTTTGGCCAGCCCTGCTGTATACAATAATATTCTGTGGATCTTATGGTGTGTATATTTTAGTTCTAGATGTATCAGTGTTAACTTACTGGCCATATTATTAAACATAGAGCTTCATTTTCCTTGATTTACACAGAGCCTTTCATTTGGTGAAACAGTTGTCTGTACCCCAAAAATATTCTAGAGCCTTTCACTTTTCACGCATTTCAGCTCACCACCCCCGGGGCACGATAGGGGCCCTGGAGGGGGCGGCAACATTTGAATTCCGCCCTTACTGTGACTATGGTGCTAGTTTGTGCAAAACTATCTTAGGTAAAATAATGTAATGCCTAAGGCCCCCATACACTACAGCGATGTATCGCATGCAATTTCCCTTGAACTCCCCGGGCGCTCCTAGACTCACGATATAGTACATGCCGCTCATCCTCACTCATGATGTACTTACGATAGATCGCATGTGATCGAACTTTTAAAGCACCTCATCGCATGGCCAGATCTTACTAGCAGCAGGAGGTAAGATCATAGGAACCATCATACAGCCCCCCGGAGCGTGCCTCATATTGTAATCGTAAGTGGAATACACACGATGTGACACCTTTACGTCGGCCCCAATGCGTCGAAATCGCACCTAAAGGCCTGATATGGCTTCAGTGTATGGGCACCTTAAAACTATAACATATTCAGTGATTGAATGATAGCGAATCCAGCTATTTAGTACTGCAAATTCCTTAATTTGCATCCTTTTTAGCAATGTATATTTAAAACACATCTGTTTTGAATAAGTTAGCCAAGATACAGTGTACATACTGTATAATGCATTTTTATTTGGCCAATGTATACAGCCTATTGTTTGCTTCTTATCGCTATCATGGAGCCAGGAGAGATACCTTGTAGGGAAGTCATGCAAACTGTAGAGTGGGTCCAAACCATTGGCCCAGAGTGATAGCAGATCTAGGGCAGGCCCTGCTTCCAAATGTTCTGCTCTTTCTACAAAGCTATAATTCAAACTGTAAGAACCTATACTGTAACCGTGCATGGATCACAGAGTCGACCCTAATTAGGTTGACAGTCATCTAGTCTACATGGCAAAAGTCAACATGATTAAAATGTCAACATGTGAAAGGTTGACATGGTCAAATGGCCAGCACTGGAAAAGGTCGACAAGGACAAAAGCTCGACATAGGAAATTTTCACAAATAGTTGACACAAAAAAGGTTGACATAACATTTTTGTTTTGTGTGTGTCGTTTTCACCGTCACAGCACATGGAACCCCAATTAGGGTACTGCTACGCTTGCCATGCTTCGGGGAAGGTTACTATTCCCAATTGTAGTCCGCATGGATGGTAACGTATGAAAGAAATGAAAAAGTGTGTGTGTGTGTGTGTCGACCATTTGCACCTATCAGCCACAAGCACTGTCGACCTGTTACATGTTGACCTAATGACCATGTCAACCTTTTGTCCATGTCAACCATTAGTGATCGACCTATTGACTATCTAATTAACTGTCGACCTATTGTCTGGATACCACTGTATCTTATCACCAATACGTTCTCCGGTAAAGATATACAGCCAGTATAAGATGCTTTATGGGGTAGCATGCAGCTAATAAGCCCACAAAAATGTACATGAAAGTAACTTATTCTCAAGTATACAATATATGAATGCTGCTGCTAATGTTCACAAGTGAAGAAATTAAGCTGCACGTGCACCACCACAAATTACTGAGCATAAAAGGATACTCCTCACTTTGTCGGATGTCCACAACAAGTAGCTTGGGCTTACTGGACTTGGTCTTTTTGCTGGATGCCTTCGCATGACTGGGTACAGTTAGTTCACACAAGTCAATCAGATCCTCTGCAGAAATTCGGGGAGACACTTCCGATTTTAGCTCTGTTAATTTGATAGGCTCCCGCCCCTTAAACAAATAAAGACAGTTCTTTTACCAGGAGTATTTCAATATCGACATCTGGACAATATGCTAAATAAAACTGACTGTATTCTAGCTTTAAAAAAAAATAATACTTAAGAGTTAGCATGAAGCACACAAATCAAAGGGAGTATTCAGCCACCTGGAATATCCAGGGGGTATATTTACTAAATGTAGATTTTGTTTGCTTTTATTCAATATTAGATCCAGTTTAAATCGATTTTGGGCTTCCAGGGTTAAAATCTACATTTACTAGAAGATGATTATTTAAAATAAATTTTTAAATGTTAGTAAATGTGTGTTTTAACCCTGAAAGCCCAACATCGATTAAAACTGATTTCAGATCGATCTAACATCGAACATAAACAAACAAAATCGACCTTTAGTAAATATAACCCCTGACTGGAAGACTCTGCATCCCCTGAACTGTAAAGGGCCCTACAGACTGGGCGACCCGCCGCCGAGCAGCCCGACCGCCGATACGGCAGATGGGCGACCCGAGGGTGGGGGGGAGGTGAAGGGGGGAGTGACGTTTCTTCACTCCCCCCGTCACCATAGCAATGCATACTAATATGGACAATCTCGTCGATATTGGCCTGCATGCATAAGCAACGGGGCACCAACGATGAACGAGCACGGGGCCACGCATCGTTCATCGCTGGTGCCTACACACTGCACGATATGAACGAGAACGTTCATATCGTGCAGTATTATCTGCCAGTGTGTAGGGTCCTTAAGGTTCATCCACACAAGTACCTTATTTTCATTCATCAATCTTAATTTCTTACATACACAGTTTAGAACAAGAGAATAATAAAAGTGATATATGCTATATTTGGAGTTAGACGATGAGATGAAATAAAGGACTGTGGGTGTTGGGTTCCAAGTGTCTGCCATAATCCAATGTTCTTGAAACATTAACAATAAAATCATCATGCAGAAGTAAGACATATTAATGGTGCAAGGGCCCTATATACTTACCATTAACAAATATACTGTATACATTATAATTAAGAAAAAGCTTCAGAATTGTGTTTCTATTTGACATTACTGGGTTTTATGTGTTGATCAGTGGTAAAAATGAAACAATCAATCCATCTTAAGTCATTGATGTAAATATAAAATATGACATAAAGGCTAGAATATTTTTAAACACACTGTTGTACATTTTTCTGAGAAATACATAAAGCTGGACAGCATTACTAAAGGAAGCATACTTGGACATCTATTTGCATTGTCCTTTATGGAGCATCAGTGGCCATGCATCTTATAGTAAACAACATACATATATCTGAAATGGATCATTATTAGAACAAGTACTGTACAGCATACCATCCTAAAGCAGATAGCTAGAACTTGCTGTCAGCTTTGAGGCATACAGTAGATGTGTAAAAGGAAACGGAGGTTTCTGTCTGTTGTAACCAGTTTTCAAGAACGATAGTAGGCGTTTGTGACATAGGAACACAAGGATGTCTCTTAAACTTTAATTTACCTTTAGTTTATGTATTTCTTTATGCAAACTTGCAAGTTTTAACTGTACCTTGGATGTGTAGAATATTTTCTTGTTAAATAATTGCTTATATTGTTTTATGTAAAAAAAGGTCAATAAAAGTTTCTATTCCTGAAACCCTGATATCAGATTGTGAGCACATCCTCTAGGTCAAGATATAACCAGACCTCTACAATGACCTCACACAGCCCCTTTTAGCTGGAGGTGTGGATGAACAGGCAGGCCACACACAGAGATGCAAAGCTGCACTTTGTGTCACCCAGGCCTATGTAAAGAATCTATGAAAAGCAGCTCTTTGAATTCAGGGGCCCAAAGAGGATAACAAATTAACTTCTGGTATAACTTTGTAAAGGCAAAAGCTTGTTAGCACTGGTATGCAACGCTTTCATTCCAATCATTTCTAAAAAACAAGATAATCTTGCTGTTTTGGTGGCTTTATTTGCCCTTTCACTCAGCATCAAGATATCACGAAGGACATTACAGAAAAAGAAAAGTTAGTTGTGTTCTGACACAGCTGCCACCAGCATCTTAAGGTGGCCATACACTAGTGCGACTCCTCCAAGGGGAGAAGTCGCATACGTTGCCCTTGAACTGCCCGGCAGCTTTCCGGACATCAGGATCACATACGATACATTCAGTGCCAGATTAAGGTCCTCATGGGCCTGGAGCTGAAATTTCTGAAGGGCCTATTATGTGCCACTGCAGGGGGTGTAACCAGCATGGTGGGTGTGTGGCTACTGATAGGAGGTGTGATCAGTGCTGTACATATATTTTGTGTTTGTATGCGTGTATGTGTGTATGTATGCATATAAATAGAAACTCTCAGCACTTAAATGCCCAATTATTTCTAACAGCGGCAACACATGCGCTGTACCAGCATTTAGTGATTTCCACCTTATTCCATTAGATGGAGGAGAGGGCACTCACTGGACTTTATCAAATATCAAATGTTTATTGACCAAAACTTATAGCAAAAAGTCAGAGTTGGCAGTTTGATTCCTCAGAACATTTTGGGCTGCGTCAAAGCACAAATACAGCAGATCAGGCTAACTGGCTCACTGTCTCACTGGCTTTTCTACTTATACTATCAGAATCATGTGTAAAAAGGCTCCAAACTACATTTGGTCCAACTTGGAACGCCTGGCGTCCCCAGAAGTTATATCAGTTTCTCTACGAGTGGTTCCCAAACCTAAATCAAGGCGCCCTAGAGCATCAGAATTTTTTTTCATGACAACCCTAGGCCAACACTTTCTCACTGAGAAATTTAGAAAGAAATATTATATTAAGTAAATTGTGTTTATACAGTATGTCATCCTTAGGTTCAATTATGTGTTTGGGGACAAGATTAGCTTCTGTTTCTCCACATATTTTATGATTGGTAGCCACCAGCACTGGTTTTGCTTATTACATTGACCATAAATAATTTGAATTGGTCTTGGACCACCAATCCAAGGTACCCCTGCAAGTGTCCCAAGGCACCCCAGGGTGCCACGGCACACAAGGACCGATGTACTAAGTAATGAAAAAAATAAGAATTTACTTACCGATAATTCTATTTCTCATAGTCCGTAGTGGATGCTGGGAACTCCGAAAGGACCATGGGGAATAGCGGCTCCGCAGGAGACTGGGCACAAAAGAAAAGCTTTAGGACTACCTGGTGTGCACTGGCTCCTCCCCCTATGACCCTCCTCCAAGCCTCAGTTAGGATACTGTGCCCGGACGAGCGTACACAATAAGGAAGGATTTTGAATCCCGGGTAAGACTCATACCAGCCACACCAATCACACCGTACAACTTGTGATCTGAACCCAGTTAACAGCATGATAACAGAGGAGCCTCTGAAAAGATGGCTCACAACAATAATAACCCGATTTTTGTAACAATAACTATGTACAAGTATTGCAGACAATCCGCACTTGGGATGGGCGCCCAGCATCCACTACGGACTATGAGAAATAGAATTATCGGTAAGTAAATTCTTATTTTCTCTGACGTCCTAGTGGATGCTGGGAACTCCGAAAGGACCATGGGGATTATACCAAAGCTCCCAAACGGGCGGGAGAGTACGGATGACTCTGCAGCACCGAATGAGAGAACTCCAGGTCCTCCTCAGCCAGGGTATCAAATTTGTAGAATTTAGCAAACGTGTTTGCCCCTGACCAAGTAGCTGCTCGGCAAAGTTGTAAAGCCGAGACCCCTCGGGCAGCCGCCCAAGATGAGCCCACTTTCCTTGTGGAATGGGCTTTTACAGATTTTGGCTGTGGCAGGCCTGCCACAGAATGTGCAAGCTGAATTGTACTACAAATCCAACGAGCAATAGTCTGCTTAGAAGCAGGAGCACCCAGCTTGTTGGGTGCATACAGGATAAACAGCGAGTCAGATTTTCTGACTCCAGCCGTCCTGGAAACATATATTTTCAGGGCCCTGACTACGTCCAGCAACTTGGAATCCTCCAAGTCCCTAGTAGCCGTAGGTACCACAATAGGCTGGTTTAAGTGAAACGCTGAAACCACCTTAGGGAGAAATTGAGGACGAGTCCTCAATTCTGCCCTGTCCGTATGAAAAATTAGGTAAGGGCTTTTATAGGATAAAGCCGCCAATTCTGAGACACGCCTGGCTGAAGCCAGGGCTAACAGCATTACCACTTTCCATGTGAGATATTTTAAGTCCACAGTGGTGAGTGGTTCAAACCAATGTGATTTTAGGAACCCCAAAACTACATTGAGATCCCAAGGTGCCACTGGAGGCACAAAAGGAGGCTGTATATGCAGTACCCCCTTGACAAACGTCTGAACTTCAGGAACTGAAGCTAGTTCTTTCTGGAAGAAAATCGACAGGGCCGAAATTTGAACCTAAATGGACCCTAATTTTAGGCCCATAGACAGTCCTGTTTGCAGGAAATGCAGGAAACGACCCAGTTGAAATTCCTCTGTAGGGGCCTTCCTGGCCTCACACCACGCAACATATTTACGCCAAATACGGTGATAATGTTGCGCAGTTACATCCTTCCTGGCTTTGATCAGGGTAGGGATGACTTCATCCGGAATGCCTTTTTCCTTCAGGATCCGGCGTTCAACCGCCATGCCGTCAAACGCAGCCGCGGTAAGTCTTGGAACAGACAGGGTCCCTGCTGGAGCAGGTCCTTTCTTAGAGGTAGAGGCCACGGGTCCTCCGTGAGCATCTCTTGAAGTTCCGGGTACCAAGTCCTTCTTGGCCAATCCGGAGCCACGAGTATAGTCCTTACTCCTCTCCTTCTTATGATTCTCAGTACCTTGCGTATGAGAGGCAGAGGAGGGAACACATACACTGACTGGTACACCCACGGTGTTACCAGAGCGTCCACAGCTATTGCCTGAGGGTCCCTTGACCTGGCGCAATATCTGTCTAGTTTTTTGTTGAGGCGGGACGCCATCATGTCCACCTTTGGTTTTTCCCAACGGTTCACAATCATGTGGAAGACTTCTGGGTGAAGTCCCCACTCCCCCGGGTGGAGGTCGTGTCTGCTGAGGAAGTCTTCTTCCCAGTTGTCCACTCCCGGAATGAACACTGCTGACAGTGCTATCACATGATTTTCCGCCCAGCGAAGAATCCTTGCAACTTCCGTCATTGCCCTCCTGCTTCTTGTGCCGCCCTGTCTGTTTACGTGGGCGACTGCCGTGATGTTGTCCGACTGGATCAACACCGGCTGACCCTGAAGCAGAGGCCTTTCTTGACTTAGGGCATTGTAAATGGCCCTTAGTTCCAGGATATTTATGTGAAATGACGTTTCCATGCTTGACCACAAGCCCTGGAAATTTCTTCCCTGTGTGACTGCTCCCCAGCCTCTCAGGCTGGCATCCGTGGTCACCAGGACCCAGTCCTGAATGCCGAATCTGCGGCCCTCTAGAAGATGAGCACTCTGCAACCACCACAGGAGAGACACCCTTGTCCTTGGAGACAGGGTTATCCGCTGATGCATCTGAAGATGCGATCCGGACCATTTGTTCAGCAGATCCCACTGAAAAGTTCTTGCGTGGAATCTGCCGAATGGAATCGCTTCGTAAGAAGCCACCATTTTTCCCAGGACCCTTGTGCATTGATGCACTGACACTTGGCCTGGTTTTAGGAGGTTCCTGACTAGCTCGGATAACTCCCTGGCTTTCTCCTCCGGGAGAAACACCTTTTTCTGGACTGTGTCCAGAATCATCCCTAGGAACAGCAGACGTGTCGTCGGAATCAGCTGCGATTTTGGAATATTTAGAATCCACCCGTGCTGTCGTAGTACTACTTGAGATAGTGCTACTCCGACCTCTAACTGTTCCCTGGACCTTGCCCTTATCAGGAGATCGTCCAAGTAAGGGATAATTAAGACGCCTTTTCTTCGAAGAAGAATCATCATTTCGGCCATTACCTTGGTAAAGACCCGGGGTGCCGTGGACAATCCAAACGGCAGCGTCTGAAACTGATAGTGACAGTTCTGTACCACAAACCTGAGGTACCCTTGGTGAGAAGGGCAAATTGGGACATGGAGGTAAGCATCCCTGATGTCCAGAGACACCATATAGTCCCCTTCTTCCAGGTTCGCTATCACTGCTCTGAGTGACTCCATCTTGAATTTGAACCTTTGTATGTAAGTGTTCAAGGATTTCAGATTTAAAATAGGTCTCACCGAGCTGTCCGGCTTCGGTACCACAAACAGCGTGGAATAATACCCCTTTCCCTGTTGTAGGAGGGGTACCTTGATTATCACCTGCTGGGAATACAGCTTGTGAATGGCTTCCAATACCGCCTCCCTGTCGGAGGGAGACGTTGGTAAAGCAGACTTCAGGAACCGGCGAGGGGGAGACGTCTCGAATTCCAATTTGTACCCCTGAGATACTACCTGCAGGATCCAGGGGTCCACTTGCGAGTGAGCCCACTGCGCGCTGAAATTCTTGAGACGGGCCCCCACCGTGCCTGAGTCCGCTTGTAAGGCCCCAGCGTCATGCTGAGGACTTGGCAGAAGCGGGGGAGGGCTTCTGTTCCTGGGAAGAGGCTGCCTGCTGCAGTCTTTTTCCCCTTCCTCTGCCCCGGGGCAGATATGAGTGGCCTTTTGCCCGCTTGCCCTTATGGGGACGAAAGGACTGAGCCTGAAAAGACGGTGTCTTTTTCTGCTGAGAGGTGACCTGGGGTAAAAAGGTGGATTTCCCAGCCGTTGCCGTGGCCACCAGGTCCGATAGACCGACCCCAAATAACTCCTCCCCTTTATACGGCAATACTTCCATATGCCGTTTGGAATCCGCATCACCTGACCACTGTCGCGTCCATAACCCTCTTCTGGCAGAAATGGACAGCGCACTTACTCTTGATGCCAGAGTGCAAATATCCCTCTGTGCATCTCGCATATATAGAAATGCATCCTTTAAATGCTCTATAGTCAATAATATACTGTCCCTGTCCAGGGTATCAATATTTTCAGTCAGGGAATCCGACCAAGCCACCCCAGCACTGCACATCCAGGCTGAGGCGATTGCTGGTCGCAGTATAATACCAGTATGTGTGTATATACTTTTTAGGATATTTTCCAGCTTCCTATCAGCTGGTTCCTTGAGGGCGGCCGTATCAGGAGACGGTAACGCCACTTGTTTTGATAAGCGTGTGAGCGCCTTATCTACCCTAGGGGGTGTTTCCCAACGCGCCCTAACCTCTGGCGGGAAAGGGTATAATGCCAATAATTTTTTAGAAATTAGCAGTTTTTTATCGGGGGAAACCCACGCTTCATCACACACCTCATTTAATTCATCTGATTCAGGAAAAACTACGGGTAGTTTTTTCACACCCCACATAATACCCTTTTTTGTGGTACTTGTAGTATCAGAAATGTTCAAAACCTCCTTCATTGCCGTGATCATGTAACGTGTGGCCCTACTGGAAAATACGTTTGTTTCCTCACCGTCGACACTGGAGTCAGTGTCCGTGTCTGGGTCTGTGTCGACCATCTGAGGTAACGGGCGCTTTAGAGCCCCTGACGGTGTTTGAGACGCCTGTACAGGTAATAACTGATTTGCCGGCTGTCTCATGTCGTCAACAGTCTTTTGTAAAGTGCTGACGCTATCACGTAATTCCTTCCATAAGACCATCCAGTCAGGTGTCGACTCCCTAGGGGGTGACATCACTATTACAGGCAATTGCTCCGCCTCCATACCATTTTCCTCCTCATACATGTCGACACAACGTACCGACACACAGCACACACACAGGGAATGCTCTGATAGAGGACAGGACCCCACTAGCCCTTTGGGGAGACAGAGGGAGAGTTTGCCAGCACACACCAGAGCGCTATATATATACAGGGATAACCTTATATAAGTGTTTTTCCCTTATATAGCTGCTGTATTGATTTATCTGCCAAATTAGTGCCCCCCCCCCTCTCTTGTTTTACCCTGTTTCTGTAGTGCAGGACTGCAGGGGAGAGTCAGGGAGCTTCCCTCCAACGGAGCTGTGAGGGAAAATGGCGCCAGTGTGCTGAGGAGATCGGCTCCGCCCCCTTCTCGGCGGCCTTTCTCCCGCTTTTTTAAGGAAAAACTGGCAGGGGTTAAATGCATCCATATAGCCCAGGAGCTATATGTGATGTATTTTTTGCCATCTAAGGTGTTTTTATTGCGTCTCAGGGCGCCCCCCCCCCAGCGCCCTGCACCCTCAGTGACCAGAGTGTGAAGTGTGCTGAGAGCAATGGCGCACAGCTGCGGTGCTGTGCGCTACCTTATTGAAGACAGGACGTCTTCTGCCGCCGATTTCCCGGACCTCTTCTGTCCTCTGGCTCTGTAAGGGGGCCGGCGGCGCGGCTCTGGGACCCATCCATGGCTGGGCCTGTGATCGTCCCTCTGGAGCTAATGTCCAGTAGCCTAAGAAGCCCAATCCACTCTGCACGCAGGTGAGTTCGCTTCTTCTCCCCTTAGTCCCTCGGTGCAGTGAACCTGTTGCCAGCAGGATTCACTGAAAATAAAAAACCTATACTTAAACTTTTTCACTAAGCAGCTCAGGAGAGCCACCTAGTGTGCACCCTTCTCGTTCAGGCACAAAAATCTAACTGAGGCTTGGAGGAGGGTCATAGGGGGAGGAGCCAGTGCACACCAGGTAGTCCTAAAGCTTTTACTTTTGTGCCCAGTCTCCTGCGGAGCCGCTATTCCCCATGGTCCTTTCGGAGTTCCCAGCATCCACTAGGACGTCAGAGAAATGTGGATAAGTCAGCCAGTGGAGAAGTTGCCCATGGTAATCAATCAGCATTGAAGTAACATTTTTAATTTGCATACTATAAATATATATAGAGCAACTGATTGGTTGCCATGGGCAACTTCTCCACTGGCTCACTTCCCCACTCTTTTCACTGCTTAGTACATTATCCCCATAGTTTGAGAACCACTGTCCTAAAATGTAGCAACAACATTAATATAAGGTCCCAAAGGTCCAAGCACAAAAGAAAACATACAACTACCATTACACAGTCACTACTAACACTTAAATTATGTAATTGGTCAGGCAAAGGTGTACCCCTCTGCCTGTAACCTCAGGGTACCATATGAACATCATGTGGTACTGATGCACCACAACTGTGCATCTCACGCTGGAACAGAAAACAGGATGTCCACAGCTAGCTACTCCCATGGAACTCAAACAACTTCTAATGCAGCTACCAGTTACCAAGCAACATCAGTGCACACAGACTAATAAGGATCATATCATAGCACTGATCCAAATATTTGAAGGACTAGCTAAATTACAGGAATAATTCTGAACATCCCTTTAACTCGTGGCTCCAACGGGAAAACATACCTAGGCAAACAATACTAGCAAACACAATTTAATATGAGCATATTACAAAAATAAACATTTCTATTTATATACAGTACATAAACATTATATATATATATATATATATATATATATAATGTGTAACGGCATTATGATATGTGGTATAATGTGTAATAGGGATTACGGTATGTGGAATAATGTGTAATGGGTATTACTATAAGGAGCAAAAATGACAAATAATGTAAAGAGCATGAATCAGTGTTTTTGTTTTTCCTGTGTTTCTTCGAATCCCTTGTGTAACATTACGGCTTCACCAGAGAAACTCTAAGCGGCACTCCTGACGTTTTTTCAAGTGTTATACACTATTCAATCGAAATCCATGAATACAGTCAATCAAATAATATATCACGTAAAAAAAATTTCACAAGTGCCACCGATTCTTTCTCCGGTGGACCCGTAGCGTTACACAGGGGATCCGTTATATATATTTGGCAGTACGGGTGTTGTATTGGTTAGCATTACTGCCTCACAGCACTGAGGTCATGGGTTAATTCCCCACCACGGTCCTACCTGTGTGGAGTTTGTATATTCTCCCTGTGCTTGCATGGGTTTCCTCCCACAATCCAAAAATATACCGGTAGGTTAAAATTTATATATATATATATATATATATATATATATTCAACACACCGTAATGCCCATTACACATTATGCCACACATCGTAATGCCCATTACACATTATGCCACACACCGTAATGCCCATTCCACATTATTCCACACACCTTAATGCTCATTCCACATTATGCCACACATCGTAATGCCCATTCCACATTATTCCACACACCATAATGCCCATTCCACATTATACCACACACTGAAATGCCCATTACATATTATGCCCCATACAGTTATGTCCCTGACACCATTTTATGCTCCACAGTAAACATTAAGGACCTAATGAAGAACTGGAGGAATATGCCCTCAGGAGGTACACAGGAAAGTGATGAACATACAAAAAAGCATATTTTTAGTCGGATGTATCTGAAGGTGGGATTAGACCCAAAATACTTACAGCAGGCCACTCTACTGATGGCATTAAAATGAGGCCATTTTCAAAAAGCAGCTAGAGGACTGCATGCTCCAGCAGCGGCATGTTCGGGACCCAGGTGCACCCCATGTGTGTGCCCAGCGGGCTCTAGCAGCGGCAGGTGCGGGAACCGGGCGCACCACATGTGGGCGCGCAGCAGGCTCCAGCAGTGGCGGCTACATTAACCGGGTGCACCCTGTGTGGGCTCCTGGTGGGCTCCAGCAGTGGCGTGTTCGGGAACCGGATGCACCACACATAGGCGTCCAGCGGGCTTCAGCGGCAGCGGCTATGGGAACTGTGGGCAGTGCACCCCACCTGCAGGCTCCAGCGGCGGTGGGTGTGGGATCCAGGTGCACCCCACGTGGACACATAAGCAGAGTAGCTTCCTGGCTGTAACCAGTGCAGCAGGCTGGCCACTCCCGCCGCCTCCTGCTGCACAGCGTTGCCTGAATAGTGTCTGGTTCTGCACACTATTATTCATTAAAAAAAAAACTTCTGGGTCAGTGAAGAAGTGCCGGTTTGCCATACCGCTGCATACCGACCCACTTCAACCACTGACTGTGTGTGTGTGTGTGTGTGTGTGTGTGTGTGTGTGTGTGTGTGTGTGTGTGATTATGTATATATAATATATATATATAAATATATATATATATATATATATATATATATATATACACACTTGCACACAATATGACAGGCGGCACTCAGAGACTTATACTCAGCGGTATAGATTGCATAAATACCCCGTAGGGTGTGCTTTCATGTACATAAAAGCACACCCTACGGGGTATTTATGCATTCTATACCGCTGAGTATAAGTCTCTGAGTGCCGCTTGTCATATTGTGTGCAAGTGTATTTGGGGATTGTACCCCATAGGAGGGCACCAGAGCCAGTTACTGGAGTGACTGGAGTGCCGGAGGAAATATATATATATATATATATATATATATATACACATATACTAGATACATGGAGGTGTATATATACACATATATATATAAAAATATATACACATTACACACACATATAGATATATACAGTATACACATATACATGTTTTTATAGCTATATATCTGTGTGTGTAGTATACATATGCATGTGTGTATATCTCTACAGTATGTGTAGTGTGTGTGTGTGTATCTATATATACATATATATTGTAACACTGTAGGGGTGCAAGGCGCCTTTTCCTGGGGAATATGGCAGCACGCAGCAGCTGAGGAACAACACAAGTCCAGTTTCTGGTACAACTGACCCCGGCCAGTTTTATTGAAACAGAAAATAAAACAAACCCCAAAATAAAAATACCTTGCCTGTCCGGCACTAACTAAACATAAGATATTCCTAACTGTCACTAAACAAAACACAGAGTTCTTTAGTACATACTGTATAGCTCACTTGCATCAGAAAGCGTGTCTCTCACACACAGATCCTGCAGCCTTCCCAGGCAGTCTGCCCATACTAATCAGGTTAGAAGCACTATATCACTCTTACACAGCTGAAACCCTGATTAGCCCTCTGTGAGGCCAAAGACCCGAACTGGGCCCAATGTCTAGAACTCGCCTTATCTCTCTCTCAGAGCCTTTACCCAGCTTTTACAGCAAACTGAAAAGGTTCAGACAAAACAAAAAGCATTTTTCCTAGAAGTTAACATTTTCTAAAACATGTAAGACAAGAACCTGGGACAAATATACCTGCCCTCAAACACTATCCCAGTGTTCTTGTCACATATCCCCCTCCCCTGTTTCGACCTAGGGGCCGGAACACTTGTAGCCCCCAAACAGAAGATGCGAGACAATGCATCTGCATTGGCCAATTGTGTTCCCGGTCTATGTTCGACAGTAAACTTAAAGTCCTGCAACGCTAGAAACCATCTAGTTACACGAGCATTCTTGCCTCTATTTACATACATCCATTTTAAAGGGGCATGGTCTGTCACTAGTCTGAATTGTCTACCCAAGAGGTAATATCTCAAGGTATCTAGTGCCCACTTAATGGCCAAAGCCTCCTTTTCCACAATGGCATACCTTTTTTCATGCTCATTGAGTTTCCTACTCAAATAAATGATAGGGTGTTCGTCCCCATCTCTGGTTTGGGACAGCACAGCACCTATCCCTACCTCTGAGGCATCTGTCTGTACCACAAATTCTTTTGAAAAATCTGGTGTTATCAACACCGGTTGTGAACACAAAGCCACTTTTAACGCTTGGAACGCCTTTTCTGCATCAGGGTTCCATTTCACCACATTTGACTGCTTCCCTTTGGTAAGGTCTGACAACGGCACCGCTGTGGTCGCAAAATTAGGAATAAACCGTCTATAGTACCCAGTAATTCCCAAAAAAACCCTTACCTGTTTTTTATTCACTGGACGAGGCCAGTTTTGAATAGCATCAACTTTATTCAATTGGGGCCTAATCAGACCTCTGCCTATGGTGAAGCCCAAGTATTTGACCTCCTCCATTGCGAGGCAGCACTTCTTTGGGTTAGCAGTTAACCCTGCCTCTCTGATTGAGTCCAGTACTGCTTGTACTTTAACCAAATGGGACCCCCAGTCTGTACTGTGAATTACCACATCATCCAAATAGGCAGCTGCATATTTTCTATGGGGCCTCAAAATTTTATCCATCGCCCGTTGAAAGGTTGCTGGAGCCCCATGCAACCCAAAGGGTAACATCTTATACTGGTACAGCCCCTCCGGAACCGAAAAGGCTGTTTTTTCTTTGGCGCTATCAGATAAAGGTATTTGCCAGTAACCTTTGGTCAGGTCCAATGTGGTGAGAAACCTGGCTGTTCCCAGCCTTTCTACAAGCTCATCCACACGGGGCATGGGGTATGCGTCAAACTTGGACACCTCATTTAACTTACGAAAGTCATTACAGAAGCGTATGCTACCGTCGGGCTTCGGGATGAGCACTATGGGACTGGACCACTCACTGTTAGACTCCTCTATGACTCCAAGTTCTAACATGGTTTTAACTTCCTTAGAAATAGCTTCTCGCTGAGCTTCAGGAATCCTATATGGCTTTAAATGAACCCTGACCCCTGGTTCTGTGACAATGTCATGTTTTATTATGGTCGTTCGGCCAGGCAGCTCTGAAAATACCTCCCTATTTTGGATGAGAAATTCTTTAACCTGATTGTTCTGATCAGCTGATAATGTCTCTGACACCTTCACTGCGGGAAGCAACCGGGGTGAAGACACCGAAGGGCAAGGCTCCGCTGACAGAGACAACCTATCTTTCCAGGGTTTGATTAAGTTAACATGGTAAATCTGTTCGGGTTTTCTCTTTCCCGGCTGGTATACTTTGTAATTAACCTCATTCACTTTTTCCCTAATCTCAAATGGACCCTGCCATTTAGCTAGGAATTTGCTTTCCACAGTGGGTACCAAAACAAGAACTCTATCTCCAGGAGCAAATTCCCGTATCTTGGCACTCCGGTTATAGACCCTCTGTTGAGCACTGGGCCTGTTCCATGTGCTCTCTGACAACAGGTACCACGGCTGCAATCCTATCCTGCATTTGTGTTACATGCTCAATAACGCTTCTATAAGGAGTGGGCTGTCCTTCCCACGTCTCTTTGGCAATATCCAACAGCCCTCTGGGGTGTCTACCATACAACAAATCAAATGGAGAAAACCCCGTAGAGGACTGAGGAACTTCTCTGATGGCCATTAACAAGTAGGGCAACAAACAATCCCAGTTTTTCCCATCTCTCTCAACAACCTTTTTTAACATACTTTTTAATGTTTTATTAAACCTTTCCACCAACCCGTCAGTTTGGGGATGGTAGATGGACGTCCTGAGGTGAGTGACCTTAAATAACTTGCACAATTCTTTCATGATCCTTGACATAAATGGAGTACCTTGGTCAGTCAAAATTTCTTTTGGTATTCCCACTCTACTAAATACCTGCACCAGCTCCCTAGCTATCGCCTTGGTTGTGATAGTGCGTAAAGGGACAGCCTCAGGATATCGAGTGGCATAGTCCATAATTACCAGGATATACTGATGGCCCCGAGCAGACTTTAACAAGGGCCCCACGAGATCCATGGCTATTCTGTCAAACGGGACCTCTATAATAGGCATGGGAACTAGTGGGCTCCTGAAATGGGGTCTAGGGGCATGATACTGGCATTCAGGACAGGAAGAACAATATTCAGACACTTCTTTATAAACCCCTGGCCAAAAGAACCTTTGTAAAACTCTTTCAGTGGTTTTTTCTGCCCCTAAATGTCCTGCGGTAACGTGACTATGAGCTAAATCTAGTACCGTTCTCCGATAAGGCTGGGGAACTACCAGCTGTTCCACCACATCCTCACCCCTTTTGACAATGTGGTACAAGAGCTCATTACAGATGGCCATGTGGGGATACGTAACCCTGTCACCTGGTACCACAGGTTCCCCATTAACAATCTTAACATTCTCTCTAGCCTTTATTAAGGTAGGATCCTTTAACTGTTCAGACGCAAACAGATCCTTCTTTACCTCCAGGTCAGGCACGCTTTCAGTTCTAACTACTATGTCTCTGTTCCCGGCAAGAGGGTCCTCACTGGACTCCCCATCTGTCACTTCCCCAGCCAAACTAGCAAAAGGCAAAGGGCCAGAAAGTTCCGAAGACCCACGTACATCCATAAAATCACCGGTATTATCAACTGGCTTTTTATTTCTCACATCTGTTGATAACCGTGATTCCCACAGTTTCCAAAAATGAGGAAAATCCCTCCCTATTATGGCCTCATGCACCAAGGTAGGGACCAGTCCCACTTTAACCATTGCTGACCCACAACAAGTTTCTATATTCACCTCAGCAGTGGCATAATGTTGGGTATCCCCATGTATGCAAGTTACCCCAATAGGTATTTGCTGGACCTTTAAGGGGTTCACTAACCCAGCTTTCACGAGGGTAACTAAACTTCCTGAATCTAGCAAGGCCTCTACCCGGTTACCCTCTAAGAACACATCACACATTTGTTTTTCCAGCTCAGGTGAAGGTACCACAGTACAGGCTAACCTAGCAAAGAAAGACATTCTGCGACATTCAAAGGCAGCATCACATTGCATGGGTTCTTGCGTGACTGGGCAATTGGCAATAACATGACCTGGCATACCACACCTAAAACATTTAACCACACGATTATCAACCCATTTGGGCAGCATAGACCGTTCTAGCCCCATTGGCCTGTTTCCAGGGCCAGTGTTTACAGTCTCTCCAGCCTTGCGTTCTCTTAACCGCCCAGCAACGTTTTCCCACGGAACAGTCTTACCAGTCTTTACTGAAGGGCGCTGTCGAGGATCTATGGGTTGCTGGGTGGTCATCAGTAGTTCCTCTGCTGCCAAATACCTCTCTACCATGTCCACTAATTGGTCAGCAGTACCCGGGTTTCCATGGCTCACCCACTTGCGCAGGACCATGGGCAAAGATCTCAAGTAGCGGTCCATGACGACTCTTTCCACCATCTGGGGACCAGTTAATGTCTCTGGCTGTAGCCATTTTTTTGTTAGCTGAATAAGGTCGTGCATCTGGGAGCGCGGAGGCTTCTCCATGGCGTACAGCCAACGGTGCACCCGTTGTGCTCGTACTGACAGCGTGACTCCCAGGCGGGTCAGGATCTCAGTCTTTAGTTTATCATAGTCCCGAGCCTCAGCAGGGCTTAAATCAAAGTAAGCTTTTTGGGGCTCACCTGACAGGAAAGGTGCCAGCAGACTGGCCCACTGTGCTTTCGGCCAGTTCTCACGCTCGGCAGTCCTTTCAAACGTGGTCAGATAGGCCTCCACATCATCAGCCTCTGTCATTTTCTGCAGGAAGTGACTGGCCCGTATAGAACTAGAGCTGGTTGGAGCACTGACGGCCACATCTCCAACCCGAGCTGCAAGTCTCTGCACCACTTCTGCTAAGGCCTCTCTATCCTGACGCTGTTGCCTGTAAAGTTCGTCAATAGCCACCTGCTGCTGTCTCCTATTTTCCTCCATTGCCACCTGCTGCTGTCTGTTGGCCTCCTGCTGAGCCGCTGTAGCTTGCAGCAAGGCTTTAAGCAGATCCTCCATGTCGACAGATTTTTCAGGCGGCTTTGTAGCTGCTTTCACCCAGGACATATATCAAACCCTCAGGGGTGAGTCTCAGTAACTTCACACTGGGCTGTATCTGCATAAACCACCGTTTTCTGCAGGCCTCCCAAAGCTGCTGCTTTCACTTATGCGCAGAACGGTGTGCTCGCATTCTCCACCAAGTTGTAACACTGTAGGGGTGCAAGGCGCCTTTTCCTGGGGAATATGGCAGCACGCAGCAGCTGAGGAACAACACAAGTCCAGTTTCTGGTACAACTGACCCCGGCCAGTTTTATTGAAACAGAAAATAAAACAAACCCCAAAATAAAAATACCTTGCCTGTCCGGCACTAACTAAACATAAGATATTCCTAACTGTCACTAAACAAAACACAGAGTTCTTTAGTACATACTGTATAGCTCACTTGCATCAGAAAGCGTGTCTCTCACACACAGATCCTGCAGCCTTCCCAGGCAGTCTGCCCATACTAATCAGGTTAGAAGCACTATATCACTCTTACACAGCTGAAACCCTGATTAGCCCTCTGTGAGGCCAAAGACCCGAACTGGGCCCAATGTCTAGAACTCGCCTTATCTCTCTCTCAGAGCCTTTACCCAGCTTTTACAGCAAACTGAAAAGGTTCAGACAAAACAAAAAGCATTTTTCCTAGAAGTTAACATTTTCTAAAACATGTAAGACAAGAACCTGGGACAAATATACCTGCCCTCAAACACTATCCCAGTGTTCTTGTCACAATATATATATATAATCAAATCATGACTTACATTACCAGCATTGTATTGTAGCAGCCAGGCTGACAGCCAGCTCCTCACCTCACTTTATGAGGCTCAGTCACTCTGCCTGCACGGAGCAGCCTGTTCAGCAGCTGTAACACTGTGCGCTCAGTCAGTCCTGCTGCTGCCTCTGCCGCTTCCTTCAGCGCGTGTGCGGTGGGGCTCGGAGCGGCAATGACACATGTGCTGACGTCAATTGCGCAGTGAGGCCAGGGCTAGTGAAGCAGCCTCCCGTTACGCCGCCATACCTACAAAGTTTATGCCGACAGTGGAACAGGAGGAGGAGAAGGGGGGTCGCAGCAGGGAGGGCGGGGCTTCGGACACCCTTTGGATGGCTGCTGTGCCAGGAAAACATGTTTTCCTGTCTACAGCAGCAGCAGAGCAGATGCTGTGGGCCTATTTTGATGGGGGGCCTGGAGCTGCAGCTCCATCCGCCCCATTGTTAATCCGGCCCTGGATACATTGTATGCAAAAGGACGGCGTACGATGTATCGTATGTGATCCCAGCCAAGTCTGCCAGAGCCCACTGCCTCCAAGAAATCTATAGTGCAGCCTCTGCGATCCACAGGCTCCAATCCAATGAGCACGGGACCCCGCTTCGGATTGGATTGACCTGGCGATTTGACACTTTTCATCTGATTTCTCAACCCGATGCATCGATATTGGGCAACATCGCACTAGTGTATGGGCACCTTAAAACTTATAATTGCAACAGGACTTTCAAATAAACAGTTGTTTTCTTAAGGAAATACTTAGCAACATCATACACTGGAGGAGTTTATAGCAAATACAGAGACATAAAGATAAACATTTGTTCTAAAGATCGGTACACACTGAGCGATATATCGCCCGTTCAACGGTTGTGTACCCCCCAATATATCTACGTTCATAGACATATCATGCTACCCGTTCAGCACAGCTGATGGCCTATATATCAGAGATAGTGGCGCATCTGGCTGTATGTATGGGCAGTCTGCCAGCCACCATACACTTGCTGCAGGGACTTCTGGATTTGACATCTCAACTTGGCGGGCAAATTTTAATGCCCGTCCAGTTGTGACATCAGGCACGACACATCGGACTGCCGATTGTTAAGTGTGAATGCACTCACAAATTGTTAGATAGGTCGGCAGATCGGTCGACCAGTCAGCCAGGTAACAAAATAGAATCTCGTCCTTAAAAAAACCCTGAAAAGGATCGTGCATTCCTCTAATGTAGTGACTTGGGAAAAATATTATTTGTTGATTTTTAAACACAATTTTCATGAACCATTTAAAAATGAAAGCTCTTCTAGCATGTGCTCCCATCATGGGTGGTCATTCCGAGTTTTTCGCTCGTTGCAGTTTTTCGCATCGGAGCTATTAGGTAGAAAATGCGCATGCGCATGGTACGCAGCGCGCATGCGCTTAGTTATTTAACACAAAACTTTGGAGATTTACACAAGCTCGAGCAACGTTTTTTCAACGCTCGAGTGATCGTAGTGTGATTGACAGGAAGTGGGTGTTTCTGGGCGGCAACATGGCGTTTTCAGGGAGTGTGCTAAAAAACGCAGGCGTGCCAGGTAAAAACGCAGGAGTGGCTGGAGAAACGGGGGAGTGGCTGGCCAAATGCAGGGAGTGTTTGTGACGTCAAACCAGGAACTAAACGAACCGAGCTGATCGCAATCTAGGAGTAGGTCTGGAGCTACTCAGAAACTGCGAGGAATTATTTAGTAGCAGTTCTGCTAATCTTTCGTTCGCTATTCTGCTAAGCTAAGATACACACCCAGAGGGCGGCGGCCTAGCGTGTGCAATGCTGCTAAAAGCAGCTAGCGAGCGAACAACTCGGCATGAGGGCCAAGATCCCAAAATAAAACGTTGGTGATTTATTAACAGTATGAGCAATTTTTTAGATTTTTTCATAAATGTTAAATATTGTTTTTTTGCGAAAATCTAAAACATACTGCTGTATTATATATCATATATACATTAAAGCCCAAAAAAGAGATTTAAAATGAGACCATTCCAACTCTCTAGCTCAATTAGGTTAGCTGCGAATACAGTACAATTAAAAGAAAAACAGTTAATGGCACATTTTTCATTTAAAGATTTTAACTTTAAAGGCATATAACTTCAAAACCGTTGAACATTTCAGCCTAAGATTTGGGGGGTTTCTTTACACCCATGGCAGCATTTATTATTTCAAATTTCATCACAATCTGAAATGGTCAGTCTGAAAACTGTGATGAATTGGTGTGGAAAAAACCCTATATCCCTCTCCCAGGTAGTGCAAATGTAAATTATATTGTGTACATATTTATATGTAATAGACCAGCTCTATGTTTCACTGTAAAAAGGAATGGCAGTAGCGTTAACAACCAATTCAGTGGATGAGCGCTGATAAAATTCAGCCGACTCTCAATGGCACCTTCAGTCAGATCTCCTGCTCCTTTTATGACAACACAGAGGTTACCAAAACAGTGTAAACGTTCAACAAATGGAGTGACTGACACTGACATCTAGCAAAATCCTTGAGTGTTACATTTCTGACAAGATAATTGGTACTCTAAAACTTGCTAAATACTCAGTAATCTCACAATTTTGAGCAACAATTTGGGCTACACAATTGTCATGTAACTTGTCAAGAATATGTTTTATATGCAGTGTTAATAAACTTGCCCTCTAGCTTAACTTTGCCAAACAGTTATGGGATTACTTTAGTGATTACACATGTTGTGTAAAACTGTTGACTTGGCTCAAATAGATTCTATTATGTTCACATTTAACATTTGTTTAGCCACAAGTAAATACATGTATGTATGCATGCATGTTTGTCTGTCTTTCTAAATTCTGTTTAAAAGGCAACTTTAGGATAACATCTACGCACTCTGGAAACAGCGACTTATGACTGTGCACTCAGTGTGTCACCATACACACCAATTTCTTAACAATACACACAAAAATTTGGCCACAATCACTAGCAGAGCTCACAATGTTAGAAAAAAAAAAGGATTTTAATACCTACTGGTAAATCCTTTTCTCTTAGTCCGTAGAGGATGCTGGGGACTCCAAAAGGACCATGTGGTATAGACGGGACCTGCAGGAGACATGGGCACTTTAAGACTTTGAATGGGTGTGAACTGGCTCCTCCCTCTATGCCCCTCCTCCAGACTCCAGTTATAGAACTGTGCCCAGGGAGACGGACATTTCGAGGAAAGAATTTATTGTTTAAACACGGTGAGCGTCATACCAGCTCACACCTCAAACATGCCGCAGAACGTGGCCTTCAATAGAACACCAGCCGACGGCATGAAAAATATACAGCAATATGCTGACCGAATATTTAACACAACCTGTGTCTAAACACAACCAATAATAGCATAACGCATGCCATGGCATGAATAACGTCAGCAACAGACTGACTGAAAAGAAACACAACATGAGTGTAACCATAACCAATAACTGCAGATACAGTACGCACTGGGACGGGCGCCCAGCATCCTCTACGGACTAAGAGAAAATCCTATTTTCTCATACGTCCTAGAGGATGCTGGGGACTCCAAAAGGACCATGGGGTCTATACCAAAGCTCTAGAACGGGCGGGAGAGTGCGGATGACTCTGCAGCATCGATTGCCCAAACAAGATGTTTGGGCTGATGTTTGGGCACCGATTGCCCAAACATCAGCCAGGGTATCAAACTTGTAGAATATTTGCAAAATTGTTTGAACCCGACTAAGTAGCTGCTCTGCAAGGCTATAAAATCGATACCCCTCGGGCAGCCGCCCAGGATGAGCCCACCTTCCTGGTAGAATGGGCCTTCACCGATTTCGGTACCGGCAATCCAGCCGTAAAACGAGCAAGCTTTATGGTATTACAGATCCAGCGTGCAATAGTCTGCTTGGAAGCAGGAACCCCAATCTTGTTGGGAGCATATAGGATAAACAGATCCTCCGTTTTCCTGATCTGAGCCTATCTGGCAACACAAAATTTCTAAATTCAGACCACATCGAGATACTTCGATGTCGCCCAGGTGTCAGTAGCCACCGGCACCACAATAGGTTGGTTCAAGTGAAACCGATGAAAAACACATTTGGCAGAAACTGCTGCCGAGTTCTCAACTCCACTCTATCTTCATGGAAGATTAAACAGGGCTCTTGTGAGACAAAGCCGCCAACTCAGACACCTGCCTTGCGGATGCCAAGGTCAACCGCATGACCACTTTCCAAGTGCGGAATTTCAACTCAACCCTACTGAAAAGTTTAACCAAAGAAATTGCAGGAACTGCAACACCACGTAAAGATCCCATGGTGCCACAGAGGCACAAAGGGAGGATGGATGTGTAAGACTCCTTTAACGAAAGTTTGAAACTCTGGAAAGGAGGCCAATTGTTTTTGGAAGAAAACCGATAAGGCTGAAATCTGAACCTTAATCGAGCCCAACCTAAGATCGCATCCACACAATCTTGTAACAAAAGAATGGAGAAAACAATCCAACTGGATTTCTTCCGTATGAACCTTCTTGGATTCGCACCAAGACACATAATTTCCTTCAAATATGGTGGTAATGTTTTGCCGTTACTTCTTTTCTGTCTGAAGAAGAGTAGGGATGACTTCACTGGGAATACCCTTTCAGGCTGGGATCCGACGTTCAATCTCCAAGTCGTCAATGGAAACCGCGGTAAGTCTTGGAACACACACGGCCCCTGCTATAACAGATCCTCTCGCAGAGGAAGAGGTCAGGGATCTCCTATGAGTAATTGCTGAAGATCCGGACACCAGCCCTCCTTGAGCAGTCTGGAACAATGAGGATCATCTGAACCTTTGTTCTTCTTATAATCTTTAACATCATTGGAAAAAGTGGAAGTGGAGGGAACACATAGACCGACCGAAACACCCACGGTGTCACTAGGGCGTCCACCGCTATCGCTTGAGGGACCCTCGACCTGGAACAATATTTCTGAAGTTTCTTGTCGAGGCGAGACGCCATCTTGTCTATTTGCGGAATTCTCCAAAGACTTGTCACTTCTGTGAAAACCGCTTGATGAAGACTCAACCCTCCTGGACGGAGAACGTGTCCACCGAGGAAGTCTGCTTCCCAGTTGTCCATTCTTGGAACGAACATCGCTGATAGAGCGTGTAAATGTTTTCGTCGCCCAGCGGGAAATCTTTCTAGCTTGTGCCATTTCTTCTCCGTTTTTTTTTAATGACCGGAACAGCAGGACAATGACCTGATCCTGACACGACTCTTGTATTGCGTCACATACTACCTCCCTGTCATGAGGAGGATCGGCAAGGTCGATTTGAAAAAATCGGTGAGGGGAACGCCTGGAAACTCCCGTATGTCCCCCTAGGGATTATATCCTTAACTCACTGGTCCATGTCCTTTAGAGGACTGACTGAAGAGTTTTAGACGTGGTCCCACCGGAGTGGGCCCCCGCAAGATAGACCCAACGTCCTGCGGTGGACGTGGCAGAAAACAACGGATGATTTCTGCTCCTGTGAACCTGAAAAGGCAGCTGACCTCTTACCTTTTTTACCTTTCTTTACTTGCAAAGAAAGGGGAATCTTTATCTATTCGGTCGAAATGACTGCATCCTACAACTATGCGTCACCAACCGTTGTGAGGGAACATAGGGCAAGAAGGTAGACTTACCCGTGGCACCTGCCGAGAGCATATTAACAAAGCCATCACCAAACCAGGCTTCACCTTCCTGGGGAAGAGACTCCACTTCTTTTCGGAGTCAGCATTTGCATCCCTTTGGTGAATCTACAACGTCCTCCTAGCCGAGACCGCCATGGAAGTGGCCCGCGCACCCAAGAGTCCCATCCCTTGTAGTCGCACGGCAGTATGCTGCAATGTTCTAGATATGACCCAACTTAAGGAGTATCACATCTCTCCCCAGGGTAATTATATCGGATGACAAAGTAACCGACCATTTCTGAATACAAGCACTCCCCCCTGCGCATGCAATGCAAGTATAATCAAAGCATATAATAAGATTTTATTTACCGGTAAATCTATTTCTCGTAGTCCGTAGTGGATGCTGGGGACTCCGTAAGGACCATGGGGAATAGACGGGCTCCGCAGGAGACATGGGCACTTTAAGAAAGAATTTAGATTCTGGTGTGCTCTGGCTCCTCCCTCTATGTCCCTCCTCCAGACCTCAGTTAGAGAAACTGTGCCCGGAAGAGCTGACAGTACAAGGAAAGGATTTTGGGAATCCAGGGTAAGACTCATACCAGCCACACCAATCACACCGTATAACTTGTGATAACTTTACCCAGTTAACAGTATGAACAATCACAGAGCATCAGATAAACTCTGATGCAACTATAACATAACCCTTATTTAAGCAATAACTATATACAAGCATTGCAGAAGAAGTCCGCACCTGGGACGGGCGCCCAGCATCCACTACGGACTACGAGAAATAGATTTACCGGTAAGTAAAATCTAATTTTCTCTAACGTCCTAGTGGATGCTGGGGACTCCGTAAGGACCATGGGGATTATACCAAAGCTCCCAAACGGGCGAGAGAGTGCGGATGACTCTGCAGCACCGAATGAGCAAACACAAGGTCCTCCTCAGCCAGGGTATCAAACTTGTAGAACTTTGCAAAGGTGTTTGAACCTGACCAAGTAGCCGCTCGGCAAAGCTGTAATGCCGAGACCCCTCGGGCAGCCGCCCAAGAAGAGCCCACCTTTCTTGTGGAATGGGCCTTAACTGATTTAGGCAGCGGCAACCCAGCCGCAGAATGAGCCTGCTGAATCGTGTTACAGATCCAGCGAGCAATAGTTTGCTTTGAAGCAGGCGCCCCAAGCTTGTTGGAAGCATACAGGATAAACAAAGATTCTGTTTTTCTGACCTTAGCCGTTCTGGCTACATAAACCTTCAAAGCCCCGACTACATCCAGTGACTCGGAATCCTCCAAGTAATAGCCACAGGCACCACAATAGGTTGGTTTATATGAAAGGATGAAACCACTTTCGGCAGAAATTGTGGGCGGGACCGCAATTCTGCTCTATCCGCATGGAAAACCAGATAAGGGCTTTTATGTGACAAAGCCGCCAATTCTGACACACGCCTAGCCGAAGCCAAGGCTAATAGCACGACCACCTTCCACGTGAGATATTTTACTTCCACCGTTTTGAGTGGTTCAAACCAGTGTGATTTCAGGAAACTCAACACCACGTTAAGATCCCAAGGTGCCACTGGAGGCACAAAAGGGGGCTGAATATGCAGCTCTTCCTTTACAAACGTCTGAACTTCAGGCAGAGAAGCCAGTTCTTTTTGAAAGAAAATGGATAAGGCCGAAATCTGAACCTTACTGGAACCCAATTTAAGGCCCAAAGTCACTCCCGACTGTAGGAAGGAAAAGGCCCAGCTGGAATTCCTCCGTAGGGGCATTCCTGGCCTCACACCAAGCCACGTATTTTCGCCATATACGGTGATAATGTTGAGCCGTCACATCCTTCCTAGCCTCTATCAGCGTAGGAATGACCTCATCCGGAATGCCTTTTTCTGCTAGGATCCGGCGTTCAACCGCCATGCCGTCAAACGCAGCCGCGGTAAGTCTTGGAACAGACAGGGCCCCTTTTGCACAAGTCCTGTCCTAGAGGCAGAGGTCACGGGTCCTCTGTGAGCATTTCTTGCAGATCTGGATACCAAGTCCTTCTTGGCCAATCCAGAACAAAGAGTATTGGTCTCACTCCTCTTTTCCTTATGATTCTCAGCACCTTGGGTATGAGAGGAAGAGGAGGAAATACATAGACCGACGGGAACACCCACGGTGTCACCAGTGCGTCCACAGCTATCGCCTGAGGGTCTCTTGACCTGGCGCAATATCTCTGCAGCTTTTTGTTGAGGCGGGATGCCATCATGTCCACCTGTGGCAGTTCCCACCGACTTGCAATTTGCATGAAGACTTCTTGATGAAGTCTCCACTCTCCGGGGTGGAGGTCGTGCCTGCTGAGGAAGTCTGCTTCTCAGTTGTCCACTCCCGGAATGAACACTGCTGACAGTGCGCTTACGTGATTCTCTGCCCAGCGAAGAATTCTGGTGGCTTCTACCATCGCCACCCTGCTCCTTGTGCCGCCTTGGCGGTTTACATGAGCCACTGCAGTGATTTTGTCTGACTGAATCAGAACCGGTTGGTCGCGAAGCAGGGACTCCGCTTGACGTAGGGCGTTGTATATGGCCCTTAGTTCCAGGATGTTGATGTGAAGGCAAGTCTCCTGACTTGACCACAGCCCTTGGAAATTTCTTCCCTGTGTGACTGCCCCCCACCCTCTGAGGCTTGCGTCCGTGGTCACCAGGACCCAGTCCTGAATGCCGAATCTGCGACCTTCGAGAAGGTGAGCACTCTGCAGCCACCACAGGAGAGACACCCTGGCCCTGGGGGACAGGGTGATCAACCGATGCATCTGAAGATGTGATCCGTACCACTTGTCCAGTAAGTCCCATTGGAAGGTCCTCGCATGGAACCTGCCGAAGGGAATGGCCTCGTATGATGCCACCATCCTTCCCAGGACTCGAGTGCAGTGATGCACTGACACCTGTTTTGGTTTTAATAGATACCTGACCAGTGTCACGAGCTCAGCTCCTGAGCTCTCTCTATCGGGAGATAATCCCTTTTCTGGTCTGTGTCTAGGATCATGCCTAGGAGAGGCAGATGAGCTGTAGGAACCAACTGCGACTTTGGAATATATAGAATCCAGCCGTGTTGCCGTTACACTTCCAGAGAAAGTGATACGCTGTTCAACAACTGCTCTCTTGATCTCGCTTTTATGAGGAGATCGTCCAAGTACGTGATAATAGTGACACCTTGCTCCCGCAGGAGCACCATCATTTCCGCCATTACCTTGGTGAATATTCTCAGGGCCATGGAGAGACCAAACGGCAACGTCTGAAATTGGTAATGACAATCCCGTACCGCAATTCTGAGGTACGCCTGATGAGGTGGATAAATGGGGACATGAAGGTATGCATCCTTTATGTCCCGAGTCACCATAAAATCTCCCCCTTTCAGGCTTGCAATGACCGCTCTTAGCGATTCCATCTTGAACTTGAACCTTTTCAGGTATATGTTCAGGGATTTTAAATTCAATATGGGTCTGACCGAACCGTCTGGTTTCGGGACTACAACATGGTCGAATAATAACCCCCTCCTTGTTGAAGGAGGGGAACCTTGACCACCACCTGTTGAAGATACAATTTGTGATTTGCAGTTAACACTGTTTCCCTCGCGTGGAGGGAGGCCGGCAGGGCCGTCGGTGAGGGGGCATCTTCTCAAAGTCCAGCTTGTATCCCTGAGAAACAATATCTATTGCCCAGGGATCTAACAGGGAGTGAACCCACTTGTGGCTGAACTTATGAAGGCGTGCCCCCACCAGGCCTAGCTCCGCCTGTGGAGCCCCAGCGACATGCGGTGGATTTTGTAGAGGCCGGGGAGGACTTCTGTTCCTGGGAACTAGCTGTGTTGTGCAGCTTCTTTCCTCTGCCCCCGCCTCTGGCAAGAAAGGACGCACCTCGGACTTTCTTGTTTCTTTGTGTTCGAAAGGCTGCATTTGATAATGTCGTGCTTTCCTAGGCTGTGCAGGAATATAAGGCAAAATATCAGAATTACCAGCTATAGCTGTGGAGACCAGGTCCGAGAACCCGTCTCCACACAATCCTCAGCCTTCCATATGCCTCTTAAGTCGGCATCATCTGTCCATTGCATATTCTACAGGACACGTCAAGCAAAAATCGACATAGCTTTGACTCTTGGACCCAGTATACTCATGTCTCTTTGGGCATGTTTTATATATATATATCTCTTAAGACAGCATCTTTAATATATATATATATATCTCTATATATACATATATATATATATACATACTAGGGTCTCAATCTCTGCTGATAAGGTACCTGTCCACGCTGCCACAGTGCTATAAACCCATGCCGACACAATCGCCGGTCTGAGTAGTGTACCAGAATGTGCACGCTATCTGCAGGATCCCTGAGAATAGCTGTTACGTCAGGGCTACCTTTTGGGCAAACGTGACACCCTAGGGGAAGATTCCCATCATATCCTGGCCCTAGTGGGGAAAGAACACTGCCTGAGAATTCTTTGTGGGAAACTGCAGTCTCTTGTCTGGAGATTCCCGCTCTTTTTCTTCATGAGAGGAGGGAAATTTACCTCAGCTTTCTTCCCCTTAAACATGTGTACCCTTGTGTCAGGGACAGATGAGTCATCAGTGATATGCAAATCATCTTTTATTACAATAATCATATATTGAATACTTTTCTGCCATTTTGGCTGTAACTTTGCATTATCGTAGTTGACACTGGAGTCAAACTCCGTGTCGATATCAGTGTCTATTATTTTGGATAGTGAGCATTGAGAGACTCTGAAGGTCTCTGCGACATAGGGACAGACATGGGTAGATTTCCTGTCTGTTCTCTAATCTTTTGTGCAATAAATTCACCTTAGCACTTAATTACACATATCCAAACAGGTGTCGGCGTTGTCGACGGAGACACCCTCTCACACACATATTTGCTCCATCTCCTCCTTAGGGGAGCCTTTTACCTCAGACATGTCGACACACACGTACCGACACACCACACACTCAGGGAATGCTCATCTGAAGACAATTCCCCCATAAGGCCCTTTGGAGAGACAGAGAGAGAGTATGCCAGCACACACCCCAGCGCTATTAACCCAGGAATAACACAGTAACTTAATGTTAACCCAGTAGCTGCTGTTTATATTGATTTTTGCGCCTAATTATGTGCCCCCCCTCTCTTTTTACCCTCTTCTACCGTGTAACTGCAGGGGAGAGACTGGGGAGCTTCATCTCAGCGGTGCTGTGGAGAAAAAACATGGCGCTGGTGAGTGCTGAGGAAGAAGCCCCGCCCCCTCGACGGCGGGCTTCTGTCCCGCTTTCATGTACAATTTTGGCGGGGGCTCATACATATATTATGCAAACTTTTGCCAAAGAGGTCTCTAATTGCTGCCCAGGGCGCCCCCCCTGCGCCCTGCACCCTTACAGTGACCGGAGTATGTGGGTGTAGTGTGGGAGCAATGGCGCACAGCGGCAGTGCTGTGTGCTACCTCATATGAAGACTGGAGTCTTCTGCCGCCGATTTCGAAGTCTTCTGGCTTCTTTCACCCGGCTTCTGTCTTCCGGCTCTGCGAGGGGGAAGGCGGCGCAGCTCCGGGATCGGACGACAAAGGGTGAGATCCTGTGTACGATCCCTCTGGAGCTAATGGTGTCCAGTAGCCTAAGAAGCAGGACCTATCTTCAGAGAGTAGGGCTGCTTCTCTCCCCTCAGTCCCACGATGCAGGGAGTCTGTTGCCAGCAGAGCTCCCTGAAAATAAAAAACCTAACAAAATACTTTCTTATAGCAAGCTCAGGAGAGCTCACTAAGCAGCACCCAGCTCGTCCGGGCACAGATTCAAACTGAGGTCTGGAGGAGGGACATAGAGGGAGGAGCCAGAGCACACCAGAATCTAAATTCTTTCTTAAAGTGCCCATGTCGCCTGCGGAGCCCGTCTATTCCCCATGTTCCTTACGGAGTCCCCAGCATCCACTAGGACGTTAGAGAAAATTAAAATATCACTTAGGTCCTTTTAAACGATCCTTTGTGACAGGGCCCCGTGCAGAACAGGGGTTGACTCTCACTTTATTCTATCCACGGCGGGAAAAGAATAAACACTCGGACTCCTCGTGATGATTTGAAACCATCTTGTCACGGCTGACCTAGAGTTATTCAACCGAGCGACCAGCACATGAGAAGGATAAGTTTACTTCAGCATTCATTATAAATTTTTTGTATAAATATACACATTTAAAATAAGATTTTACTCACCGGTAAATATATTTCTCGTAGTCCGTAGTGGATGCTGGGGACTCCGTAAGGACCATGGGGAATAGACGGCTCCGCAGGAGACTGGGCACATCTAAGAAAGATTTAGGACTATCTGGTGTGCACTGGCTCCTCCCCCTATGACCCTCCTCCAAGCCTCAGTTAGGAACTGTGCCCGGAAGAGCTGACACAATAAGGAAGGATTTTTGAATCCCGGGTAAGACTCATACCAGCCACACCAATCACACCATATAACACGTGATAGGAACCCCGGTTAACAGTATGATAACAAAATGGAGCCTCTGAAGAGATGGCTCACAACAAAACCCGATTTTTGTAACAATAACTATGTACAGGTATTGCAGACAATCCGCACTTGGGATGGGCGCCCAGCATCCACTACGGACTACGAGAAATAGATTTACCGGTGAGTAAAATCTTATTTTCTCTGACGTCCTAGTGGATGCTGGGGACTCCGTAAGGACCATGGGGATTATACCAAAGCTCCCAAACGGGCGGGAGAGTGCGGATGACTCTGCAGCACCGAATGAGAGAATTCCAGGTCCTCTTCAGCCAGGGTATCAAATTTGTAGAATTTTGCAAACGTGTTTGCCCCCGACCAAGTAGCTGCTCGGCAAAGTTGTAAAGCCGAGACCCCTCGGGCAACCGCCCAAGATGAGCCCACCTTCCGTGTGGAATGGGCTTTTACAGATTTAGGCTGCGGTAAGCCTACCGCAGAATGCGCCAGCTGAATAGTGCTACAAATCCAGCGCGCAATAGACTGCTTAGAAGCAGGAGCACCCAGCTTGGTGGGTGCATACAGGATAAACAGCGAGTCAGTCTTTCTGACTCCAGCCGTCCTGGAAATATAAATTTTTAGGGCCCTGACTACGTCCAGCAACTTGGAATCCTCCAAGTCCCTGGTAGCCGCAGGCACCACAATAGGTTGGTTCAAGTGAAAAGCTGAGACCACCTTTGGGAGAAACTGAGGACGAGTCCTCAATTCTGCCCTATCCATATGGAAAATCAGATAAGGGCTTTTACAAGACAAAGCCGCCAATTCTGAAACCCGCCTGGCCGACGCCAAGGCCAACAGCATGACCACTTTCCACGTGAGATATTTTAAATCCACAGTCTTAAGTGGTTCGAACCAATGTGATTTCAGGAATGCCAAAACCACATTGAGATCCCAAGGTGCCACTGGGGGCACAAAAGGAGGCTGAATATGCAGTACTCCTTTGACAAAAGTCTGAACTTCGGGCAGTGAAGCCAGTTCTTTTTGGAAGAAAATCGACAGAGCCGAAATCTGGACCTTTATGGACCCCAATTTGAGGCCCAACGTCACCCCTGCTTGCAGGAAGTGCAGGAATCGACCCAGTTGAAATTCCTCCGTCGGGGCCTTCATGGCCTCACACCAAGCAACATATTTTCGCCAAATGCGGTGATAATGTCTTGCGGTGACATCCTTCCTGGCTTTGATCAGGGTAGGGATGACTTCCTCCGGAATACCCTTTTCCTTCAGGATCCGGTGTTCAACCGCCATGCCGTCAAACGCAGCCGCGGTAAGTCTTGGAACAGACAGGGTCCCCGCTGCAGCAGGTCTTGTCTGAGCGGCAGAGGCCAAGGGTCCTCTGTAAGCATCTCTTGAAGTTCCGGGTACCAAGCTCTTCTTGGCCAATCCGGAACCACGAGTATGGTTTTCACTCCTCGCCTTCTTATTATTCTCAGTACCTTGGGTATGAGAGGTAGAGGAGGAAACACATACACCGACTGGTACACCCATGGTGTCACTAGAGCGTCCACCGCTATCGCCTGAGGGTCTCTTGACCGGGCGCAATATCTTTTCAACTTCTTGTTGAGGCGGGACGCCATCATGTCTACCTGTGGTTTTTCCCACCGGTTGACCAGCATTTGGAAGACTTCTGGATGAAGTCCCCATTCTCCCGGGTGGAGGTCGTGCCTGCTGAGGAAGTCTGCTTCCCAGTTGTCCACTCCCGGAATGAACACTGCCGTCAGTGCTAACACATGATTCTCTGCCCATCTGAGAATCCTTGTGGCTTCTGCCATCGCCATCCTGCTTCTCGTGCCGCCCTGTCTGTTTACATGGGCGACCGCCGTGATGTTGTCTGACTGGATCAGTACCGGCTGGTTTTGAAGCAGGGGTCTTGCCTGGCTTAGGGCATTGTAAATGGCCCTTAGCTCCAGGATATTTATGTGAAGAGAAATCTCCTGATTTGACCACAGTCCTTGGAAATTTCTTCCCTTTGTGACTGCCCCCCAGCCCCGAAGGCTGGCATCTGTGGTTACCAGGACCCAGTCCTGTATTCCGAATCTGCGGCCCTCTAGTAGATGAGCCCTCTGCAGCCACCACAGCAGCGACACCCTGGTTCTGGCCGATAGGGTTATCCGCTGTTGCATCTGGAGATGGGACCCGGACCATTTGTCCAACAGGTCCCACTGGAACGTCCTTGCGTGGAACCTTCCGAATGAAATTGCTTCGTACGAAGCTACCATTTTTCCCAGGACTCGTGTGCATTGATGTACCGACACTTTTCCTGGTTTTAGAATGTCTCTGACCAGAGATGACAATTCCTCGGCTTTTTCCAGTGGAAGAAACACTCTTTTCTGGTCTGTGTCCAGAATCATTCCCAGGAACAGAAGACGTGTCGTCGGGACCAGCTGTGACTTTGGAATGTTTAGAATCCAGCCGTGCTGTTGTAGCACTTCCTGAGAAAGTGCCACCCCCACTATCAACTGTTCTTTGGACCTCGCCTTTATCAGGAGATCGTCCAAGTACGGGATAATTAAAACTCCCTTCTTGCGAAGGAGTATCATAATTTCGGCCATTACCTTGGTAAAGACCCTCGGTGCCGTGGATAACCCGAACGGCAGCGTCTGGAACTGATAGTGACAGTCCTGTACCACAAATCTGAGGTACTCCTGGTGCGGAGGGTAAATGGGGACATGCAGGTACGCATCCTTGATGTCCAGGGATACCATGTAATCCCCCTCCTCCAGGCTCGCAATAACCGCCCTGAGCGATTCCATCTTGAACCTTTTGATATAAGTGTTCAAGGTTTTTAAATTTAAGATGGGTCTCACCGAACCGTCCGGTTTCGGTACCACAAACATTGTGGAGTAGTAACCCTTTCCTTGCTGAAGGAGGGGTACCTTGACGATCACTTTCTGTGAATACAGTTTTTGAATAGCCACCAACACTGCCTCCCTGGCAGAGGGAGTTGCCGGCAAGGCAGATTTTAGGAAACGGCGGGGGGGGAGACGTCTCAAATTCCAGCCTGTACCCCTGAGATACTACTTGAAGGACCCAGGGATCCACTTGTGAGAGAGCCCACTGTGTGCTGAAAAACCTGAGACGTGCCCCCACCGTTCCCGATTCCGCCTGAGCAGCCACAGCGTCATGCTGTGGACTTACCGGACGCAGGGGAGGACTTCTGCTCCTGGGAACTAGCTGTGTGCTGCAGCTTTTTCCCCCTTCCTCTGCCCCTCGGCAGAAAGGATGAGCCTCTAGCCCACTTATTTTTCTGGGGCCGAAAGGACTGTACCTGATAATACGGTGCTTTCTTTTGCTGTGGGGTAGTTTTATATGGTCAATCGTTAGCAAAATATTGTCCCTATCCATGGTATCAATGTTTTCCGACAGGGAGTCTGACCACGCAGCAGCAGCACTGCACATCCAAGCTGATGCAATAGCGGGTCTCAGTATAATGCCAGTGTGTGTGTATATAGCTTTTAGGGTA
Organism: Pseudophryne corroboree; assembly: GCF_028390025.1. Taxonomy (NCBI): domain Eukaryota; kingdom Metazoa; phylum Chordata; class Amphibia; order Anura; family Myobatrachidae; genus Pseudophryne; species Pseudophryne corroboree. The sequence continues at coordinate 811,686,322 of NC_086444.1, read as the reverse complement.
CTTTCCAGCTTTCTATCAGCCGGTTCTTTTAGGGCGGCCGTATCCGGAGACGGTAGTGCCACCTTCTTTGATAAGCGTGTCAATGCTTTATCTACCCTAGGGGGTGTTTCCCAGCGAGACCTATCCTCTGGCGAGAAAGGGTACGCAGCCATTAACCGTTTAGAAATGATCAATTTCTTATCTGGGGAAGTCCACGCTTCCTCACACACCTCATTTAATTCGTCAGATGCAGGAAAAACTACTGGTAGTTTTTTCTCACCAAACATAATACCCTTTTTTGTGGTACCTGGGGTATCATCAGAAATGTGTAAAACATTTTTCATAGCCTCAATCATATAACGGGTGGATCTATTGGAGGGTACACTCGTCTCATCATCGTCGACACTGGAGTCGGTATCCGTGTCGACATCTGTATCTGTCATCTGAGGTAGCGGGCGTTTTATAGCCCCTGATGACATTTGAGACGCTTGGACAGGCACAAGCTGAGTAGCCGGCTGTCCTATGTCGTCAAACCTTTTATGTAAGGAGCGGACACTGTCACGTAATTCCTTCCATAAGTCCATCCACACTGGTGTCGACCCCGCAGGGGGTGACATCACATTCACAGGCATTTGCTCCGCCTCCACATCATTATCCTCATCATACATGTCGACACAGCAGTACCGACACACAGCAGACACACAGGGAATGCTCTTACAGAGGACAGGACCCCACAAAGCCCTTTGGGGAGACAGAGGGAGAGTATGCCAGCACACACCAGGGCGCTATATAACACAGGGATATCACTATACAGAGTGTTTTCCCCTATAGCTGCCTATAATATATATATACTGCGCCTAAATTGTGCCCCCCCCTCTCTTTTTTACCCTTTCTGTAGTGCAGGACTGCAGGGGAGAGCCAGGGAGCTTCCTTCCAGCGAAGCTGTGAGGGAATAATGGCGCCAGTGTGCTGAGGGAGTTGGCTCCGCCCCTTTTTCGGCGGGCTTTCTCCCGCTATTTTATCGTTTCTGGCAGGGGTTAATATACACCTATATAGCCTCTGGGGCTATATATCGTGTTAGTTTTGCCAGCCAAGGTCTTATTATTGCTGCTCAGGGCGCCCCCCCCCAGCGCCCTGCACCCATCAGTGACCGCAGTGTGTGGTGTGCATGAGGAGCAATGGCACACAGCTGCAGTGCTGTGCGCTACCTTGGAGAAGACAGAAGTCTTCAGCCGCCGATTTTCCGGACCATCTTCATGCTTCTGGCTCTGTAAGGGGGACGGCGGCGCGGCTCCGGGAACGGACGACGAGGTCGGGTCCTGTGTTCGATCCCTCTGGAGCTAATGGTGTCCAGTAGCCTAAGAAGCCCAAGCTACCACCACTTAGGTAGGTTCGCTTCTTCTCCCCTTAGTCCCTCGTTGCAGTGAGCCTGTTGCCAGCAGGTCTCACTGAAAATAAAAAACCTAAACTATACTTTCTTCTAGGAGCTCAGGAGAGCCCCTAGTGTGCATCCAGCTTAGCCGGGCACAGAAATCTAACTGAGGCTTGGAGGAGGGTCATAGGGGGAGGAGCCAGTGCACACCAGATAGTCCTAAATCTTTCTTAGATGTGCCCAGTCTCCTGCGGAGCCGTCTATTCCCCATGGTCCTTACGGAGTCCCCAGCATCCACTAGGACGTCAGAGAAATACACATATACACACATATATCTATATATACATATCTCATATATATATATATATATATATATATATATATATATATATATATTTTTTTTTGTCAGGAACAGCAGGGTCCCTAGTGACATTAATACGTTCTTAATGTGTATGAAACATGTACTGAATGCCGATGTTGTGGATCTAATCAGGAAACATTATGGTCGACATAAGACCAGAGCCGGCCCTAACCAATATGATGCCCTAGGCAAGACACTGGTTGTGACTTGAAGCTATTGTAGCTACTGGTGACACACGCATATGAAATTGTGGTAGACCTGTGTATTTGAACTTGTTATCCAAATCCCTGAATCATAAGGTCACATACCTATTTGAACTTGCGTTCAGGCCTATGCGTTTGAACTTGTTATTCAAGCACTTAACCATAAGGCTTAATCTAACTTTCACTTGTGTACCCCACCGGTGCATGGTTTTTTCAAGTATCCAGAATACGTAATTGCCATTTCATTGATGCACTAACAATATTTATCAAGCACTAGAGACATACCCCTGATGAAGTCTTAGAGTAAGACGAAACGCGTCGGGTTATTTGTTCATAAACATCAAATCTCCGAATTGTCAAAGGAGAAGGAGGAATCTATCAAAGTTATTTCAACTGGTCCTCTGTACTATATGGTGTTATCTGCAAGAAGAGATACTATACCGTTTTGTATCATTGCTTTTATGTTGTAATAAATTTTACATGGAACATGTTAAATGTGGTTTTATGCTCACGAATTAGGAGTAAATATTTTAGGGAGACTGCTGTTTTTCCCCATTGAATATTGGGTGGAAAAACAACCCAAGTGCGCCCATTCCTCTACTGGCACATATTTGTATCTTTTTAGTCCCTCCTAACAAGGGATTTAGTGGAATTTGGCAGCCTTAACCCAATCCTTTCTCACTTTCTGTTTAATAGCGCAAAAGGGAGAGTATCTGTTTTGTCTATATATATATATATATTTTTTTTTTTTTTGTCAGGAACAGCAGGGTCCCTAGTGACATTAATACGTTCTTAATGTGTATGAAACATGTACTGAATGCCGATGTTGTGGATCTAATCAGGAAACATTATGGTCGACATAAGACCAGAGCCGGCCCTAACCAATATGATGCCCTAGGCAAGATTTTGGCTGGTGCCCCCTAGCACCCCCGCTGGTTCCGCCTCTGACCTTGCACTTCTTTCCCAGCACCATCACACCTCATCCATAGCAGTCCTTATTTTGGTGTTTGTACCCCCTATATTTTAAATAGGAACAGTTCGCACATTTGGCACACAGCCCAAAAAGGGGTGTGTTTTTGCTGGCAAGGGGCATGGCCACACAATAGTAACCCCAATTCCAATTACGCCACACAGTACTGCACTTTATTCACATTTGATAATGCGATAGTATCCATAATAGAGCCCCTTATTCACATTACATCACACTGAATTGCTCCTTATTCACATTACACCACACCCTATTGCTCTTTATTCACATTAGATGACACAGCAGTGCCCTTTCTATATGCAACGCCACATAATTGAGCACCTTAAACACATAATGCCACACAGTAATGCCCCTAACACATATGAAACACATTATTAATGTCCTTATAAACATAATGTGCCTTACACATTATGACAATCTTTCTTAATGCCCTTTTACACATAATGTCCCTTACACATATGCCGCACATTATTAATGCCCTTATACACATAATGACACACATAGTGCCCCCTGCACATTTGCTGCACATTATTAGTGCCCCTATACACATGACACATACAGTAGTACCCTGTTACACATATGCTACACATTATTAATGCCCTTATACACATAATGACACACATAGTGCCCCTTACACATGTTGCACATTATTAATGCATTTTTACATGACACACATAATGCTCCTTACACATATTCCAAACACTACTGCACAACCAACCCACTCACATGCACACAGCACTCACACTGCCACTAACGCTGTGACCTCTGCCTCTGCTTGGATACAGATGTGTCCTCATAAATCTTGCCTCAATGCTAACGTCGGGGAATTTTTTTTAATGAAAATGCATCTTATTTGCATTGCTATGTGGCTAGGATGCACAAGCAGCTTCTGCTGATTAAAATGATATGCAGCATGCCTATATACTGTGTGCAACTGTGGCTGTATCTGCATATGAAATACTACACACAGAATATAGGCATGCCACATATCATTTTAATCAGCAGAAGCTGCTGATGCACCTAGGCATATCAAATGCCCTAGGCAATTGCCTAGTTTTCCTATGGCCGGCTCTGCATAAGACATAGTATTCGTGTCGACAACAGGGAGTAGTAACTGGGCAAAATAAAATTTTTGCGACCGAGAGGGGTCCGAGGGAAATATATATATTATTAATATTACGCCCCCCCAAATATTACTACGACTGTGTTCGAGCCACAGATCAATGCAACCGTACCATACATATACATATATATATACAGGTATAGCTTTTTGAAATGCATCACATTATCATGTTAATTTATACCCAGAGTAGTTGGTGTTGACAGGGTCACCCACACACGCCTGTGTCTCCCATATAGTTTTTTCTTCTGGAAAAGCATACCACTACTGACATGTTGACACTTAATTTCATGAATCAAGTACCATCAGGAGTCGGCGGTGCCGACAGAGGGATTCTCATAGCTGTTTGTGGCAGAGCACTCAGACATGTCGATACACGTGTACTAAACACCCACTGACATTACACTGACTATAAGGGGTAGATCCCAGCATCTGACAGGGAAAACACAGAAAATGTTCATTTACCACACGCTCATTATATATAGTGCTTTATTTTTTTACCTATATTGCACTAAACAACTGTGCCCCCCCCCCCCCCCGTTTTACACTGTGAGCTGTCCATCAGTGTTTTGGCAGGGCCAGCGTCTCTGTGAGGAGAAAATGGCGCTGCATAGAGCAGTGAGGGCTAGGCCACGCCCCCTTATCAGTGCGCTTCAGTCCCGCTACTTTTTCAAATTTTTATACTGGCGGGGGTCTGTATACAGTGCCTATGCACTGTATACCTCTTTGCCAGGCTAATACATGAGGTATATTGCTGCCCAGGGCGCCCCCCCTGCTCCCTGCACCCTTGTAGTGCCGCTTGTGTGTGGGAGCAATGGCGCGCAGCGCGACCGCTGCGCGGTACCTCAGAGACACTGAAGTCTACTGCCGTCTGTAGTGAAGTCTTCTGTACTTCGGTTACTCACCCGACTTCTTTCTTCTGGCTCTGTGAGGGGGACGACGGCGCGGCTCCGGGAACGAGCAGCTAGGCTATACCAAGTGATCAGACCCTCTGGAGCTAATGGTGTCCAGTAGCCTAAGAAGCAGAGCCTTTAACTCACAGAAGTAGGTCTGCTTCTCTCCCCTCAGTCCCACGAAGCAGGGAGCCTGTTGCCAGCAGTGCTCCCTGAAAATAATAAACCTAAATAAAGTATTTTTCAGAGAAACTCAGGAGAGCTCCCCTGGTGTGTGTCCAGTCTCTCTGGGCACAGAATCTAACTGGAGTCTGGAGGAGGGGCATAGAGGGAGGAGCCAGTTCACACCCATTCAAAGTCTTAAAGTGCCCATGTCTCCTGTGGATCCCGTCTATACCCCATGGTCCTTTTGGAGTCCCCAGCATCCTCTAGGACGTATGAGAAATATCATCACCATGGGTAATCGAAGCCACTGTTCATCTCCAAAAAGCCTCTCTCATACAAATGTAATTGGACATCGTATCAGTGATTCTTCTTCCATATGTTAGTCTAGAGGAAAATCACAAAGCAATAACATCCTCAAGGTGTACAGAATAGGAAAAACTAACAAAAATACATGTAGTGTAATATTGTCTAATTAGTGTATCTTTATGTTTCAGTCAAAGGTGATGGGTCCTATTCGGTACCTCTATCACCCTTTATTCTAAACATGCCATTAAGATTGCATACCGTACTAACACCAAAGTGGAGGGTCCTGTGTGAGAAGTGACCATCCCCCTATAATCTGGCTCTTGTGTCCGTCATTTTGATGGGCTTTTAACTAGTATAATATAAAGAGTTTCCTTCTTCACAAAAATAAAGAAAGATTATGTTGTCTAAAGGAAACAATTCCAGATTTCCCCTTTCCCGAAAGAATAATATTTGCAGAATAGGAAAATATGTTTTGTCATAAAAGTGTTACATTCCTCACAACTACACATTACTCATGTCTAAATTTACAATCAGGGCTTAAGCCATGTTTACGTAGAGCTGGGCAACAATTGTGCAGAACGAATCAGGATGGTTACCTCCGTTACTTTTCAAAAGCATCCCTTTAAAATATAGTCTATATATTTTTCTTGGGGGGGGGGACGGCAAAAGAATACATGACCATGTTGGGGTCCTGGACGGCAATGGGGGGGGGGGGGGGGGCAGTAGGGGTGGAAGGGGCTAGCCAAATGCAAGATTTTATGCACAGCAGCAGATTAGCGCTACAGCCAGTGTACAAATCCCATTGGCTGCAGCATTAGCATAAGGGCGCAGTCAGGCTCTGTAAAATACACAGCTGTGTAAAAAACACCACTTAATCAGGCCATTAGTCCGTTTCTGTACCATGCAAATGAATGAATTTTAATACAGAACCCATGTAATAAAACCCATGTAATAAAACTACGCATATTCACAAAAGTGACATGTCTCATTGTCAGGTGCTCCGTGATGATTAATTAAGACATAGGGGTCTATTCAATTATTGTTGGAATTCCTGACAAGTCGGTTTACCGACCTATTCAAGTCTAGTGCCGTTTTTCCGACTTGTCGGAAAACATGTGGATCGGCGGATTAGCCACAGAGCCACGTATTTTGTCGAATTTGGGGGCGTTTGACAGGTTTTTGGCCTGTTTTTGACAATGGCGATTCGACGGTAAAAAAAGTCAGATCGGCATTGTTGAAAAAGGGCAAAAACCTGCAGGAAACTGAATAGTGAAGCGTCGGATCCTCTTCGTCTGAGAGGATCTGACACCGATTGAATATACCCCATAAATGGAAGCAGCATTTTACGGAAAAAAAATAAATTTAATTAAGGAGGTGGTTTTATAGTAGTATTAGATCATCCTTGCTTGCTTTTAGGTTAATTGGCCCACGCCTGCTCATATGCAATACTGCAATTTGTGTAATTGTGCTGCATGAATGGGGCCACGGTGAAACGTTTTGTGGCCAATGTGTAATCAAGCCCCCATTCTGCCCACTTAACCAGGGAAGTAGGCATAATCCAGGAAAGAGCACCACTCTTTAGTCTAGAGACTGACAGTATGGATTAGGCATGACTTTACATTGATGCTATTACTTTTTCAGCCAGAAATCAATCAAAACCACAGCAGACGCAGACTAAAGGCAATTTCTGAATGAGAGCAAGGAGTATATGAATAGGCACATTTGTACAACTAGAATTGCTAGGGTATAATTTAGCATTTTGCAATACAATGTATATCTCCCACAACATTATACCCTGGATTGAGATCTTGTTATCAATAAAACGTCTCCATCTATAACAGGGGTGGGGAACCTCCGGCCCGCGGGCCGTATAAGGCCCGCGAAGCCGTTTGGTCCGGCCCACCCGCTCCTCTCAGTGAGACACGCCGCCACACAGTCCGGCGGCAGCGTGTCTCAGCTGTCACCACATGGAGGAGAGCGCGGCTATTGTCGGGCGGCGGCGGTGGCTTGTAGGACTTGAAACCAGCCGCCGGTTCGTGAGCCAATCAGAGCTTGCGGACCGGCAGTTAATCAGGAGCCACGGCTGCCGGTCCGCGAGCTCTGATTGGCTCTCGAACCGGCGGCTGGTTTCAAGTCTTACACGCCGCCGCCCAACATAGCCGCGCTCTCCTCCGTGTCCCCGCCGAAAGGAGCGGTAAGCGGGAAGGGGGGAGGGAGGCGTCTGTATACCTGGCACTGTGAGGGGCATTTGTATACCTGGCACTGTAGGGGCATCTGTATACCTGGCACTGTGGGGACATCTGTATACCTGGCACTGTGGGGACATCTGTATACCTGGCACTGTGAGGGGCATTTGTATACCTGGCACTGTGGGGGCATTTGTATACCTGGCACTGTGGGGGCATTTGTATACCTGGCACTGTGGGGGCATCTGTATACCTGGCACGGTGAGGGGCATTTGTATACCTGGCACTGTGGGGGCATTTGTATACCTGGCACTGTGGGGGCATCTGTATACCTGGCACTGTGAGGGGCATTTGTATACCTGGCACTGTGAGGGGCATTTGTATACCTGGCACTGTGGGGACATCTGTATAACTGGCACTGTGGGGACATCTGTATACCTGGCACTGTGAGGGGCATTTGTATACCTGGCACTGTGGGGGCATTTGTATACCTGGCACTGTGGGGGCATCTGTATACCTGGCACTGTGGGGGCATATATATACCTGGCACTGTGAGGGGCATTTGTATACCTGGCACTGTGGGGACAATTGTGGATCCTGCACTATTGGGGGCATGTGTGTATCACGTCCCATTTTAACTGGCCACACCCATTTTTTGGGCGCGCGCGGGGGCAGACTTGTATGGCCCCCCAAAGGATTTTATAAATATCCAAATGGCCCTCGGTAGAAAAAAGGTTCCCCACCCCTGATCTATAAAGTTCACCACAGAAACAACAAGTATCTATAGTACAAATTTGCAATGAAGTATGGGAAATAGGAGTACAATTGCTGTACACACTCTTTGCTTACTCCAGCAACTTAAGTGACACAATTTCTATTTTACTATATAACCGAGATCCAAGTAGTGATTGCTCAAGTAAATTTTAGGGTCATATTTAAATGAATTCAAACAAATTTTGCAGCGGTTTTCTGGGGACACGCACAAAATGTCATTAACTTCATGATTTAAGAAGGGGCTACTGCAACAGATATCAAAGAGGGATGGTCATTGGAGGGTTAACCATCATATCTCACCATTCATAGCATAAAACCATGGCAGATGTTAGTAAAAATAAGAATTTACTCACCGGTAATTCTATTTCTCGTAGTCCGTAGTGGATGCTTGGTACTCCGTAAGGACCATGGGGAATAGACGGGCTCCGCAGGAGACTGGGCACTCTAAAAGAAAGATTAGGTCCTATCTGGTGTGCACTGGCTCCTCCCTCTATGCCCCTCCTCCAGACCTCAGTTAGGGAAACTGTGCCCGGAAGAGCTGACACAACAAGGAAAGGATTTGGAATCCAGGGTAAGACTCATACCAGCCACACCAAGCACACCGTACAACTCGTGATAACTATACCCAGTTAACAGTATGAATAACAACTGAGCCTCACTGAACAGATGGCTCATAACAATAACCCTTTAGTTAAGCAATAACTATATACAAGTATTGCAGACAATCCGCACTTGGGACGGGCTCCCAGCATCCACTACGGACTACGAGAAATAGAATTACCGGTGAGTAAATTCTAATTATCTCTGACGTCCTAGTGGATGCTGGGTACTCCGTAAGGACCATGGGGATTATACCAAAGCTCCCAAACGGGCGGGAGAGTGCGGATGACTCTGCAGCACCGAATGAGCAAACTCAAGGTCCTCCTCAGCCAGGGTATCAAACTTGTAGAATTTTGCAAACGTGTTTGATCCCGACCAGGTAGCAGCTCGGCAAAGTTGTAAAGCCGAGACCCCTCGGGCAGCCGCCCAAGAAGAGCCCACCTTCCTCGTGGAATGGGCTTTGACTGATTTAGGATGCGGCAGTCCAGCCGCAGAATGTGCAAGTTGAATCGTGCAACAGATCCAGCGAGCAATAGTCTGCTTAGAAGCAGGAGCACCCAGCTTGTTGGGTGCATGCAGGATAAACAGCGAGTCAGTTTTTCTGACTCTAGCCGTCCTGGAAACATAGATTTTCAGGGCCCGGACTACGTCCAGCAACTTGGAAGCCTCCAAGTCCCGAGTAGCCGCAGGCACCACAATAGGTTGGTTCAAATGAAACGCTGATAACACCTTAGGGAGAAATTGGGGACGAGTCCTCAATTCTGCCCTGTCCATATGGAAGATCAGATAGGGGCTTTTACATGACAAAGCCGCCAATTCTGACACACGCCTAGCCGAGGCCAAGGCCAAAAGCATGACCACTTTCCACGTGAGATATTTCAACTCCACGGTCTGAAGTGGCTCAAACCAATGTGATTTTAGGAAATCCAACACAACGTTGAGATCCCAAGGTGCCACTGGGGGCACAAAAGGGGGCTGAATATGCAGCACTCCCTTAACAAACGTCTGAACTTCAGGCAGTGAAGCCAGTTCTTTTTGAAAGAAAATAGACAGGGCCGAAATCTGGACTTTAATGGATCCCAATTTTAGGCCCATAGTCACTCCGGACTGTAGGAACTGCAGAAATCGACCCAGCTTCATAGCCTCACACCAAGCAACATATTTTCGCCATATGCGGTGATAATGTTTAGCTGTCACATCCTTCCTAGCTTTTATCAGCGTAGGAATGACTTCAACCGGAATGCCCTTTTCCATCAGGATCCGGCGTTCAACCGGCATGCCGTCAAACGCAGCTGCGGTAAGTCTTGGAACAGACAGGGCCCCTGCTGTAGCAGGTCCTGTCTGAGAGGCAGAGGCCAAGGGTCCTCTGAGATCCTTTCTTGTAGTTCCGGGTACAAAGTCCTTCTTGGCCAATCCGGAACGACGAGTATAGTTCTTACTCCTCTCTTTCTTATTATCCTCAGTACCTTTGGTATGAGAGGAAGAGGAGGGAACACATAAACCGACTGGTACACCCACGGTGTCACTAGAGCGTCCACAGCTATCGCCTGAGGGTCCCTTGACCTGGCGCAATATCTTTTCAGCTTTTTGTTGAGGCGGGACGCCATCATGTCCACCTGTGGCCTTTCCCAACGATTTACAATCAGCTGGAAGACTTCTGGATGAAGTCCCCACTCTCCCGGGTGGAGGTCGTGCCTGCTGAGGAAGTCTGCTTCCCAGTTGTCCACTCCCGGAATGAACACTGCTGACAGTGCTATCATGTGATTTTCTGCCCATCGGAGAATCCTTGTGGCTTCTGCCATCGCCATCCTGCTTCTTGTGCCGCCCTGTCGGTTTACATGGGCGACCGCCGTGATGTTGTCTGACTGAATCAGCACCGGCTGGTTTTGAAGCAGGGGTCTTGCCTGACTTAGGGCATTGTAAATGGCCCTTAGTTCCAGAATATTTATGTGTAGGGAAGCTTCCTGACTCGACCATTGTCCTTGGAAGTTTCTTCCCTGAGTGACTGCCCCCCAACCTCGGAGGCTTGCATCCGTGGTCACCAGGACCCAGTCCTGTATGCCGAATCTGCGGCCCTCGAGTAGATGAGCACTCTGCAGCCACCACAGCAGAGACACCCTGGCCCTCGGGGACAGGGTGATCAGCCGATGCATCTGAAGATGCGATCCGGACCACTTGTCTAACAGATCCCACTGAAAGATCCGTGCATGGAATCTGCCGAATGGAATTGCCTCGTAAGAAGCTACCATCTTTCCCAGGACTCGCGTGCAGTGATGCACCGACACCTGTTTTGGTTTTAGGAGGTCTCTGACCAGAGATGACAACTCCTTGGCCTTCTCCTCCGGGAGAAACACCTTCTTCTGTTCTGTGTCCAGAATCATACCCAGGAACAGCAGACGCGTCGTAGGAACCAGCTGCGACTTCGGGATATTCAAAATCCAGCCGTGCTGTTGTAGCACTTCCTGAGATAGTGCTACTCCGACCAACAACTGCTCCCTGGACCTCGCCTTTATAAGGAGATCGTCCAAGTACGGGATAATTATAACTCCCTTCTTTCGAAGGAGTATCATCATTTCGGCCATTACCTTGGTAAATACCCTCGGTGCCGTGGACAGACCAAACGGCAACGTCTGGAATTGGTAATGGCAGTCCTGTACCACAAAACGGAGGTACACCTGGTGAGGTGGGTAAATGGGGACATGTAGGTAAGCATCCTTGATGTCCAGTGATACCATGTAATCCCCCTCTTCCAGGCTTGCAATAACCGCCCTAAGCGATTCCATTTTGAACTTGAACTTCCTTATATAAGTGTTCAAGGATTTCAAATTTAGAATGGGTCTCACCGAACCGTCTGGTTTCGGTACCACAAACATTGTGGAATAGTAACCCCGTCCCTGTTGAAGGAGGGGAACTTTTATTATCACCTGCTGGAGGTACAGCTTGTGAATTGCCGCCAATACTACCTCCCTGTCCTGGGGAGTAGCTGGCAAGGCTGATTTGAGGTAACGGCGAGGGGGAAACGACTCGAATTCCAGCTTGTATCCCTGAGATACCACTTGTAGAACCCAGAGATCCACCTGTGAGCGAACCCACTGGTCGCTGAAATTCCGGAGACGGGCCCCCACCGCACCTGGCTCCACCAGTGGAGCCCCAGCGTCATGCGGTGGACTTAGTGGAAGCAGGGGAGGATTTTTGTTCTTGGGAACTGGCTGTATGGTGCAGCTTTTTCCCTCTACCCCTGCCTCTGGGCAGAAAGGACGCGCCTTTAACCCGCTTGCCTTTCTGGGGCCGAAAGGACTGTACCTGATAATACGGTGCTTTCTTTGGCTGTGAGGGAACCGGAGGTAAAAATGTCGACTTCCCAGCTGTAGCTGTGGAAACGAGGTCTGAGAGACCATCCCCAAACAATTCCTCACCCTTGTAAGGCAAAACCTCCATGTGCCTTTTAGAATCCGCATCACCTGTCCACTGCCGAGTCCATAATACTCTCCTGGCAGAAATGGACATTGCATTAATTCTAGATGCCAGCCGGCAAATATCCCTCTGTGCATCTCTCATATATAAGACGACGTCTTTAATATGCTCTATGGTTAGCAAAATCGTATCCCTGTCGAGGGTATCAATATTTTCCGACAGGGTATCGGACCAAGCCGCTGCAGCACTACACATCCAAGCTGAAGCAATTGCAGGTCTCAGTATAGTACCTGAGTGTGTATATACAGACTTCAGGATAGCCTCCTGCTTTCTATCCGCAGGCTCCTTTAAGGCGGCCGTATCCTGAGACGGCAGTGCCACCTTTTTTGACAAGCGTGTGAGCGCCATATCCACCCTCGGGGATGTCTCCCAACGTAACCTGTCCTCTGGCGGGAAAGGGTACGCCATCAGTAACTTTTTAGAAATCACTAGTTTCTTATCGGGGGAAGCCCACGCTTCTTCACACACTTCATTCAACTCCTCTGATGGGGGAAAAACCACTGGTTGCTTTTTCTCCCCAAACATAATACCCTTTTTAGTGGTACCTGGGTTAATGTCAGAAATGTGCAACACATTTTTCATTGCCGTAATCATGCAACGGATGGCCCTAGTGGAATGTACATTAGTCTCGTCCTCGTCGACACTGGAGTCAGACTCTGTGTCGACATCTGTGTCTGCCATCTGAGGTAGCGGGCGTTTTTGAGCCCCTGATGGCCTTTGAGACGCCTGGGCAGGCACTGGCTGAGAAGCCGGCTGTCCCACAGCTGTTATGTCATCGAACCTTTTATGCAAGGAGTTGACACTGTCGTGTAAAACCTTCCACATATCCATCCACTCTGGTGTCCACCCCGCAGGGGGTGACATCACATTTATCGGCACCTGCTCCGCCTCCACATAAGCCTCCTCATCAAACATGTCGACACAGCCGTACCGACACTCCGCACACACACAGGGAATGCTCTGACTGAGGACAGGACCCCACAAAGTCCTTTGGGGAGACAGAGAGAGAGTATGCCAGCACACACCACAGCGCTATATAATCAGGGATTTACACTAACACAAAGTGATTTTTCCCTATAGCTGCTTTTCATATACAGTTTGCGCCTAAATTTAGTGCCCCCCCTCTCTTTTTTACCCTTTGAGCCTGGAAACTGCAGGGGAGAGCCTGGGGAGCTGTCTTCCAGCGGAGGTGTGAAGAGGAAATGGCGCCAGTGTGCTGAGGGAGATAGCCCCGCCCCCTTCTCGGCGGACTTCTCCCGCTCTTATATTAATATTATGGCAGGGGATTTTTTGCACATATATAGTTTTTTAGACTATATTATGTGCTGTTTGCCAATGTAAGGTACTCTAATTGCAGCCCAGGGCGCCCCCCCCCCCCCCCCAGCGCCCTGCACCCATCAGTGACCGGAGTATGTGGTGTGCATAGGGAGCAATGGCGCACAGCTCCAGTGCTGTGCGCTACCTTAATAAAGACCGGAGTCTTCAGCCGCCGATTTCCAGGATGTTCTTGTTGCTTCTGGCTCTGCAAGGGGGACGGCGGCGCGGCTCCGGGACCGGACGACCGAGGCTGGGCCTGTGTTCGATCCCTCTGGAGCTAATGGTGTCCAGTAGCCTAGAAGCTCAAGCTAGCTGCAAGCAGGTAGGTTCGCTTCTCTCCCCTAAGTCCCTCGTAGCAGTGAGTCTGTTGCCAGCAGATCTCACTGAAAATAAAAAACCTAACAAATACTTTCTTTACTAGAAGCTCAGGAGAGCCCCAGTGTGCAACCAGCTCGAGCCGGGCACAGATTCTAACTGAGGTCTGGAGGAGGGGCATAGAGGGAGGAGCCAGTGCACACCAGTAGTCCTAATTCTTTTTTAGAGTGCCCAGTCTCCTGCGGAGCCCGTCTATTCCCCATGGTCCTTACGGAGTACCCAGCATCCACTAGGACGTCAGAGAAACTAGTATTATCAGTCATTAGTGAAATGAATAAAGGAGCGCAACCACAAATACAGTACTTGTCACTAGGCACCATGGCAAGCCTCGTCAGTCACATAGCCCCCCCCCCCCCCCCACTACCCTCAAGAACAGTCACAGTGCCTGCAACCCAGCTCCCCCTTACCACGTAATACATAGGCTTACATTTGGTGAGGAAGCATTGGATCCTCACCGTTGCAGGATTAAACATCAGCCATCGGATCCATCTGACTGATGGTTCTGATGAAACATCAAATGATCCCTACTGGCTACACCACTGCTCCTAACCTTTCATTTTTGCAGCCCAGTCTTGAATAATAAACCTTTTGCTTTTATATTTGCTTGTGTGTGTCTTATTGGATAATCTGAGTTGTCACCAGTATTAGGCAGCAGCAATCCTTTTCCTCTAGAAATCACACATTTTGGCTACCAGATTGCACATAAGCGATTTCTTGTTGCACCTCCATAGGATCTTCACGCAATATTTAACCTAACTCCAAACTATTGTGCTTATGCCCATAATAAGTAATAGAGAGTCTAAAGTAGCTAAGGAACATCCATATTTCCTACTGCAGCATTGTTTCTTGCACAGAGTCTTCTAAGGGAAAGCAATGTTCAAACCACTTTGTTAATTAGATATGAAGTGACTTACTACCTTTAGTATTTGAAATCCCCCTCTGGTTCTGATATTTGACATCACTACACATGCTGAAAGGAGACATGACCAAGCAGAAGGTCAGCAACGTTCCCCTTCTACCAGCACAGACGCACAAAGGCAAATAAGCCTCTTATTTTAATATTAGTAATCAAAGCCACCCAGGCATTCTCAAAATTAAAAGCTAAACTCTTGCAAGATTAAAGAGTTTCCAGCATCAATGGACGGCAGGCATGCACAATTATAATTTTATAATCTCAAGTTGGCATTTTGCTGATGCTTTCATGTAAAGTCAAATATTTCTTAACCTGTCCTTTACATGTTGCGGGCTTTAGCATAAAAGAAATAAAATCGTGTTTTTAACTTACTCAATAGAAACAAATTTATGTCACCACTGAGTATTCGAAAGGAAATGCAAAGTCAGCAATGTGGAACGAGGTTCCTAAATTGTAAATTTACGTCTGCTACTGAACACCTCTCTCCTATAAATCAGGAGAAAGGTACTTTTATATCAATGTAGGGAAAGTGCAGCATATTTTGTGCACTGATTTGTGTCACACTGTAGAAAGACTTTTGTAATGTTTTTGAAAGTCAGTTGTATTTGTAACACTTTATTTTAATTCAATACAAATGAACCAAAGGTAATAATACATTATCGCTGTACAACAGCAGGTACATTATGCAGCAATTGGCAACATTACCTATAATAAATGCCTCCCAATGTCAGTGTAACAGATGTACACTAGTGATGGGGGGAGGCATCACTTCCCTGAGCTCTTAGTGGCTGCTAAACTGACTTTACCACTCTCACAGCTACACAATGTTAGTAGTGAGAGCCAAATGAAGGTGCACACGCCTCTTACCTGGCATATATAATATTTACTTGCGACCGGGATGCCGGCTGTCAAGATACCGACAGCGGCATCCTGGCCGCCAGTATGCCGGCAGTGGGGTAAGTGCTAGAAAGCTTCTTACGGGCTCGCTATGCTGCGGCCACAGGTTATATTATCCTTCTATGGGTGTCTAGACACCCACAGAGAATAGCCTGTGGTGCTGGTATCCAGTGGCATTCCACCACCTTTCGGGTTTCCGGTGTCAGCTTTGTGACCGCCGTGATCCCAACAGGCGGTCTCATGATTGCCTCCCTCTAACTTCTGTTGCTCTCACTGGGAAGGGAGGTGCATCAATCCTTCAAAATAAAGTGGAGAGGTTGTCCAACTTCTGTCATTTTATAGACTGTGCTAGATAAATTATAGCTAGAAGCTACACTTTATCTCTCTGTAAGGTTTGATACATCTCCCCCTGAAGGTCCCCATAGCCAGGACACAAACCCATCTATCTATTGAGCAGCAATGATGTCCGTATACTGGCCACCAGTGTTGGCAAAAATATTCAACGGTGGCATAATTAGCATGCGCATTGGAGACTACACCCAAATTGTGGAGAACAAGTCACACCTGCCTCCATCATTGCAGTCCTTTGGTTGTACTGTCAAAAAATACTGCAGAGAAGAGACAAAGAGGTACATGAGGCTGAAAAGACACAGGACTGGCAGAAGGCTGGAGAGACAGTTAGGAATATCAGGATGTAAAGAAATGGGAGGAGCATGAGGGTGGGGAGACACAAGAGTGGGGTATAAGGCTGGGGAGACACAGTGGGGGGCTCAGCTAGGAGAGACACGGGGGGGGGGAATGATGCTGGACAGAACGTTAAGGAATGGGGCTAGAGAGACACAGGAGGGATGACACTGTATGATGTTCACAATAGCTAGCAAACTGGCAAATGATAAGTCTAAAATACTAGTACAATATAACTTCTAATCTTCCAAAGAGCTGCACGTTATTCTTAGTCATCAGTAATAAACAAATCAATATTTTTCCATATAAACGTGACTCCCATGCTGTGCACTTTCTCCACAAGTTTGATACTTCATCTCAGTTTTGCGTTTTAGTTTGCATACAAAGCATAATTCAGAGATAGACGCTTTTGCAAAGCAGATGAATCTTTGGACACAGCCACTGTGCGAAAGTATGCCAATGCCTGTAGGAAGCGTCTGAAGGAAAAGACGCTTCCTGCTAGCAACTCAGATCTGAATGTACTGCATCCGCGGTACAAAATCATCGGCAAAAATACTGCCGGGATTTAGTCTCCTGAACATGGCGGCGCCAAGTTTCCGAAGACCTGCGCATGCGAAGTAGACTCTAGCAATGGAATATGCTGCGCTATATAAGAAACGGTTAATAAAAAAATAATATATAGCACAATGCCGGACTCTACTGTGCCGTCACGATATTCTGTCATGATGCAACTGATGAATCCCATCCTGTTAATACAGAAAATAACGCCAAGCCAGGGAAGGAAAATACATCACAAATTCCAACTAGGAAGGAAACAATATAGGGGTGTCAAGTTAACAGAAGAGGGACTGAAAACACATACAACTCCATTGAATGTGATTAATATTTCTAAACATGAATATAAAATGCTCCCTAAGGGCAAAAAACATTTGTCAGGATATACACTTCAATGTTTCCTATACAATGTTTGATGCAAACAGATTTGTGAGAAATCTTATGATAAATAAAAACAAAACCTTTTTTCTTTTTTTTTTTAGAGTCTCAGATACTCAGATTACCTTCCATAATGTTCTAGCAAACAATGCATCAAAAAGCAGCTTTTCAAGAAGTTGCCTCACAGGGTTTTAAAGAGTTAACAACTGATGTTAAATTCTCTCCCATTGTCAAAATACATAGGGGTATATGCAATTAGCGGCGAATCGCGGCAAATTATCGGCCGTTTTTTAATTCGACCGGCCAATTTCGGCAAGTGGTTGCCGAAATTGACTATATTCAATGAAAAACGGATTCAACAGTCCCGCGGGCGAAAAACGGCCGATTTGACGGATTTTGATCCGTTTTTTTTAAAAACGGGAAAAACGGGAAAATCCCGAAAAAAAATGGCGTGGGGTCCCCCCTCCAAAGCATAACCAGCCTCGGGCTCCTCGAGCTGGTCCTGGTTCTAAAAATCCGGGGAAAAAATGGACAGGGGATCCCCCGTATTTTTAAAACCAGCACCGGGCTCTGCGCCTGGTGCTGGTGCAAAAAATACGGGGGACAAAAAGAGTTGGGGTCCCCCGTATTTTTTACACCAGCATCGGGCTCCACTAGCTGGACAGATAATGCCACAGCCGGGGTTCACTTTTATACAGTGCCCTGCGGCCGTGGCATTAAATATCCAACTAGTCACCCCTGGCCGGGTACCCTGGGGGAGTGGGGACCCCTTCAATCAAGGGGTCCCCCCCCCATCCACCCAAGGGCCAGGGGTGAAGCCCGAGGCTGTCCCCCCCCATCCAAGGGCTGCGGATGGGGGGCTGATAGCCTTCAGAAATTGTCATGAATATTGTTTTTTTCCAGTAGTACTACAAGTCCCAGCAAGCCTCCCCCGCAAGCTGGTACTTGGAGAACCACAAGTACCAGCATGTGGGAGAAAAACGGGCCCGCTGGTACCTGTAGTACTACTGGGGAAAAAATACCCAAATAAAAACAGGAGACACACACCTTGATAGTAAAACTTTATTACACAACTGCCGACACACACATACTTACCTATGTTGACACGCCGACTGGCACGTCACGTCTCCGACGATCCGGGGTACCTGTGAAACAAAGTATACTCACCTGATCCAGTGTCCAGAGATAAATCCACGTACTTGTCAAAAAAAATAAGAATTTACTCACCGGTAATTCTATTTCTCGTAGTCCGTAGTGGATGCTGGGGACTCCGTAAGGACCATGGGGAATAGACGGGCTCCGCAGGAGACTGGGCACTCTATAAGAAAGATTTGGTACTATCTGGTGTGCACTGGCTCCTCCCTCTATGCCCCTCCTCCAGACCTCAGTTAGGATACTGTGCCCGGAAGAGCTGACACAATAAGGAAGGATTTTGAATCCCGGGTAAGACTCATACCAGCCACACCAATCACACCGTATAACTCGTGATACTATACCCAGTTAACAGTATGAAATATAACTGAGCCTCTCAACAGATGGCTCAACAATAACCCTTTAGTTAGGCATTACCTATATACAAGTATTGCAGACAATCCGCACTTGGGATGGGCGCCCAGCATCCACTACGGACTACGAGAAATAGAATTACCGGTGAGTAAATTCTTATTTTCTCTGACGTCCTAGTGGATGCTGGGGACTCCGTAAGAACCATGGGGATTATACCAAAGCTCCCAAACGGGCGGGAGAGTGCGGATGACTCTGCAGCACCGAATGAGAGAACTCAAGGTCCTCCTCAGCCAGGGTATCAAATTTGTAGAATTTTGCAAACGTGTTTGCCCCTGACCAAGTAGCAGCTCGGCAAAGTTGTAAAGCCGAGACCCCTCGGGCAGCCGCCCAAGATGAGCCCACCTTCCTTGTGGAATGGGCTTTTACTGATTTAGGATGCGGCAATCCAGCCGCAGAATGTGCCAGCTGAATTGTGCTACAAATCCAGCGAGCAATAGTCTGCTTAGAAGCAGGAGCACCTATTTTGTTGGGTGCATACAGGATAAAAAGCGAGTCAGTTTTCCTGACTCCCGCCGTCCTGGAAACATAAATTTTCAAGGCCCTGACTACGTCCAGTAACTTGGAATCTTCCAAGTCCCTAGTAGCCGCAGGCACTACAATAGGTTGGTTCAAGTGAAAAGCTGATACCACCTTAGGGAGAAACTGGGGACGAGTCCTCAATTCTGCCCTATCCATATGGAAAATCAGATAAGGGCTTTTACATGACAAAGCCGCCAATTCTGACACCCGCCTGGCCGAAGCCAAGGCCAATAACATGACCACTTTCCACGTGAGATATTTCAAATCCACAGTTTTAAGTGGCTCAAACCAATGTGATTTCAGGAAACTCAACACCACATTGAGATCCCAAGGTGCCACAGGAGGCACAAAAGGGGGCTGAATATGAAGCATTCCCTTTACAAAAGTCTGAACTTCAGGCAGTGAAGCCAGTTCTTTCTGGAAGAAAATCGACAGAGCCGAAATCTGGACCTTAATGGAACCCAATTTTAGGCCCATAGTCACTCCCGACTGTAGGAAGTGCAGAAAACGACCCAGCTGAAATTCCTCTGTAGGGGCCTTCCTGGACTCACACCACGCAACATATTTTCGCCAAATACGGTGATAATGGTTTGCGGTTACTTCTTTCCTGGCTTTTATCAGCGTAGGAATGACTTCCTCCGGAATGCCCTTTTCCTTTAGGATCCGGAATTCAACCGCCATGCCGTCAAACGCAGCCGCGGTAAGTCTTGGAACAGACAGGGCCCCTGCTGTAGCAGATCCTGTCTGAGCGGTAGAGGCCATGGGTCCTCTGATATCATTTCTTGAAGTTCTGGGTACCAAGCTCTTCTTGGCCAATCCGCAACCACGAGTATCGTTCTTACTCCTCGCCTTCTTATTATTCTCAGTACCTTTGGTATGAGAGGCAGAGGAGGTAACACATAAACCAACTGGTACACCCACGGTGTCACTAGAGCGTCCACAACTATCGCCTGAGGGTCCCTTGACCTGGCGCAATATCTCTTTAGCTTTTTGTTGAGGCGGGACGCCATCATGTCCACCTGTGGCCTTTCCCAACGGTTTACCAACAGTAGGAAGACTTCTGGATGAAGTCCCCACTCTCCCGGGTGTAGGTCGTGTCTGCTGAGGAAGTCTGCTTCCCAGTTGTCCACTCCCGGAATGAACACTGCTGACAGTGCTAGTACGTGATTTTCCGCCCATCGGAGAATCCTTGTGGCTTCTGAAATCGCCATCCTGCTTCTTGTGCCGCCCTGTCGGTTTACATGGGCGACTGCCGTGATGTTGTCTGATTGGATCAGTACCGGCTGGTTTTGAAGCAGGGGCCTTGCCTGACTTAGGGCATTGTAAATGGCCCTCAGTTCCAGAATATTTATGTGTAGGGACGACTCCTGACTTGACCAAAGTCCCTGGAAATTTCTTCCCTGCGTGACTGCCCCCCAGCCTCGAAGGCTGGCATCCGTGGTCACCAGGACCCAGTCCTGTATGCGGAATCTGCGGCCCTCTAGAAGATGAGCACTCTGCAGCCACCACAGTAGAGACACCCTGGTCCTTGGAGACCGGGTTATCAGTCGATGCATCTGAAGATGCGATCCCGACCACTTGTCCAAGAGGTCCCACTGGAAGGTCCTTGCATGGAACCTGCCGAATGGAATTGCTTCGTATGAAGCCACCATTTTTCCCAGGACTCGTGTGCAGTGATGCACCGATACCCGTTTTGGTTTCAGGAGGTCTCTGACTAGAGATGACAGCTCCTTGGCTTTCTCCTGCGGGAGAAACACTTTTTTCTGTTCTGTGTCCAGAATCATCCCCAGGAACAGTAAGCGTGTGGAAGGAACCAGTTGTGACTTTGGAATGTTTAGAATCCAGCCATGCTGTTGTAGCACTTCCCGAGATAGTGCTACTCCGACCAGCAACTGCTCCTTGGACCTCGCCTTTATTAGGAGATCGTCCAAGTACGGGATAATTAAAACTCCCTTTTTTCGAAGGAGTATCATCATTTCTGCCATTACCTTGGTAAACACCCTCGGTGCCGTGGACAGTCCAAACGGTAGTGTCTGGAATTGGTAATGGCAATCCTGTACCACAAATCTGAGGTACTCCTGGTGAGGAAGGTAAATGGGGACATGCAGGTAAGCATCCTTGATGTCCAGGGATACCATGTAATCCCCCTCGTCCAGGCTTGCAATAACCGCCCTGAGCGATTCCATCTTGAACTTGAATCTTTTTATGTATGTGTTCAAGGATTTCAATTTTAAAATGGGTCTCACCGAACCGTCCGGTTTCGGTACCACAAACAGTGTGGAATAGTAACCCCGTCCTTGTTGAAGTAGGGGTACCTTGACTATCACCTGCTGGGAATACAGCTTGTGAATTGCCTCTAGCACAGCCTCCCTGCCCGAGGGAGTTGTCGGTAAGGCCGATTTGAGGAAACGGCGGGGGGGAGACGCCTCGAATTCCAGCTTGTACCCCTGAGATACTACTTGAAGGATCCAGGGATCCACCCGTGAGCGAACCCACTGATCGCTGAAATTTTTGAGGCGGCCCCCCACCGTACCTGGCTCCGCCTGTGGAGCCCCACCGTCATGCGGCGGATTTGGAAAAAGCGGGGGAGGACTTTTGTACCTGGGAACCTGCTGTGTGTTGCAGCTTTTTTCCCCTTCCTCTGCCTCTAGACAGAAAGGACCCGCCTTTTCCCCGCCTGTTTTTCTGGGGTCGAAAGGACTGTACCTGATAATACGGCGCTTTCTTAGGCTGTGAGGGGACATGGGGCAAAAATGCTGACTTCCCAGCTGTTGCTGTGGAAACAAGGTCGGAGAGACCATCCCCGAATAACTCCTCACCCTTATAAGGCAAAACTTCCATGTGCCTTTTCGAATCTGCATCCCCTGTCCACTGCCGAGTCCATAAGCCTCTCCTAGCAGAAATGGACAATGCACTTATTCTAGATGCCAGCCGGCAGATCTCCCTCTGTGCATCTCTCATGTATAAGACTGAGTCTTTTATATGCTCTACGGTTAGCAATATAGTGTCCCTGTCTAGGGTGTCAATATTTTCCGACAGGGAATCTGACCAAGCAGCAGCAGCACTGCACATCCACGCTGAAGCAATAGCTGGTCTCAGTATAACACCAGTGTGTGTATATATAGACTTTAGGATAGCCTCCTGCTTTCTATCAGCAGGTTCCTTTAGGGCGTCCGTATCCGGAGACGGTAGTGCCACCTTTTTTGACAAACGTGTGAGCGCTTTATCCACCCTAGGGGGAATTTCCCAACGTGACCTATCCTCTGGCGAGAAAGGGAACGCCATTAGTAATTTTTTTGAAATCACCAATTTTTTATCGGGGAAAGCCCACGCTTCTTCACACACTTCATTTAATTCTTCACATGGGGGAAAAACTATTGGTAGTTTTTTCTCCCCAAACATAATACCCTTTTTTGAGGTACCTGGGTTTATATCAGAAATGTGTAATACCTCTTTCATTGCCTCAATCATGCAATGAATGGCCCTAGTGGACATTAAATTTGACTCATCGTCGTCGACACTGGTATCAGTATCCGTGTCGACATCTGTGTCTGCCATCTGAGGTAGTGGGCGTTTCAGAGCCCCTGATGGCCTTTGAATTGTCTGGGCAGGCACGAGCTGAGAAGCCGGCTGTCCCGCGTTTGGCATGTCGTCAAATTTTTTATGTAAGGAGTCGACACTTGCACGTAATTCCTTCCATAAGTCCATCCACTCCGGTGTCTGCCCCGCAGGGGGTGACATCACATTTATAGGCATCTGCTCCACCTCCACATAAGCCTCCTCATCAAACATGTCGACACAGCCGTACCGACACACCGCACACACACACACACACACAGGGAATGCTCTTAAAGGAGACAGGACCCCACAAAAGCCCTTTGGGGAGACAGAGAGAGAGTATGCCAGCACACACCAGAGCGCTATATAATGCAGGGACTAACTGAATTATGTCCCCTTATAGCTGCTATAAGTTATACTGCGCCTAAATTTAGTGCCCCCCCCTCTCTTTTTTACCCTTTCTGTAGTGTAGACTGCAGGGGAGAGTCAGGGAGCTTCCTTCCAGCGGAACTGTGAGGGAGAAATGGCGCCAGTGTGCTGAGGGAGATGGCTCCGCCCCTTTTTCGGCGGACTTTTCTCCAGCTTTTTTATGGATTCTGGCAGGGGTAATTATCACATATATAGCCTCTGGGGCTATATATTGTGGTTATTTTGCCAGCCAAGGTGTTTTTTATTGCTGCTCAGGGCGCCCCCCCCCAGCGCCCTGCACCCTCAGTGACCGGAGTGTGAAGTGTGTATGAGGAGCAATGGCGCACAGCTGCAGTGCTGTGCGCTACCTTGGTGAAGACTGAAGTCTTCTGCCGCCGATTTTCCGGACCATCTTTATGCTTCTGGCTCTGTAAGGGGGACGGCGGCGCGGCTCCGGGAACGAACACCAAGGACGGGTCCTGCGGTCGATCCCTCTGGAGCTAATGGTGTCCAGTAGCCTAAGAAGCCCAAGCTAGCTGCAAGCAGGTAGGTTCGCTTCTTCTCCCCTTAGTCCCTCGTTGCAGTGAGCCTGTTGCCAGCAGGTCTCACTGTAAAATAAAAAACCTAACATATACTTTCTTTCTAGGAGCTCAGGAGAGCCCCTAGTGTGCATCCAGCTCGGCCGGGCACAGAAATCTAACTGAGGTCTGGAGGAGGGGCATAGAGGGAGGAGCCAGTGCACACCAGATAGTACCAAATCTTTCTTATAGAGTGCCCAGTCTCCTGCGGAGCCCGTCTATTCCCCATGGTCCTTACGGAGTCCCCAGCATCCACTAGGACGTCAGAGAAACAAAACGAACACCCGACCAGCGGACTGAAAGGGGTCCCATGTTGACACATGGGACCCCTTTCCCCGAATGTGCCGGGGCCCCACGTGACTCCTGTCACCGAGGTCCCTTCAGCCAATCAGGAAGCGCTACTTCCGTGGCGCTCACCTGATTGGCTGTGTGCGTCTGAGCTCAGACAGCGCATCGCACAGCTCCCTCCATTACTTTCAATGGTGGGAACTTTGCCGTCAGCGGTGGGGTTACCCGCGGTCAGCCGCTGACCGCGGGTGACCTCACCACTAACCGCAAAGTTCCCACCATTGAATATAATGGAGAGGCTTTGCGATGCGCTGTCTGACAGCTCAGACGCGCACAGAGCCAATCAGCAGAGTGCAAGGACGTTGCACTCGCTGATTGGCTGAAGAGACACTTCTGTGACAGCTGTCACTGGGGTGTCTGCATTCGTGGAAAGGGGTCCCATGTGTAAACATGGGACCCCTTTCGGTCCGCTGGTCGGGTGTTCGTTTCGTTTTTTTGCCAAGTACGAGGATTTATCTCTGGACCCTGGATCAGGTGAGTATAATTATCTTTTATTTTCAGGTACCCGTGGATTCTACTTGGAGAAGAGGACCGACTGCTTCATGTCAACATAGGTAAGTATGTGTGTGTCGGCAGGTGTGCAATAAAGTTTTACTATCAAGGTGTGTGTCTCCTGTTTTTATTTGGGTATTTTTTCCCCAGTAGTACTACAGGTACCAGCGGGCCCGTTTTTCTCCCGCATGCTGGTACTTGTGGTTCTCCAAGTACCAGCTTGCGGGGACTTGTAGTACTACTGGGAAAAACAATATTCATGACAATTTCTGAAGGCTATCAGCCCCCCATCCGCAGCCCTTGGATGAGGGGGACAGCCTCGGGCTTCACCCCTGGCCCTTGGGTGGCTGGGGGGGGGACCCCTTGATTTAAGGGGTCCCCACTCCCCCAGGGTACCCCGGCCAGGGGTGACTAGTTGGATATTTAATGCCACGGCCGCAGGGCACTGTATAAAAGTGACCCCCGGCTGTGGCATTATCTGTCCAGCTAGTGGAGCCCGATGCTGGTGTAAAAAATACGGGGGACCCCTACTCTTTTTGTCCCCCGTATTTTTTGCACCAGCACCAGGCGCAGAGCCCGGTGCTGGTTTTAAAAATACGGGGGATCCCCTGTCCAATTTTCCCCCGGATTTTTAGAACCAGGACCAGCTCGAAGAGCCCGAGGCTGGTTATGCTTTGGAGGGGGGACCCCACGCCATTTTTTTCCGGGTTTTTACCATTCCATCTAAAAAAATATATATATATATATATATTATTTTAAAAAAGATAATAAGAATTTACTCACCGGTAATTCTATTTCTCGTAGTCCGTAGTGGATGCTGGGAACTCCGTAAGGACCATGGGGAATAGCGGGCTCCGCAGGAGACTGGGCACTCTAAAAAAGAATTAGGACTACTGGTGTGCACTGGCTCCTCCCTCTATGCCCCTCCTCCAGACCTCAGTTAGGGAAACTGTGCCCGGAAGAGCTGACACAATAAGGAAGGGATTTGGAATCCCGGGTAAGACTCATACCAGCCACACCAATCACACCGTACAACTCGTGATACTATATCCAGTTAACAGTATGAATAACAACTGAGCCTCACGAACAGATGGCTCATAACAATAACCCTTTAGTTAAGCAATAACTATATACAAGTATTGCTGACAATCCGCACTTGGGATGGGCGCCCAGCATCCACTACGGACTACGAGAAATAGAATTACCGGTGAGTAAATTCTTATTTTCTCTGACGTCCTAGTGGATGCTGGGAACTCCGTAAGGACCATGGGGATTATACCAAAGCTCCCAAACGGGCGGGAGAGTGCGGATGACTCTGCAGCACCGAATGAGCAAACTCAAGGTCCTCCTCAGCCAGGGTATCAAACTTGTAGAATTTTGCAAACGTGTTTGAACCCGACCAGGTAGCAGCTCGGCAAAGTTGTAAAGCCGAGACCCCTCGGGCAGCCGCCCAAGAAGAGCCCACCTTCCTCGTGGAGTGGGCTTTTACTGATTTAGGATGCGGCAGTCCAGCCGCAGAATGTGCAAGTTGAATCGTGGAGCAGATCCAGCGAGCAATAGTCTGCTTAGAAGCAGGAGCACCCAACTTGTTGGGTGCATGCAGGATAAACAGCGAGTCAGTCTTTCTGACTCCAGCCGTCCTGGAAACATAGATTTTCAGGGCCCGGACCACGTCCAGCAACTTGGAGGCCTCCAAGTCCCGAGTAGCCGTAGGCACCACAATAGGTTGGTTCAAGTGAAACGCTGATACCACCTTAGGGAGAAATTGGGGACGCGTCCTCAATTCTGCTCTGTCCATATGGAAGATCAGATAGGGGCTTTTACAGGACAAAGCCGCCAATTCTGACACCTGCCTAGCGGAAGCCAAGGCCAAAAGCATGACCACTTTCCACGTGAGATATTATAATTCCACTGCAGAGGCGTAACTAGGGTAGGGCGAGTGGGGCACGTGCCCTGGGCGCCCTGGCAGGCCCAGGAGAGGGGGGCGCCGCCGGCGTCCAGGGCATCATGCCCCACTCGCCCCCGTTAACCCTAAATGTGAGGGGAGGAGAGCGCAGCGTCTCTCCCTCCCCTCACCGCCGCTGGGAGCACTGCCGTGTCCGGTCTCCGGCGCTAGCCAATCAGAGCTTGCGGACCGGCTCCTGATTGGCTGCCGGTCCGCGAGCTCTGATTGGCTAGCGAACCGGCGCCAGAGAGCCGCCGGAGACCTGGAGCAGCGAGGGGAAGGAGAGGCGCTGCGCTCTCCTCCCCTCACAACAAGAAGCCACTCCAGCGGCCGGTGAGGTGAGTGACGGGGGGGGGGGGGGGGGGGGTGTCCGGCGGCGGCACGGGGGGGCAAGTATCTGGCACTGTGGGGCATGTAACTGGCACTGAGTGGGGCAATGTAACTGGCACTGTGGGGCATGTATCCGGCACTGTGGGGCATTGTATCCGGCACTGTGGGGCAATGTAACTGGCACTGAGTGGGGTAATGTATCTGGCACTGTGGGGCATGTATCCGGCACTGTGGGGCATTGTATCCGGCACTGTGGGGCAATGTAACTGGCACTGTGGGGCAATGTAACTGGCACTGTGGGGCAATGTATCTGGCACTGTGGGGCAATGTATCTGGCACTGTGGGGCATGTATCCGGCACTGTGGGGCAATGTAACCGGCACTGTGGGTAAATGTAACTGGCACTGAGTGGGGCAATGTATCTGGCACTGAGTGGGGCATGTATCCGGCACCGTGGGGCATGTATCCGGCACCGTGGGGCAATGTAACTGGCACTGTGGGCCATTTTCAGTGGCCACACCCCTTCTGGAGCGTAGCCACACCCCTTCTGGTGTGTGGCCACGCCCATTTTTTGGGCGCACGCACATGCTTCTTTTGCTGTTTTTTTTTGTGTGTGTGTGGGGGGGGGGGGGGGGGGGGGGCGCCATTTTTCATCTTGCCCTGGGCTCCGAAAACCCTAGTTACGCCTCTGTTCCACTGTCTGAAGTGGCTCAAACCAATGTGATTTTAGGAAATCCAACACAACGTTGAGATCACAAAAGTGGGCACAAAAGCGGGCTGAATAAGCAGCACTCCCTTAACAAACGTCTGAACTTCAGGCAGTGAAGCCAGTTCTTTTTGAAAGAAAATAGACAGGGCTGAAATCTGGACTTTAATGGATCCCAATTTTAGGCCAATAGTCACTCCTGACTATAGGAAGTGCAGAAATCGACCCAGCTGAAATTCTTCTGTGGGGCCCTCCTAGCCTCACACCAAGCAACATATTTCCGCCATATGCGGTGATAATATTTTGCTGTCACATCTTTCCTAGCCTTTATTAGCGTAGGAATGACCTCAACCGGAATGCCCTTTTCCATCAGGATCCGGCGTTCAACCGCCATGCCGTCAAACGCAGCCGCGGTAAGTCTTGGAACAGACAGGGCCCCTGCTGTAGCAGGTCCAGTCTGAGAGGTAGAGGCCAAGGGTCCTCTGAGATCATTTCTTGAAGTTCCGGGTACCAAGTCCTTCTTGGCCAATCCGGAACAATGAGTATAGTTCTTACTCCTCTTTTTCTTATTATCCTCAGCACCTTTGGTATGAGAGGAAGAGGAGGGAACACATACACCGACTGGTACACCCACGGTGTCACTAGAGCGTCCACAGCTATCGCCTGAGGGTCCCTTGACCTGGCGCAATATATGTTTAGCTTTTTGTTTAGGCGGGACGCCATCATGTCCACCTGTGGCTTTTCCCAACGGTTTACAATCATTTGGAAGACTTCTGGATGAAGTCCCCACTCTCCCGGGTGGAGGTCGTGCCTGCTGAGGAAGTCTGCTTCCCAGTTATCCACTCCCGGAATGAACACTGCTGACAGTGCTAACACGTGATTTTCCGCCCATCGGAGAATCCTTGTGGCTTCTGCCATCGCCATCCTGCTTCTTGTGCCTCCCTGACGGTTTACATGGGCGACCGCCGTGATGTTGTCTGACTGAATCAGCACCGGCTGGTTTTGAAGCAGGGGTCTTGCCTGACTTAGGGCATTGTAAATGGCCCTTAGTTCCAGGATATTTATGTGTAGGGAAGTTTCCTGACTCGACCATTGTCCTTGGAAGTTTCTTCCCTGTGTGACTGCCCCCCAACCTCGGAGGCTTGCATCCGTGGTCACCAGGACCCAGTCCTGTATGCCGAATCTGCGGCCCTCGAGAAGATGAGCACTCTGCAGCCACCACAGCAGAGACACCCTGGCCCTCGGGGACAGGGTGATCAGCCGATGCATCTGAAGATGCGATCCGGACCACTTGTCTAGCAGATCCCACTGAAAGATCCTTGCATGGAACCTGCCGAATGGAATTGCTTCGTAAGAAGCTACCATCTTTCCCAGGACTCGCGTACAGTGATGCAACGATACCTGTATTTGTATTAGGAGGTCTCTGACTAGAGATGACAACTCCTTGGCCTTCTCCTCCGGGAGAAACCCTTTTTCCTGTTCTGTGTCCAGAACCATACCCAGGAACAGTAGACGCATCGTAGGAACCAGCTGCGACTTTGGACTATTCAGAATCCAGCCGTGCTGTTGTAGCACTTCCCGAGATAGTGCTACTCCGACGAACAACTGCTCCCTGGACCTCGCCTTTATAAGGAGATCGTCCAAGTACGGGATAATTATAACTCCCTTTTTTCGAAGGAGTATCATCATTTCGGCCATTACCTTGGTAAATACCCTCGGTGCAGGGGCAGACCAACGGCAACGTCTGGAATTGGTAATGACAGTCTTGTACCACAATTTTGAGGTACTCCTGGTGAGGAGGGTAAATGGGGACATGCAGGTAAGCATCCTTGATGTCCAGTGATACCATGTAATCCCCTTCGTCCAGGCTTGCAATAACCGCCCTGAGCGATTCCATTTTGAACTTGAACCTTCGTATATAAGTGTTCAAGGATTTCAATTTTAGAATGGGTCTCACCGAACCGTCTGGTTTCGGTACCACAAACATTGTGGAATAGTAACCCCGGCCTTGTTGAAGGAGGGGTACCGTGATTATCACCTGCTGGAAGTACAGCTTGTGAATTGCCGCCAGTACTACCTCTCCTCGAGGGCAGCAGGCAAGGCTGATTTGAGGTAACGGCGAGGGGGAGTCGCCCCGAAACTCCAGCTTGTATCCCTGTGATACTACTTGCAGAACCCAGGGATCCACCTGTGAGCGAGCCCACTGGTCGCTGAAGTTCCCGAGACGCGCCCCCACCGCACCTGGCTCCACCTGTGGAGCCCCAGCGTCATGCGGTGGATTCAGAGGAAGCGGGGGAAGATTTTTGATCCTGGGAACTGGCTGTCTGGTGCAGCTTTTTCCCTCTTCCCTTGTCTCTGTGCAGAAAGGAAGCGCCTTTAACCCGCTTGCTTTTCTGAAGCCGAAAGGACTGTACCTTATAATACGGTGCTTTCTTAGGCTGTGAGGAAACTTGAGGTAAATTTTTTCCTTCCCAGCTGTTGCTGTGGATACGAGGTCCCAGAGACCATCCCCAAACAATTCCTCACCCTTATAAGGCAGAATCTTCATGTGCCTTCTAAAGTCAGCATCGCCTGTCCACTGCCGGGTCCCTAATACCCTCCTGGCAGAATGGACATTGCATTAATTCTGGATGCCAGCCGGCAAATATCCCTCTGTGCATCCCTCATATATAAGACGACATCTTTAATCTGCTCTATGGTTAGCAAATAGTATCCCTGTCCTGACAGGGTAATAGACCACGCTGCAGCAGCACTATCCATGCTGAGGCAATTGCAGGTCTCAGTATAGTACCTGAGTGTGTATATACAGACTTCAGGATAGCCTCCTGCTTTTTATCAGCAGGCTCCTTCAAAGTGGCCGTATTCTAAGACGGCAGTGCCACCTTTTTTGACAAACGTGTGAGCGCCTTATCCACCCTAGGGGATATCTCCCAACGTGACCTATCCTCTGGCGGGAAGGGGTACGCCATCAGTAACTTTATAGAAATTACCAGTTTCTTATCGGGGGAACCCACGCTTCTTCACACACTTCATTCACTCATCTGATGGGGGAACAAAACACTGTCTGCTTTTTCTCCCCAAACATAAAACCCCTTTTTTTGTGGTACCTGGGTTAATGTCAGAAATGTGTAACACATTTTTCATTGCCGAGATCATGCAACGGATGTTCCTAGTGGATTATGTATATGTCTCAACCTCGTCGACACTGGAGTCAGACTCCGTGTCGACATCTGTGTCTGCCATCTGAGGTAGCGGGCGTTTTTGAGCCCCTGATGGCCTTTGAGACGCCTGGGCAGGCGCGGGCTGAGAAGCCGGCTGTCCCACAGCTGTTACGTCATCCAGCCTTTTATGTAAGGAGTTGACACTGTCGGTTAATACCTTCCACCTATCCATCCACTCTGGTGTCGGCCCCACAGGGGGCGACATCACAATTATCGGCATCTGCTCCGCCTCCACATAAGCCTCCTCATCAACCATGTCGACACAGCCGTACCGACACACCGCACACACACAGGGAATGCTCTGACTGAGGACAGGACCCCACAAAGTCCTTTGGGGAGACAGAGAGAGAGTATGCCAGCACACACCAGAGCGCTATATAATGCAGGGATTCACACTACCCACAGTGATTTTTCCCTTATAGCTGCTATAATACACAGATTTGCGCCTAAATTTAGTGCCCCCCCTCTCTTATTAACCCTTTGAGCTTGAAAACTACAGGGGAGAGCCTGGGGAGCTGTCTTCCAGCTGCACTGTGAAGAGAAAATGGCGCCAGTGTGCTGAGGGAGATAGCCCCGCCCCTTTTTCGGCGGACTTTCTCCCGCTTTTTTATGGATCCTGGCAGGGGTATTATTCACATATATAGCCTCTGGGACTATATATTGTGATTATTTTGCCAGCCAAGGTGTTTATATTGCTGCTCAGGGCGCGCGCCCCCCCTCCCCAGCGCCCTGCACCCATCAGTGACCGGAGTGTGAGGTGTGCATGAGGAGCAATGGCGCACAGCTGCAGTGCTGTGCGCTACCTTGTTGAAGACCGAAGTCTTCTGCCGCCGATTTTCAGGACCATCTTCATGCTTCTGGCTCTGTAAGGAAGACGGCGGCGCGGCTCCGGGACCGGACGATCGAGGTCGGGCCCTGTGTTCGATCCCTCTGGAGCTAATGGTGTCCAGTAGCCTAAGAAGCCCAAGCTAACTGCAAGCAGGTAGGTTCGCTTCTTCTCCCCTTAGTCCCTCGTAGCAGTGAGTCTGTTGCCAGCAGATCTCACTGAAAATAAAAAACCTAAAATATACTTTCTTTTCTAGGAGCTCAGGAGAGCCCCTAGTGTGCATCCAGCTCAGCCGGGCACAAGATTCTAACTGAGGTCTGGAGGAGGGTCATAGAGGGAGGAGCCAGTGCACACCAGGTAGTCCTAAAGCTTTCTTTAGTTGTGCCCAGTCTCCTGCGGAGCCGCTATTCCCCATGGTCCTTACGGAGTTCCCAGCATCCACTAGGACGTCAGAGAAATTGAATATACCCCTATATATCTTCCTTTTGTTGACAGTATTACTACTGCCTTGCATTTACGGGCATTAGTTTCCAAAATGAACCACTAGGTGAGCTGATAAATCATTTATGTGCTTGTAGACTATTGCATTATTGGAAACATTGATTATCATGTTTTCTTTATAAATGTACCACATGTTGCATAACACATTGATTTCAGAATAACATGTTGAAAAACATTTCTTTATAATCTATAAACCAATATACAGTTTTTATTTTATAGTAAACATTGTAGACAAAAATAATATGTGTTAAGTGAATTTTGATTTATACATACAGCATAAAAATACTGTTCCTGGGCCACCTGTTTGCAGACAATACAGTAACTATACAATGACATCCCTAAATGCCAGAAGGAGGTGATGGAAATTCTCATGGTTTCATGTTACGACCAAAACCACCATCTTTACCCAAGTGTATTGACCTAAAACCTCAGTACAGAATTTATTTTAAATGACAATCTCTCATAACTTCAACAATGGCAAATTGTGCTCACTTTTAATACATCTTAGGTTCCACAGAGATCTATGACTAGTGTCTGTTATAGATTATATGTTCTATGCAATTGTTTACAGCCATAGAGTCTAAGTGAGAATTGTGTAAAGGGGTTACTTATACCGCTTTCACATCGCTAATGCCGGATCCCACCCGGTAAAAGAAACGTGTCCTTACCGGGTGGGATCCGGCATTTGCTCCCTTCTGCTGGCTTTCCGACCCGGCAATATACCGGGTCAGTTGCCATAGCAGCGGGGGGGGCGCAGCAGCAGCAGGGGCGGGGGTGGAGGCGGCGCTGGGAGATGAGCTCATCTCCTGCGCCGCCTCTCCCTATGCTGTGAATGGGAACCGTGTCGCATCGACACGGCTCCCATTCACACTGCACCTGACCCGGTATTCAACCCGGGTATAATCCTTCTTTTATACCGGGTTGAATTACCGGGTCAGGCGACCCGCTAATTCTCAGAAAGTGCTTTCACATCGCACACTGACCCGTGTCGACACTGCAATATGCCGTGTCGATACCGGGTTATTTGTGCGATGTGAAAGGGGTATTAGATATGCTTGTGTAAACTAATGTAAGGTACTGTATCACTGTCTTGTTAAAAAAAAAAAACTTTCATACTGATCCCCGCTATATTGCTTAATCAGCTAAGCAAAAACATTAATTTTAAATAAGGTAACACAAATGTAATTTAAGCTGTGCTGAATGGCCTTTGTCTAGTCGTGGTCCCACAGAAACAAGTAAGCTTGGCCATCATGTTTTTTTAAAATTAATGTACATATTTAATCGGCCAAGCAATTTTTTGTGAGAGCGACTACTCCGCAATGAGAACATCGATTTGGATGGTTCAGGTGTCACTTGATGGGTGTGTGATGTAAATGTGCAATAAGGTCACAGAATTTTGCTAAGCGGTCAGACTGTTACGTAATAACATGTTGTGATTTATTCCCATAGAATAAGCATTGAGTGGGGGGGGGGGGGGGGGGCGAGAAATTTTCCCTTTGGGTGTAAATTGCAGCAAAGCCCTTGTTAATTTTTTTTCTGCCCTAAATTCAGTTGATATAATGAATGCTAACACTTTTGGGATACAGTAAAATTTCAAGTTACAGTAAACTTTAGATTAACACATTGTAGAACACACAATACTTTTTATTTTCCTTGATGTCAAGCAACACAGTTGACTAATACATCTCTATAGTGTCCATTTTGCTTAAAGAATAATTGCCCTAAGTAGGTAATATACAGTATACAGTGGTGGGTTGTGTCAATTAAGATACAGTGCATCCGGAAAGTATTCTTACTTTTTTCACATTTTGTTACAGCCTTATTCCAAAATGGAATACATTTATTTTTTCCCCTCAAAATTCTACACACTATACCCCATAATGACAACGTGAAAAAAAATTTCTTGAGATTTTTGCCAATTTATTAAAAATAAAAAAAGTAAGAAATCACATGTACATAAGTATTCACAACCTTTGCCATGAAGCTCAATATTGTGCTCAGGCGCATCCTGTTTCCACTGATCATCCTTGAGATTTTCATACAGCTTAACTGGAGTCCACCTGTGGTAAATTCAGTTGATTGGACATGCTTTAGAATGTAAGCTCTCACGAGCAGGGCCCTATTCCCTCATGTGCTTATCCTTTCTTACTTTAATAATCTTCAACTGCACCAATTCCATCAGTCTTCTGCCACCTGATACTTATTCCAGTGTCATCTGCTGATGTAACTATGTTTATTTACCCTGTACTTGTCCTATACTGTCATCAACTGTAAGTTGCTGTTTTCCTGTTTGATTATTTGTTTATGTACTCTGTAATTGGGCGCTGCGGAACCCTTGTGGCGCCATATAAATAAAGGATAATAATAAATAAGATTTTACTTACCGATAAATCTATTTCTCGTAGTCCGTAGTGGATGCTGGGACTCCGTAAGGACCATGGGGAATAGCGGCTCCGCAGGAGACAGGGCACAAGAATAAAAGCTTTAGGATCAGGTGGTGTGCACTGGCTCCTCCCCCTATGACCCTCCTCCAAGCCTCAGTTAGGATACTGTGCCCGGACGAGCGTACATAATAAGGAAGGATATTGAATCCCGGGTAAGACTCATACCAGCCACACCAATCACACCGTACAACTCGTGATCTGAACCCAGTTAACAGTATGATAACAACGAAGGAGCCTCTGAAAAGATGGCTCACAACAACAATAACCCGATTTTGTTAACAATAACTGTGTACAAGTATTGCAGACAATCCGCACTTGGGATGGGCGCCCAGCATCCACTACGGACTACGAGAAATAGATTTATCGGTAAGTAAAATCTTATTTTCTCTGACGTCCTAGTGGATGCTGGGACTCCGTAAGGACCATGGGGATTATACCAAAGCTCCCAAACGGGCGGGAGAGTGCGGATGACTCTGCAGCACCGAATGAGAGAACTCCAGGTCCTCCTCAGCCAGGGTATCAAATTTGTAGAATTTAGCAAACGTGTTTGCCCCTGACCAAGTAGCTGCTCGGCAAAGTTGTAAAGCCGAGACCCCTCGGGCAGCCGCCCAAGATGAGCCCACTTTCCTTGTGGAATGGGCTTTTACAGATTTAGGCTGTGGCAGGCCTGCCACAGAATGTGCAAGCTGAATTGTACTACAAATCCAACGAGCAATAGTCTGCTTAGAAGCAGGAGCACCCAGCTTGTTGGGTGCATACAGGATAAACAGCGAATCAGACTTTCTGACTCCAGCCGTCCTGGAAACATATTTTCAGGGCCCTGACAACGTCAAGTAACTTGGAGTCCTCCAAGTCCCTAGTAGCCGCAGGCACCACAATAGGTTGGTTCATGTGAAAAGCAGAAACCACCTTAGGGAGAAATTGAGGACGAGTCCTCAATTCTGCCCTGTCAGAATGAAAAATTAAGTAAGGGCTTTTATATGATAAAGCCGCCAATTCTGACACACGCCTGGCTGAAGCCAGGGCTAACAGCATCGTCACCTTCCATGTGAGATATTTTAAGTCCACAGTGGTGAGTGGTTCAAACCAATGTGACTTAAGGAACCTCAAAACAACATTGAGATCCCAAGGTGCCACTGGAGGCACAAAAGGAGGTTGTATATGCAGTACCCCTTTTACAAATGTCTGAACTTCAGGTACTGAAGCCAGTTCTTTCTGGAAGAAAATCGACAGGGCCGAAATTTGAACCTTAATGGACCCTAATTTTAGGCCCATAGACAGTCCTGTTTGCAGGAAATGGAGGAAACGACCCAGTTGAAATTCCTCTGTAGGGGCCTTCTTGGCCTCACACCACGCAACATATTTTCGCCAAATGCGGTGATAATGTTTTGCGGTTACATCCTTCCTGGCTTTGACCAGGGTAGGGATGACTTCATCTGGAATGCCTTTTTCCTTCAGGATCCGGCGTTCAAACGCCATGCCGTCAAACGCAGCCGCGGTAAGTCTTGGAACAGACAAGGCCCCTGCTGGAGCAGGTCCTTTCTTAGAGGTAGAGGCCACGGGTCTTCCGTGAGCATCTCCTGAAGTTCCGGGTACCAAGTCCTTCTTGGCCAATCCGGAACCACGAGTATCGTTCTTACTCCTCTCCTTCTTATGATTCTCAGTACTTTTGGTATGAGAGGCAGAGGAGGGAACACATACACTGACTGGTACACCCACGGTGTCACCAGAGCGTCCACCGCTATTGCCTGAGGGTCCCTTGACCTGGCGCAATATCTGTCTAATTTTTTGTTTAGACGTGACGCCATCATGTCCACCTTTGGTTTTTCCCAACGGTTTACAATCAGGTGGAAGACTTCTGGGTGAAGTCCCCACTCTCCCGGGTGAAGGTCGTGTCTGCTGAGGAAGTCTGCTTCCCAGTTGTCCACTCCCGGAATGAACACTGCTGACAGAGCTATCACATGATTTTCCGCCCAGCGAAGAATCCTTGCAGCCTCTGCCATTGCCCTCCTGCTTCTCGTGCCGCCCTGTCTGTTTACGTGGGCGACTGACGTGATGTTGTCCGATTGGATCAATACCGCCTGACCCTGAAGCAGGGGTTTCGCTTGACTTAGGGCATTGTAAATGGCCCGTAGTTCCAGAATGTTTATATGAAGAGATGTTTCCATGCTTGACCACAAGCCCTGGAAGTTTTTTCCCTGTGTGACTGCTCCCCAGCCTCTCAGGCTTGCATCCGTGGTCACCAGGATCCAATCCTGAATGCCGAATCTGCGGCCCTCTAGAAGATGAGCACTCTGCAACCACCACAGGAGAGACACCCTTGTCTTTGGTGACAGGGTTATCCGCTGCTGCATCTGAAGATGCGAACCGGACCATTTGTCCAGTAGATCCCACTGAAACGTTCTTGCATGGAATCTTCCGAATGGAATTGCTTCGTAAGAAGCCACCATTTTTCCCAGGACCCTCGTGCACTGATGCACTGACACCTGGGCTGGTTTTAGGAGGTTCCTGACTAGCTCGGATAACTCCTTGGCCTTCTCCTCCGGGAGAAAAACCTTCTTCTGGACTGTGTCCAGAATCATTCCTAGGAACAGAAGACGTGTCGTTGGAATCAGCTGCGATTTTGGAATATTTAGGATCCACCCGTGCTGACGTAACACTATCTGAGATAGTGCTACTCCGACTTCTAACTGTTCCCTGGACCTTGCCCTTATCAGGAGATCGTCCAAGTAAGGGATAATTAATACGCCTTTTCTTCGAAGAAGAATCATCATTTCGGCCATTACCTTGGTAAAGACCCGAGGTGCCGTGGATAATCCAAACGGCAGCGTCTGAAACTGATAATGACAGTTTTGTACTACAAACCTGAGATACCCTTGGTGAGAAGGGTAGATTGGGACGTGGAGATAAGCATCTTTGATGTCCAGAGACACCATATAGTCCCCTTCTTCCAGGTTCGCTATCACCGCTCTGAGTGATTCCATCTTGAATTTGAACCTTTTTATGTAAGTGTTCAAGGATTTCAGATTTAAAATTGGTCTCACCGAGCCGTCCGGTTTCGGTACCACAAACAGCGTGGAATAATACCCCTTTCCTTGTTGTAGGAGGGGTACCTTGATTATCACCTGCTGGGAATACAGCATGTGAATGGCTTCCAGAACTGCCTCCCTGTCGGAGGGAGACTTTGGCAGAGCAGACTTCAGGAACCGGCGAGGGGGAAACGCCTCGAATTCCAGTTTGTACCCCTGCGATACTACCTGTAGAATCCAGGGATCCACTTGCGAGTGAGCCCACTGCGCGTTGAAATTCTTGAGACGGGCCCCCACCAAGCCTGAGTCTGCTTGTAAAGCCCCAGCGTCATGCTGAAGACTTGGCAGAAGCAGGGGAAGGCTTCTGATCCTGGGAAGCGGCTGCATGGTGCAGTCTTTTTCCCCTTCCTCTGCCCCGGGGCAGAAAGGAATGGCCTTTTGCTCGCTTGTATTTATGGGAACGAAAGGACTGAGTTTGAAAAGACGGTGTCTTTTTCTGTTGATGTGAAGTGACCTGGGGTAAGAAGGTGGACTTTCCAGCCGTTGCCGTGGCCACCAGGTCCGAAAGACCAGCCCCAAATAACTCCTCCCCTTTATACGGCAATACTTCCATATGTCGTTTGGAATCCGCATCCCCTGACCACTGACGCGTCCATAACGTTCTTCTGGCAGAGATGGACATAGCACTTACTCTTGATGCCAGGGTGCAAATATCCCTCTGTGCATCACGCATATATAGTAATGCATCCTTCAAATGCTCTATAGTTAACAATATATTGTCCCTATCCAGGGTATCAATATTTTCAGTCAGGGAATCCGACCACGCGACTCCAGCACTGCACATCCAGGCTGAAGCGATTGCTGGTCGCAGTATAACACCAGTATGTGTGTATATACTTTTTAGGATATTTTCCAGCCTTCTATCAGCTGGTTCTTTGAGGGTGGCCGTATCAGGAGACGGTAACGCTACTTGTTTAGATAAACGTGTGAGCGCCTTATCTACCCTAGGGGGTGTTTCCCAACGTGTCCTAACCTCTGATGGGAAAGGATATAGTGCCAATAATTTATTAGAAATTAGCAGTTTTTTGTCGGGAGAAACCCACGCTTTATCACATACCTTATTCAATTCATCTGACTCAGGAAAAACTATTGGTAGTTTTTTCACCCCCCACATAATACCCTTCTTAGTGGTATTTGTAGTGTCAGAAATGTGCAATGCTTCCTTCATTGCCGTGATCATGTAACGTGTGGCCCTACTGGACATTACGTTCGACTCATCACCGTCGACACTAGACTCCGTATCTGTGTCTGGGTCTGTGTCGACCCACTGAGGTAACGGGCGTTTTAGGGCCCCTGACGGTGTCTGAG
Organism: Pseudophryne corroboree; assembly: GCF_028390025.1. Classification (NCBI taxonomy): domain Eukaryota; kingdom Metazoa; phylum Chordata; class Amphibia; order Anura; family Myobatrachidae; genus Pseudophryne; species Pseudophryne corroboree. The sequence continues at coordinate 811,646,944 of NC_086444.1, read as the reverse complement.
ACGCCTGGACAGGCACTAATTGATTTGCCGGCTGTCTCATGTCGTCAACAGTTTTTTGCAAAGTGTTGACATTATCACTTAATTGTTTGAACACGATCATCCAGTCAGGTGTCGACTCCCTAGGGGGTGACATCACTAACGCAGGCAATTGCTCCGCCTCCACATCATTTTCCTCCTCATACATGTCGACACACACGTACCGACACACAGCACACACACCAGGAATGCTCTGATAGAGGACAGGACCCCACGAGCCCTTTGGAGAGACAGAGGGAGAGTCTGCCAGCACACACCCAGCGCTATATATATACACAGGGATAACCTTATATAAGTGTTATTCCCTTATAGCTGCTGTTTTATTGTCATTTGCTGCCAATAGTGCCCCCCCTTCTCTTTTTTACCCTGATTCTGAAGCAGGACTGCAGGGGAGAGTCAGGGAGCCGTCCTTCCAGCGGAACTGTGAGGGAAAATGGCGCTTGTGTGCTGAGGAGATAGGCCCCGCCCCTTCACGACGTCCTTATCTCCCGCTTTTTTGTGTAAAAATGGCAGGGGTTAAAATACATCCATATAGCCCAGGAGCTATATGTGATGTATTCTTTTGCCACCTAAGGTATTGTCATTTATATTGCGTCTCAGGGCGCTCCCCCCCAAGCGCCCTGCACCCTCAGTGACCGGAGTGTGAAGTTTGCTGAGAGCAATGGCGCACAGCTGCGGTGCTGTGCGCTACCTTAGTCTGAAGACAGGATTGTCTTCTGCCGCCGATTTCACCGGACCTCTTCGTCTCTTCTGGCTCTGTAAGGGGGACGGCGGCGCGGCTCCGGTGACCCATCCAGGCTGAACCTGTGATCGTCCCTCTGGAGCTAATGTCCAGTAGCCTAAGAAACCCGATCCACTCTGCACGCAGGTGAGTCCGTTTCTTCTCCCCTTAGTCCCACGATGCAGTGAGCCTGTTGCCAGCAGGACTCACTGAAAATAAAAAAACCCTAAATTAAACTTTTATTCTAAGCAGCTCAGGAGAGCCACCTAGCCTGCACCCTTCTCGTTCGGGCACAAAAATCTAACTGAGGCTTGGAGGAGGGTCATAGGGGGAGGAGCCAGTGCACACCACCTGATCCTAAAGCTTTTATTCTTGTGCCCTGTCTCCTGCGGAGCCGCTATTCCCCATGGTCCTTACGGAGTCCCAGCATCCACTAGGACGTCAGAGAAATAATGATTTGGAAAGGCACACACCTGTCTATATAAGGTCCCACACTTGACAGTGCATGTCTGAGCACAGACCAAGCATGAAGTCATAGGAATTGTCTGTAGACAGTATTGTCTTGAGGTACAAATCTGGGGAAGGGTACAGAATAATATCTGCTGCTTTGAAGGTCCCAATGAGCACAGAGGCCTCCATCATCCGTAAATGGAAGAAGTTCGGAACCACGAGGAGTTTCTTAGAGCTGGCCGGCCATCTGAACTGAGCGATTGGGGGAGAAGGGCCCTAGTCAGGGAGGTGACCAAGGACCCTATGGTCACTCTGTCAGAGCTACAGCATTCCTCTGTGGAGAGAGGAGAACCTTCCAGAAGGACAACCATCTCTGTAGCAATCCACCAATCAGGCCTGTATGGAACCACTCCTTATTAAAAAGCACATGGCAGCCCGCCCGGAGTTTGCCAAAATGCACCTAAGGGACTCTCAGACCATGGCGTCAATGCCAGGAATCATGTTTGGAAGAAAGCAGGCACTGCTCATCACCAGGCCAATACCATCCCTGCAGTGAAGCATGGTGGTGGCAGCATCATGCTATGGGGATGTTTTTCAGCGGCAGGAACTGGCAGACTAGTCAGGATAGAGGGAAAGCTGAATGCAGCAATGTACAGAGACATCCTGGATGAAAACCTGCTCCAGAGTGCTCTTGACCTCAGACTGGGGCGACGGTTCATCTTTCAGCAGGACAACAACCCTAAGCACACAGCCAAGATATCAAAAGAATGTCCTTGAGTGGACATCCAACCTGATGGAGCTGCCGCAAAAAGGAATGGGCAAAACTGCCCAAAGATAGGTGTGCCAAGCTTGTGGCATCATTTTCAAAAAGATTGAGGATGTAATTGCTGCCAAAGGAGCATCAACAAAGTATTGAGCAAAGACTGTGAATACTTATGTACATGTGATTTCTTAGTTTTTTATTTTTAATAAATTTGCAAAAATCTAAAAAAAACTATTTTCATGTTGTCATGGGGGGGAATTCCAAGTTGATCGCAGCAGGATTTTTGATAGCAACTGGGCAAAACCATGTGCACTGCAGGGGGGCAGATATAACATGTGCAGAGAGAGTTAGATTTGGGTGGGTTATTTTGTTTCTGTGCAGGGTAAATACTGGCTGCTTTATTTTTACACTGCAATTTAGATTGCAGATTGAACTCACCACACCCAAATCTAACTCTCTATGCACATGTTATATCTGCCTCCCCTGCAGTGCACATGGTTTTGCCCAACTGCTAAAAAATTTCCTGCTGCAATCAACTTGGAATTACCCCCATTATGGGGTATTGTGTGTAGAATTTTGAGGGAACAAAATGAATTTATTCCATTTTGGAATAAGGCTGTAACATAACAGAATGTGGAAAAAGTGAAGCGCTGTGAATACTTTCCGGAAGCACTGTATAAGGAATGATGCAGAGATAAACATACATCTGTTTGCAGTACATAGCTCGTGTGAATCCGTACAGTACATGCTTAGAAATGGTCGTACACAAGTATGGGTGTTGCAAATTCATACATATTATGATCACAACTACACTTATAAAGAGGAGGATCTAGACTGTAATGGGTTCAATGAGGGTTCGTTGTGGGCTAAGCAGAGATGGACGTAAGCGAAAATACGCCAGTATGGAGGCATATGCTGTACATGCAGTAAAGTCTGCAATGATGGTGATGTTAACTAGTGGTAAACAAAGAGGCTGTAAGTGCATTTGTACCTCACGATGACTACAAATCTGCATATGGTGAACATGTGCTTTTTTCCTTGCATGCGTCTCTAACACAACATACTGTACGTCCAATTTACTTTCAGTTACGCATCAGGTCCAAAGTGTTCTACTAATCTGGGGTATGCAATTTCCTCTACTGACAGGACCATCAAAGTGATGGTGGGGAAATTGCTGCAATGCTTTATAAAACTAGTGCCGGACTATTTTAGGGTATTCACTGAGGCAGCTCCCAAGACTTCTGGATGAACACTGAATTCAACTTGTTCTATTTTTGGTCCATCCAGCAGTCCATAGAGGGGTAACTACAGAGGGTGCAGCTGCTGTGGGGCCCGAGCTGCTTCCAGAGCCCGCTGTTCCCCCTGCACCCAGACATCGGCTGCCTACAAGGCCCACTGCTCTCCCATTCAGCCCCGCCCACGGTGAGCACAGCAGCCAATAGTACGCCCCACATGCTGCAGCTACGCGGAGGATGTAAAGGGGGGGTGTAGGGGCCCTTCCTGGCCAGCTCCAAGTCCTGGCTGCCGCGATTTGTGGGTATTTAGGGGGCGGGGCCTAATTTTGTGAAGTGCCCACCCCCATCAGAGATCTCTGCTGTGTTCAGGACGGACAGGTAATGTATCTCCTATTTGTGTCTCCCCCCTCTCTCTCAATTACACTCTCTCCCTTGCTCCCCTCTCTCTCTCCCTGACACTGTCGCTCTCTCCCTCTCTTCCTGATACTATCCACCCTCTCTCTCTCCCTCCTTGACACTGTCTGTCTCTCCCTCTCTCTGGCACTCTCCCTGATGTGGTCCCCCTCTTTCTCCCTCTCCCTGACACTGTCTCTCTTCCTGACATTATCACTATCTCCTTCTGTAACACTATCTTTCTTTCACTCTCCGACACTATCTTTTTCTGACACTCTCTCTCCCTGACATCCTCTTTCTCATTCTCTCCCCGACACCCTCTCTCTCCTTCTCTCCCCTGGCACTCTCACTCTCTTTTCCTCCCATCCCCTTTCTCTCTCCCTCCCTGACACTCTCGCTCGCTCTCTTCCTCCTCCCCATTCTCTCTCTGTGCCCCCCCCTCTCTGATGCTCCCCCCCATTCCTTTCCCTCCTTTCTCCATGACACCTCCTTACTCGCTCCTGTCTCTTTTACTCATTCCTTATTTTTCCATTAAACTCTCTCTCTCGCTCCATGACCTCCCTCTCTCTACCTCTTTCTTGCTCCTCTCTCTTTCTCCCCCGACACCCTCTGTGTGTGTGCCTCACTCCCTTCTCTCCCCTATATCTCTCTCCTGCTCCCATAAGGGGCATTGTAGTGACAATGGTGTGTGTGCAAGTGTGTGTGGGGGCTTTCAAGATTTTGCTATGGGGTCCCCAAAGTTCTAGTTACACCCCTGAATAGGGAGGCTGCCTGTGCTGCAGTCTGGAGACAGTCCCAGTGCCTTTGCAATGGATGTAGCAGGTGCCGAGACTAGGGCACGTACACAAAGACTGGGCATAATTCAGACCTGATCACAGCAGCAAATTTGTCCTCTAATGGGCAAAACCATATGCACTGCAGTTGGGGCAGATGTAACGTGTAGAGAGAGTTAGATTTGGGTGTGGTGTGTTCAAACTGAAATCTCAATTGCAGTGTAAAAATAAAGCAGCCAGTATTTACCCTGCACAGAAACAATATAACCCACCCAAATCTAACTCTCTCTGCTCGTTATATCTGCCCTACCTGCAGTGCACATGGTTTTGCCCATTAGAGAACAAATTTGCTGCTGCGATCAGGTCTGAATTAGGTCTACTGTCCTCTAGATCCCGTTGCTGATGTGCGCGCATGTGCAAGGTCCTTAAGTGAAGACTTAGAGGAGGGGGAGAAACGGTGCATTGACGCTCCGTTTAAAAGGAGCACGGTCCAGACGACGGAAGCGTGTCCGGATCATTGCTGGGGCGGGTTGCGGCGGCTGCGTGATGTCACACTCAGCCGCTGTGACCCAAAACATGGTTGGTAGCCATCTGCCTACACAACGTAGGCAGACGGCTACTCTAAAACATGCGAAAGCATCGCCGCAGTGTGATGCTTCTGCATGTCTGCGGGGGAAGAGGCGGAATCAGGACCCGGCATGTGAGGCAGACTTGCCCTGTGCTTGGCGTCCCCACGCATGTCTAAGAATTAGATCGTAGAGGTGCTTTTTTTCTCACATCTACGATCAGGTCTGAATTACCCCCTATATTGGCTGCAGCCCCTAGAAGTCAGGTAGGGTAGTTGGAAATGCAGAGAATATTAAGAATCTCTAGTATTATGTAGCAATTTTAAAACTGTGCCATGCTCCTTCACGTTGCCAAAATTCTAATAACAAGGTCTTATATAATTTTCATTTTACTTGTTTTCCTTTCATAGTGAGAGCATGCTGAGGAATGCTAAGTTAATATGACCTCTCTATGCCTTCTGGCATAAACTGAAAGTTCAGATGTGCTTGAAAAAGTTTGTAATAACAACATTTGCCCAAATATTACACCTAAACAGCCAAGCAAATAAAGGCTTGTCAGTTTAAAACAATCATATTCATATGAAGACATCACACATAAGGAATTATTTTCATGAGTGCAAAAAAGTACAGTGACTGTTTAACTGAATGTCAATCCACTGTTTCTTAATTATTTAGTTCCATTTTGCCTCACATTACTTTTAAATATTTGTTACATACCTCCCCACATGGCAACCCAGTGTATCGGGACTGGAGTCATGGCAACATCATTACAGAGGTGTGGCAAAAAAAAAACTCCCCATGGGGGCGCGCTTAGTGCTGAAAAACCCTAGATTGCACCTTATACCTCTCTGTTCCCATCTAATCACCCATTCACTACCTGTAGCACATGACACTGGTGCAGGGCAGCAGTGAATGGGACATACTGGCCAAACTTCCAACTCATAGGACAATGCAGTCCCAATCAGGGTGGTTGGACAGAACTCAAATCAAATCAAGACTGCTATCCCAAAATTATGATATCTGGAAGGTATGCATATAAGCTGCTACAAATGATTTATGATTTGGAACTGCCAAGGCACATGCTATATTCAGCAGTGAGGCTTGGGAAGGTTCCTCTGAGCTCTGTCTGACACCCTACGTCCTACCATCACATGACTTGTGTATGTAGCAAGTTGACTGTCTGTAAGCCATTTTAGTTTAGCTAGAAAGATTTTAAATAGGAGATATCAACTGGTATAGCAGCAACGCAAAATAACTGTCAGATACATGCTTAAAAATACTTACCGTGCTTTTTAAGTGGAAACAAAACTTTGATAGGATTCTAGCCAGAAAGTCGATATCTATATATATGAATAATCTCTTGTGTGCCTATCAAATCAATCTTATCAAATGTATTACACACAGGTCTCCCCTACAGTATTCTCCAGGAACAATCAGCATGGTTTCAAGTACACTTGCCCCAACATGTCATGTCTACCTCTGGTCTACAAATAATTTGAGCTACATACGAAGTGGCATTAACATTTGCACTTAAGATGTGTGCCTTTTGGCATAGAAAAAGGTTAAAAAAAAAAAATTGAATGTACTTGGAAATACATCAAATACTACTTAAATGCAATACATCCCATAACTAGAAGTAATATCAGAGCACAGCAGGCAGTGAAATAAATTAAAAATGTTAATGCCCAAATATTAAGTCAGGTCACTGCAATTTGGCATATGTATGTTCCATGTGGACAGTTTGCTATTTGATGCTGATAAAACCAAGATGGTTTGATATAGTGCATACACTCTGTGCAATCTTACAAATGATCTAACGATATATCACGCGTTGTTCGGTAGTTTGGTCGTTAATGATATATATATATAGGAAGTGCATTCACACTAGACGATTTTAACAAAATCGCTCACTACTGTATATCTTCAGGTCTGCCTGTACTGCAGGCAGATATGAAGATGTGACAAACGACTCACGGAAGCGCATGATAGTGCAAGCACACTGGATGATGTGGATGATTTGTCGTTCCAATTCAGCTCGAGACAGCAAATCTTCCGATTTGCATTCATTGTACAGTATATCACATATTATTTGGACCAAAGTACATTTCCCAGTCATAGAGCTAAATGCCCAATAAACTTTTTGTGCTGCCACTGTGATGGGATGGACTTATGTGACCAGCGGTCAGAAGACCGCCAGTCGACATACCGATTAGCAGAGACTATTCCCACTCGTGGGTGTCCACAGGAGTATATTCAATACTATAATAAAATAAAAAATAAAATGAATATGTAATTTAGAAAGAGTAAGGGGTTTATTTACTAAAATAAATGGGGGGGGGGGGGGGGTACACACAACCTTGGACTGCACACCCTAATTCCAAACATAACAAGATGTGCTAACATGCCGAGACTAGTAGTTCTACACAGAAAAAAAGAAAATGCAGAAGCACACTCTATAGTACTTCGCACTGCTAATTTGAATAACTAAGACAAACTGTGCAATCTAAAGGTGCCCATACACTAGATGACATGTAAAGGCCCCCATCCACTACTCAGACTTGTCTGAACTGCAGATCACATTACATTTCGCCTTGAACTCTCCCGGGAGCGTTTCAGGAATCGGATCGGACCCTGGCTTTCATTTTCACTACATTCTCTTCAGATATATCTGATGCGATCTATCATGTGTCAAATCGCATAAGATATATCTTATGCACACATGCTACATGGGGTTGATCTGATGCTGCTGTTGCGTCCTGTGGTGGGTGGGAGTGGCCAGGGAGATGCCAATCAAGTGATGCTTCAGATGAATCTGATCAGATACATCTTAAGTAAAGATGTGTACCGGTTTTCTTCAGATCCAGATAAATAGTTGTTGCAGCCAAAAAGATCTGTAGTTCAGACATATCTAACACGGGAGTGCAAATCGGATCGGAAGAGTGACACTTTTCTTCAGATTTTCTGGTCAGATGTGTAGAAAAATGAAGAAAAGTGCACAAATCATACTAGTGGATGTGGGCCTTAAGAGATGATTTACCTTTAACGATTTCCCTTGAACTCCCGCGGCAGCTCCCTGGTAGTCCTGGGCAAACGATATAGTACAATGCACATAAGATATATATGTAAGATATATCTTAAGGCCACATCCAGGAGCATGCTGTCGTTGACTATAGCCTCGGATCTTCCCTGCAGCAGGGAAGATCAGAAGCTCCGACCAGCGGGGCTGCACATCGTTATTGTTCATGGACACTGAACGATCTGCATTATTATGAACGATTTCTCGTTCCGACTCGTCGAAAACGGACAAATCTCTCATAATATCATCTAGTGTATGGGCACCTTAACATAGAGCAAAATTGAGTTGCTTAGCATCATGTTTGGCCAAAAATATGGTCCCACCGCCGTGACCAGGTAACCTCACCTGGTGGGTCCCTAACACAAAGGTTCAAGTCCAGGGTACAGGACTCCCGAAGTCAACAGAGACCAATAATCCCAAGGCATCACACTGGTGAGAGTTTAAAGTCTTACTAAGTGTTACATAAGAAGTAGAACCTATGCGTTACATTAGTGAGAAGTAATAATTAGAATATTAAAAGGGGTTACATACTGTAGGTAGAAAAATAAAATGGGTGCAAAAAAAATATATATGCTAGATTATGTATTACAATGTGATGCCATAACGCAGCCAGGCCACACCAACTCTAAAGGACAGTTTTAGATTTTTGGTTGTTTTTCCAAACAGGCCATTAAATAAAGACAAAAACAATTGCAAAACAACAAAAAACAGACGTTAGAACTTCAGCTCAACAATCCATGTTTTAACATAGAGACGAAAAGGATTTGCAGATTTACTATTGTTCAGTTTTAAAACTGACGAAAAAACAACTGTATAAAAACCTGCATGAGGCAGGCGAGTTTGGGAGAAGAACGGCATAGATCACCATTACCTGAGCAGGCTTCCTTACTGAGCCTGGAATGGCATTTTAAAGATAGGCAGAAAAATCAGCCTGCAGTACCATCTATTTTCCAAAAACCAACATCAGGGTGAACCAGCTGAGGGGGCTGACACTATAGTGGGGGACACACGACTCAACATGAGGTCCCCTCTGCCATAATTACAACCAGCCCCAAACTGGTGAGCCCAGGACTGGAATTCTTCAGAAATGTCCCGAGGAACAACAAGCGGTGAGGGTGGGTGCAGGATTAATGGTGAACAGTAACCAAAATTGTGCTTCCTACATGGACTACAAGTCCCAGTGAGTCTGAACTTGCATGATGACACTTCTAGAACAAGTGGCAGCATGCTGGACATTAAGAGCCTGCCTGTAAAAAAACATATTAAAATAAAGACATGACACTGTTGTAAACCCGTATTTAAGAAAACCCCACTCCCATGCATCTCAATTCCTATTTAATACTTACCAAACACTTGGATGGGCTCCTCTTCATTCAAAGAAGGTATTTCTGGGGCTTGGCAAAATAGCAAAGTGTACAGAACCCCATAGACAGACTGTTGGGAATGGTTGCTATGTCAGTGTCTGCTCTCAGCCACTTAGCGTTTCCTCAATAATTTCTTTGGTTCAGGGATTCAAACACCTACAGTGGCGATGAGTATCTCAGATATGCCAAAATATTGCCGATTACATGTATGTGCATTCCTTGTGAGAGTGTGTTATTTGAATTGGCAATATTAATTCATGTGTGTCCTTTTGTCCTGGTTAAAACACAATTCTCAGTTTGGGGGTTATTCAGATCTGACCGCTGCTGTGCGTTTTTGCACAGTGGGTGATCAGGTACTAAATGCGCATGTGTATGCACCACAATGCGCACGTGCGTCGGACAACAACAGGCAATGGTGCGAATATTCCATTTGCACGGGTGTTCGCTAGGTAATTGACAGGCAGAAGCCGTTTGTGGGTGGTAACTGGAAGTTTACAGGGAGTGTTCGTAAAAATGCAGGCGTGTCCAAGCGTTTTCAGGGAGGGTGTCTGACGTCAGCTCCGTCCCCGATCAGCATGATGTGATCGCACTGGAGGAGTAAGTACTGGGCTGCGCAGAGACTGCACAAAATGAATTTTAGTAGCTCAGCGTACACATAGCATCACACACTTGCACGGCAAAAATAACACTCCCCCTGTAGGCGGCGACTATCTGAACGTAGGACAGCAAAATTAGCAGCTCATCGATCAGATCTGATACAACCTTGGTTGCACACAGAATAGGCAGGTGTGGAAAAAATGCTGCAATGTAAGAATGCTTTAAAAAAATAGAAGTGCTAATAGTTTATTTTTAGAAATTAACAAAATGCAAAGAAAATAAACAGAAGTCTAGAAATCTAAATCAAATCACTATTTGGTGTGACGACCCTTTGCCTTCAAAACAGCATCAATTCTTGCTACACTTGCACACAGTTTTTGAAGGATCCCTAATTTACTAAAAATCGATTTAGCATTTGATGTTGATTCATGTTTGGAAGGGATTTTGAGTTGAATTTATAACATCCTTTTCAAAATCAATCCTCAAATCCCCATTAAAATCCTCAGCAAAGTCGAATAGAACTTCCTCATTGCTTCCTATTGGTCCCAATGTATCACATGCACACTAATTAAAGGGGAAGCTCTCTTTACACTGTTTTATACATGAAAACCTATGTATGATAAATAGGATGATAAAAAAAAATGTAAGTACTGAAATAGTTGCAAATAAGCATAGCTTTAATCTGCCTTCATAACTGCCCTTCACTTTCTGTGCACAGTCAGTTGTTAGTAAAAAAAACAACAACAACAACCCCCCTCTACCTGCTCCCTGTTTATTGCATAAATGGAGAGGGGGGGGGAGTGATTTAATGCGCGATTATGCCATAGATGGCAGCAGAGCACAATATCGAACACTTTTGACAAATGACACTAATATGTCTTCCAAATATTATTTTGTTTTTAAATAAACCAAAGGTGCATTTTGGCATGGGTTGGGTGGCTATATGTGGCTCTTTATACTTGTGCTCAGCAGGAGTTTGTGGCTTTGACAATGGAGTAAGAAGCCAGGAGCAACAGCCATAGCCTAAATAGCCTTTTTGGTGGAAGGAGAACAAATTAGAATAATATAGTAACAATTACTATTAGCTGCTTTATTACCGCATACTGTTATTTTACACAACAACCATCATTCTGGCATTTGTCCCACATGAATTTTTGCAGACAGGGATGAATTGCTGAGAAAATAGGTATCATGGGACAAACCAGTATAGCCAGTTACAACACTCATGATTTTAAAATTCATTATATCATCCAGCCAAATTGCCTAATATTCTGCTCTGGTGCTATCTAACGTACATTCAAGGAATAAGTATGATGTCTATAAGTATAAATATATGCACTATTCAACTCATGAAGCTGCTGATGGTGCTCTGATTGATCCTCCAGGGTTATCTCAGTCAGATGGTGATTTGCACTGTGTGCTGGTAGATGCACAACATACCATAACCTTTTGGGTACTTAAAAAGTCATCACTATCAATTTCCAACCATTAAAATGGCGTTTAGAAGCCAACATCGAATGTCTACCATCATTCTAAACATTTTGAGTTTGATTTCAAATCGATTTGCAAATCAGATTTTAGGAAATGAGGAGATTCCATGTTGGGCTATGGGAAAATATCAATGTTTTTCAGAAATTCTAGTTCTTTTGGGATGTGAGTTGAATTTGGCAACAGAATCGATTTGACATTCGATTTGGTCTTTAGTAGATCTCTTCAATCCAAATCGAATGGAAATCGAATGCCAAATCCCTTGAAACTCCATAATCGAATTGTAGTAAATATACCCCCAGGTATTAAACAGATTTTTTACACATAAGAAATTATAAATTACATCTTAAATTATAGTGGCCTACATTTATGTAATGGGAAATCTATAGATGTATTTGATGTCTAATACTACAAATGAGGGGTCAGTTATTAATTTACCTCATTCCTTGCAGAGGAAAATACAGACCTGTGAATTGTGGGACTAATTCAGACCCTGTAGCAAGTGTGCAAAAATCGCTATGAAGCGATTTTTGCACATATGCGTATGCCGGTACACGCATGTTCAAGGTACTAAATTGTGTTCTCTTCAAAACGCAGTTTAAGACCTGGAGGTGGCGGGAATGGGGCATCAACGCTGCGTTTTGTGTGTGTTGATGCAGGCGTGTCTGGGCCGTTGCTGGGCGGGTCACAGCGTCTGCATGATGTCACACGCAGCCGCTGAGACTCAAAACATGGCGGGCAGCTTGGCTGCGTAGGCAGAGGGCTACTCGAACCATGCGAAAGTATTGCCGCTGTGCGATGATTTTGCATGTCTGTGGGGGGAGGGGAAGAGTGAAGGCAGGACATGGCATGGTGGACAGACTTGACCGGTGCTGGGCGTCGCCCCACATGTCAGAGAAAATTATCGCAGACGTGTGTTTTTTCACACATCTACGATCAGGTCTGAATTACCCCGTGTCAGACTATCTGCTTTCTGTTCATATGTTCAGAACTGACAGTTCTCAGAACAAGGAAATGGGAACAAACTACTCCTCTGTTCAGTGCAGTCTAAACAACCGTATATTTTCCTAATGATCAACAGCAAAATACGACAATCATAGCCACCGGGATCAAGCTGAGTCAGAATAATTAACTTGGGAAAATGTATAGAAAGAGAAGTTGAATAGGGTCAGCATATTATAATGTTCCATATTCAATTAGGTTTAGAACAAGAAGAGTGTATAATTATGGTTAGCAGGGTCTAATTATAGAACAATTAAAATGATGACATAGCCTAAAACTTCACTAAGTTTCTGAGTACTTAACACGGTAACATCATTTCCATATTAGGATTTAAGAGGTCTTGTTTCACACTAAACACTTGGCTAGAAGATAAATACAATTCTTTCTGCCTTGTGCCACTACGTACTTCTTACATGACATCTTACATAAACACAGCAACGAACAAGATTATTTTAGACTGAATAAAAAAAATCACATTCCTTTTAAAGGGCACCTGCCCTCCTGCATATCTCCGGACTTCTAGATATTCAACCTTTTTTCAATCTGCTATCAATCCTGCCGTGGCAACACCTTGAAAGCACCTAAACTGAAAAGGATTTAAATAGAATACTGCATCTTCAGGGGGGAGCGTTTTTCGCGATTTTTCCCGATGTTTCATCTGTATTTTTATTTATTTTTTACAGGCTATCCAATTTAGTCGCCTATAAAAAAACAATACATTTTTTTCACGAAAACACACAGGTTCATCTAAAAATAGGGCTGTTTCAGGGGATTTGGTTTTGCCTGCCCGAGGCAGGTGAAACAAAACCCCTGATAAGCTACGGCTCATGCCAGCTTATCGGGGCTACCAGGATAACCCCCAGCACGACAATACCAAAGCTAATTGGATACCCCCTCTCAGTATCCAAAAAACTCAGCTAAAATGCAAACTGTTTTACAAATATGCTATTAATTACATGAGCAATGGGAACATAGAATACATGTTAAATCATGATTCAAGAACTGTAGTTCGTTCACCCACATCCGGAATGGACAAATAAGAGAAGAGAAAAATATGATTTTGTGCAGTTTATTTCATTAAAAGACTACTGTTTATTATGCAGGCTACCCCAAACATTACGGATAGCTTTCACAGCATATGCTCTCAGTGTGAACAGATTTAGGTCTTAATTGTTTGTAAACAAACATATGAATTCACATTCTGGGAAAAGTTTATCCAATCATTGGAGGCATGGTTGAGATGTGCATACACCAACTACTGTAGCTGTGTGAATAAACTACAGATCTGTCCACAGTGGATTCAGGCGCGCCAAACAGACCCTCTCCCGGGTGACTCGGCCTTGTCGAGTGTCTTTTTTGCTCAAGATGCACACAAATAAAACAACAAAGTGACAAAACTACTCAGGTAGACTGCATTAATCAATTTGAAGTGCGACATTTGTACATGTGTGTGTGTGCATAAGTCTGAATCTGTTACGATGCACTGGCCATGTCTTTTTCTCACGCCAAGTTTCATTGTGCTTCATCTGGGACTCTGTATGTGTTTAAAACTAATTCCTGTGCGGTTAGTGTCACAGTCCAGCGTCTCTTGTACACCCTGAGTGGTGTTTTGCTGCGGTTGTAATGCGAGTAAGACGCAGAATTTACAGTACTACACCTCTCAGAGCAATTTGCGCCATATGATGTATAGACACTAGGTGTATGAGGACACATCTGTATAAAGGAAATCACTCCAACAAGATAAGTATACACACTTACCGATGGGCTGCTTGATATGTCAGTTCCTGTCATGCAGCTGGGCGGGCATTTAAATTTGCCCACCCAGCTGTGACATTGGCCCCTGCAGCAAGTGTACAAACACACAGCATAATCTACAGATATATCGCCGATTGACTGTGCTGCAGGGCTGACGTGATATGTCTGTGAACTACGTCTTTCACAGACATATGGCTGGTACACACCTACCGACGTGCCTACAATGTACTGGCCATTTGATTGAACGATCGATATATTGGCCAGTGTGTGTCCAGCATTAGAAGCCATCTATGACAATACTATATTACTGCAGACATTTGTAAAATATTCCTACAGCAGCCAGAGGAGGCAGTCTCTGAGAGAATAAAACGAGATTTATGGTAAGAACTTACCGTTGTTAAATCTCTTTCTGCGAGGTACACTGGGCTCCACAGGGAATGACATTGGGGTGTAGAGTAGGATCTTGATCCGAGGCACCAAGAGGCTAAAAGCTTTGACTGTTCCCAGAATGCACAGCGCCGCCTCCTCTATAACCCCGCGTCCGTGCACAGGAGCTCAGTTTTTGTTAACCAATCCAATGCAGTAGCAGGCAAAAGAGACAACAACTGTTAGTAGCCACATATACCACACTCTCACGACAGGAGAAAGTGTCAGCGGCTAATGCCATACCAACCCAAAGAAGCCAAGTGCGTCAGGGTGGGCGCCCTGTGGAGCCCAGTGTACTTCGCAGAAAGAGATTTAACAACGGTAAGTTCTTACCATAAATCTCGTTTTCTGCTGCGGGGTACACTGGGCTCCACAAGGAATGACATTGGGGATGTCCTAAAGAGTTCCTTATGGGAGGGGATGCACTGTAGCGGGCACAAGAACCCGGCGTCCAAAGGAAGCATCCTGGGAGGCGGAAGTATCGAAGGCATAGAACCTTATGAACGTGTTCACTGAGGACCACGTAGCCGCTTTGCACAATTGTTCAAGGGTCGCACCACGGCGGGCCGCCCAAGAAGGTCCAACCGACGGAGTAGAATGGGCCTTAATGGTAGCAGGAGCTGGAAGGCCAGCCTGTACATAAGCATGTGCAATCACCATTCTAATCCATCTGGCCAGGGTCTGCTTGTGAGCAGGCCAGCCACGTTTGTGAAAACCAAACAGAACAAAGAGAGAATCCGACTTCCTGATGGAGGCAGTTCTCTTCACATAGATACGAAGAGCCGGAACCACATCCAAAGACCGCTCTTTGGAAGACAATTCAGGAGAGACAAAGGCCGGAACCACAATCTCCTGATTAAGGTGGAAAGAAGACACCACCTTAGGTAAATACCTGGGACGTGTTCTAAGAACCGCCCGATCACGGTGAAAAATCAGATATGATGACCTACAAGACAAGGCACCCAAATCAGACACCCGTCTAGCAGAGGCAATAGCCAGCAGAAACAATACCTTAAGAGAAAGCCACTTAAGGTCTGCAGATTCAAGAGGCTCAAACGGAGACCCTTGCAATGCCTTCAAAACCACGACAAGTCCCAAGGGCCAACAGGCGGGACATAGGGAGGTTGAATCCGCAACACATCCTGATTGAACGTATATACATCAGGTAATTTTTCTCTGGAACCAAACTGACAAGGCAGAAATATGAACCTTGATGGAAGCCAGACGAAGGCCCAAGTCCAGGCCCTGTTGTAGAAAGGCAAAAAATGTGGCCGTACTAAACTTGTAAGCGTCATGATTGTTAGATGCGCACCAAGCAAAGTAAGAATTCCAGACCCTATGGTAAATCAGAGCAGAAGCCGGTTTCCAGGCCTTCAACATAGTTTGAATGACCGCCTCAGAAAATCCTTTGGCCCTTAAGACGGAAGCTTCAAGAGCCACGCCGTCAGAGCCAATCGGGCTAAATCCTGATATACACAGGGGCCCTGAACGAGGAGATCTGGTCGATGCGGAAGTAGAAGGGGACGCTCTATCGAGAGACCCTGAAGGTCTGAGAACCAATGCCGTCTGGGCCACACTGGAGCGATCAGAAGCAGGAGTCCTCCTTCTTGCTTGAACTTCCTTATTACTCTGGGCAGAAGTGACACACTCTGTGCCTCTCACACAATGTCGTGCACTTTGTGCCCCTCACGCACACTGAAACACACTGGGTCTTGCTCTCTCTCACACACACACACACACACACACACACACACACACACACACACACATATTACATAATAACATTACACCCAGCAACTAGTTTACACATTTATTGTGGATGTGACACAGTAAGGCAGGTGGATCTAACACAGGCCCTCATTCCGAGTTGTTCGCTCGCTAGCCGCTTTTCGTAGCAGTACACACGCTAAGCCGCCGCCCTCTGGGAGTGTATCTTAGCTTAGCAGAATTGCGAACGAAGAATTCGCAATATTGCGAAAAGATTTTTCAGTGCAGTTTCTGAGTAGCTCGAGACTTACTCTTCCAGTGCGATCAGTTCAGTGCTTGTCGTTCCTGGTTTGACGTCACAAACACACCCAGCGTTCGCCCAGACACTCCTCCGTTTCTTCAGCCACTCCCGCGTTTTTCCCAGAAACGGTAGCGTTTTTTCACACACTCCCATAAAACGGGCAGTTTCCGCCCAGAAACACCCACTTTCTGTCAATCACACTACGATCACCAGAACGAAGAAAAAACCTCGTAATGCTGTGAGTAAAATACCAAACTTCTTAGCAAATTTACTTGGCGCAGTCGCAGTGCGAACATTGCGGATGCGCAATTAGCGGAAAATCGCTGCGATGCGAAGAAAAATACCGAGCGAACAACTCGGAATGAGGGCCACAGTCGGGAAGACAGGTCGGTGGATGTGACACAGTCGGGCAGATGGATTTGACACAGGGGGTGATTCAGACCTGATCGTAGATCTACGATCAGTTTCTCTGACATGCGGAGGGATGCCCAGCACAGGACTAGTCCGCCCTGCATCAGGCCAGGCCCTCCCTGCACAGGTGCGAAAGCATCGCATGGCGGAGATGCTTTTGCACCCACCAAGTAGCTCCCTACCTGTGCAGCACAGCTACCCGCCACGTTCTGGGTCGCAGTCGCTGCTGCCCGGCCCTGCAAAGGTAAGTGGATGTGACATTGTTGGACAGACATGAAGAATGGTGTGATGCAGACAGGTAGGTAATGGGACGCAGGCAGACAGGTAGATGAATGTAACACTGTTGGACAGACAGGTAGGAGGATGTGATGCAGACAGGTAGGTAATGGAACACAGGCAGACAGTTAGATCAATGTGACACGGGCAGAAAGAAAGGCGGATATGGCATAGTTAAGCAAACAGGTGGATATGACATAACAAGTTAACACATATACTCTGTATTTACGGACACACTGATGCTTCCCACACATTTGATGCATATGCCTTCATCTTGTTTGGATCCACCACCTTCTCCTTGTTAGTTTCCTCTCTATATGGCTCCTCTGCAAGTCTACATGTGGCATACGCAGATTAGCTTCTCCCCCACTGGCGTCATCACACTGATCCCTGCAGCTGCACTCTGACAGAGCCTGCTGCCCGCCGTTTCTGCACCTTACTGGGCAGCAGCTGTAGTTAGACTCCTCCACAGAACCCCCCCCCTTAACCCATGCTGGCATCATCGCACTGATTCCACTAAGTGGAATCAGTAATGCTGCACCCTCCTTGCTGCTTCTGTGCAGGTGAAGAGAGGCAGCAGGACTCCTCCCCCGCTGACGTCATCCCCGACTCCAGGAAGTGTGAATCAGAGCTGAAGACGCTGCTCTGGCTGCAGCGCATTCTGCCAGGTTAGACAATGTAGCCTGGTCCCTGATAAACAGCGCTGGGACAATTGGCCCCACCCTCACAAAAATGAGGGCGTGGCTAAGAATTGGTGGGGCCTACCGGTGTTTTCACTGGCTCCCCGGTGGCCCAGTCCGAGCCTGCACCTAACACGGGGGCTGCACTGGGCAGCCCTGAAAAAGCTTTTTCTGACAGAAAATTTCTTCAAAACTGGGCTATCAGCGCTGTATGTCAGGGTAACACTTCAGCACTGCAGCTCCATCACCACCCAAGCGGCGTCGCATACTCCCGCTGGCTCAGTTCCTGGGTACTTGCGGCGGAGACGCTCTGGCTTAGGCACACAATCGCAGAAGCTCTCCTGGTTCACGTGGGTGCTACGGAGAGGAGGTAAGAGGGTCCACCAGGCGGGACCCGCCATTAAACCGCATTCCGATCGCAGTATAGGGAGACAGACTGCGACGCTGGCGTGGACACTGTGACCGAGCAGGGACCCCACTATATCCACCAGGGCATAGGAGTATAGGTCGGATATACTAATGTCCACTTTTAATAAGACTCCAAAGTACCAGGTGGTGAAGTCCAGCATAGGGGAGCCGGCGGTTGATCTGTAGCCCATCGTCCGGCCCAGGGCGCCATCTACTGCTGGTGTTCCCGCCCTGGAGCTGCCTCACATTCTCCCTCACTCCCTGACTGATTTTCTAAAATAGATGCGACTAGTCTCCGGGACTGCAGGGCAAGGTCTCCCTTGTAAACATCAGCGCCGTGGTTTTACAAACATTTACGTATTCTACATGTCGATATTAAGACAGCGTTAGTTAAGAACAAGTGCACCTGTGCCAGAATATATTGTACGAGTATTCTGATATATACATCCGGTCTCAGACCGCGCATTGTTATATATATATATATATATATATATATATATATATAATTAGTGATGAGCTTAGTGATGAACTTCACCCTTTTTACACGGGTCCGAGCCATACTCGTATTCTCCCGTATGGCTCGGTTAACCCGAGCGCACCCGAATGTCATCATCCCGCTGTCGGATTCTCGCGAGATTCGGATTCTATATAAGCAGCCATGCGTCGCTGCCATTTTCACTCGTGCATTGGAAATGTTAGGGAGAGGACGTGGCTGGCGTCCTCTCCGTTTATTCATTGTTGAGTTGATGCAAATATTTGTGCTTGCTTATATCATTGTGGGGACTGGGGAGCAGCTTTATATTAAAATAGGAGGAGTACAGTACAGAGCTTTGCTGATCAGTG
Organism: Pseudophryne corroboree; assembly: GCF_028390025.1. Classification (NCBI taxonomy): domain Eukaryota; kingdom Metazoa; phylum Chordata; class Amphibia; order Anura; family Myobatrachidae; genus Pseudophryne; species Pseudophryne corroboree. The sequence continues at coordinate 811,627,673 of NC_086444.1, read as the reverse complement.
ACCACCAGTTTTATCCGTTCTCTGCCTGAAAAAAAACACTCCATATCTGTGCTCAGTGTGCTGCATATATCTGTGCTCACACTGCTTAATTGTGGGGACTGGGGAGCAGCTGTATTATATAGGAGTACAGTGCAGAGTTTTGCTGACAGTGACCACCAGTATATATAGCAGTACGGTACGGAAGGCCACTGCTGTACCTACCTCTGTGTCTTCATTAAGTATACTATCCATCTACATTCTATACCTGTGGTGAATTTCAGTTGTGCAGTTTGCTGACAGTGACCACCAGTATACGTTGTCTGCCTGAAAAACACTCCATATCTGTGCTCAGTGTGCTGCTTTATTGTGGGGAGTCGGGACCACCAGTATAATATTATATAGGAGGAGTACAGTGCAGAGTTTTGCTGACACAGTGACCACCAGTATATATAGCAGTACGGTACGGACGGCCACTGCTGTACCTACCTCTGTGTCGTCATTAAGTATACTATCCATCTACATTCTAATTCTATACCTGTGGTGCATTTTAGTTTTGCAGTTTGCTGACACAGTGACCACCAGTATATATAGCAGTACGGTACGGAAGGCCACTGCTGTACCTACCTCTGTGTCGTCATTAAGTATACTATCCATCTACATTCTAATTCTATACCTGTGGTGCATTTCAGTTGTGCAATTTGCTGACACAGTGACCACCAGTATATATAGCAGTACGGTACGGAAGGCCACTGCTGTACCTACCTCTGTGTCGTCATTAAGTATACTATCCATCTACATTCTATACCTGTGGTGCATTTTAGTTTTGCAGTTTGCTGACACAGTGACCACCAGTATATATAGCAGTACGGTACAGAAGGCCACTGCTGTACCTACCTCTGTGTCGTCATTAAGTATACTATCCATCTACATTCTATACCTGTGGTGCATTTTAGTTTTGCAGTTTGCTGACAGTGACCACCAGTATATATAGCAGTACGGTACAGTAGGCCACTGCTGTACCTACCTCTGTGTTGTCAAGTATACTATCCATCTACATTCTATACCTGTGGTGCATTTTAGTTGTGCGCAGTATATATAGTAGTAGGCCATTGCTATTGATACTGGCATACAATTCCACAAATTAAAAAATGGAGAACAAAAATGTGGAGGTTAAAATAGGGAAAGATCAAGATCCACTTCCACCTCGTGCTGAAGCTGCTGCCACTAAAATGCCATCAACGTCGTCTGCCAAGGCCGATGCCCAATGTCATAGTAGAGAGCATGTAAAATCCAAAAAACAAAAGTTCAGTAAAATGACCCAAAAATCAAAATTTAAAGCGTCTGATGAGAAGCGTAAACTTGACAATATGCCATTTACGACACTGAGTGGCAAGGAACGGCTGAGGCCCTGGCCTATGTTCATGGCTAGTGGTTCAGATTCACATGAGGATGGAAGCACTCATCCTCTCGCTAGAAAAATGAAAAGACTTAAGCTGGCAAAATCACAGCAAAGAACTGTGCGTTCTTATAAATCACAAATCCCCAAGGAGAGTCCAATTGTGTCGGTTGCGATGCCTGACCTTCCCAACACTGGACGGGAAGAGCTTGCGCCTTCCACCATTTGCACGCCCCCTGCAAGTGCTGAAAGGAGCACCCGCAGTCCAGTTCCTGATAGTCAAATTTAAGATGTCACTGTTGAAGTACACCAGGATGAGGATATGGGTGTTGCTGGCGCTGGGGAGGAAATTGACAAGGAGGATTCTGATGGTGAGGTGGTTTGTTTAAGTCAGGCACCCGGGGAGACACCTGTTGTCCGTGGGACGAATATGGCCATTGACATGCCTGGTCAAAATACAAAAAAAAATCAGCTCTTCGGTGTGGAATTATTTCAACACAAATGCGGACAACAGGTGTCAAGCCGTGTGTTGCCTTTGGAATATACAAAAAGAAAAAAACAGAAACTAGCGCTGCATAGTACATAAAAATCTGTAGGTAATGCTTTGCAGTTCTACACGATCCACTGCTTTATCTCTCTCTGGAATTACACTTACAGATAAGTTCTACCACGCGTGTCCATAAAGGTATCTTTGTATCAGAAACAATGTGCTGTCCCACACCAATAGAAACATTACACACTTACAGGATATTTCTATCTCGCGTGTCCATAAAGGTATCTTTTACTTGTACGTAGAAGGCCCCCAAAAAAGACTTCACATGATATATGGATGTACAAAATAACTTACATTAACTTCCTTTCACGCGTGCCCATAAAGGTATCTTTGTCTGGTATATCGTCCCAAAGAAGGATTCTGTACATTTGATTATCCACAAGTGAAAGTTTTTAATACATGAAGTTAAAAAACGAACAAAGTTCAAACAAGGGAATCCAGGTATCGGCGGCTGATGTAAGACTTGTTCTCTCACTGATCGGCTGCAGACAGGTAAGCGAACATGAACAGAGTCCGAATCACCGAGTCCCAGGATCCCACACTGCAAGCGGCAGACGGCTTCAACGTGTTTCTGGGAGTTCACTCCCCTTTGTCAAGAAGTGCCGTCCTCCTTACATCTACAGATATTTATACCATCTCTAATCATGCAGCTGATGGTCATTAAAATTGTAACAACAGAATATATACATTATATAAAAATATCATAATATAAGAATCCCTTACAGGGTCTCCAAATGTGTTCACATTCATACAGGTTGTTCATTCATCAATTATATAAAAAATAAAAATAAAACATAAACGGATAAGTGTGGGCATTCTCCCTGTCCGTTTTCAAAAGGAACCTTGTGCGGCTGTAGGCCATATACACAGATGAAATGAACTACCCGCTGATTACCCTCCTCAGATAAAATATCTATATAACATTACGTATATAGACACCTCCACGGTATTTTCCCCAAACGGACAAAGAGCTGCCCGCTTCTTATAATAATAAACAAAATATATGTGTGTTGCCTTTGTCAAGCTGTAATAAGTAGGGGTAAGGACGTTAACCACCTCGGAACATCCTCCCTTATACGTCACCTGCAGCGCATTCATCATAAATCAGTGACAAGTTCAAAAACTTTGGATGACAGCGGAAGCAGTCCACTGACCACTAAATCCCTTCCTCTTGTAACCAAGCTCCTGCAAACCACACCACCAACTCCCTCAGTGTTAATTTTCTCCTTACCCAGGAAAGCCAATAGTCCTGCAGGCCATGTCACTGGCAAGTCTGACGAGTCCTCTCCTGCCTGGGATTCCTCCGATGCATCCTTGAGTGTAACGCCTACTGCTGCTGGCGCTGCTGTTGTTGCTGCTGGGAGTCGATCGTCATCCCAGAGGGGAAGTCGGAAGACCACTTGTACTACTTCCAGTAAGCAATTGACTGTCCAACAGTCCTTTGCGAGGAAGATGAAATATCACAGCAGTCATCCTGCTGCAAAGCAGATAACTCAGGCCTTGGCAGCCTGGGCGGTGAGAAACGTGGTTCCGGTATCCACCGTTAATTCAGAGGCAACTAGAGACTTGATTGAGGTACTGTGTCCCCGGTACCAAATACCATCTAGGTTCCATTTCTCTAGGCAGGTGATACCGAAAATGTACACAGACGTCAGAAAAAGAGTCACCAGTGTCCTAAAAAATGCAGTTATACCCAATGTCCACTTAACCACGGACATGTGGACAAGTGGAGCAGGGCAGACTCAGGACTATATGACTGTGACAGCCCACTGGGTAGATGTATTGCCTCCCGCAGCAAGAACAGCAGCGGCGGCACCAGTAGCAGCATCTCGCAAACGCCAACTCGTTCCTAGGCAGGCTACGCTTTGTATCACCGCTTTCCAGAAGAGGCACACAGCTGACAACCTCTTACGGAAACTGAGGAAGATCATCGCAGAATGGCTTACCCCAATTGGACTCTCCTGGGGATTTGTGACATCGGACAACGCCAGCAATATTGTGCGTGCATTACATCTGGGCAAATTCCAGCACGTCCCATGTTTTGCACATACATTGAATTTGGTGGTGCAGAATTATTTAAAAAACGACAGGGGCGTGCAAGAGATGCTGTCGGTGGCCCGAAGAATTGCGGGCCACTTTCGGCATTCAGCCACCGCGTACAGAAGACTGGAGTACCACTAAACAATCCTGAACCTGCCCTGTCATCATCTGAAGCAATAGGTGGTAACGAGGTGGAATTCAACCCTCTATAGGCTTCAGAGGATGGAGGAGCAGCAAAAGGCCATTCAAGCCTATACATCTGCCCACGATATAGGCAAAGGAGGGGGAATGCACCTGACTCAAGCGCAGTGGAGAATTATTTCACCGTTGTGCAAGGTTCTGCAACCCTTTGAACTTGCCACACGTGAAGTCAGTTCAGACACTGCCAGCCTGAGTCAGGTCATTCCCCTCATCAGGCTTTTGCAGAAGAAGCTGGAGACATTGAAGGAGGAGCTAAAACAGAGCGATTCCGCTAGGCATGTGGGACTTGTGGATGGAGCCCTTAATTCGCTTAACCAGGATTCACGGGTGGTCAATCTGTTGAATCAGAGCACTACATTTTGGCCACCGTGCTCGATCCTAGATTTAAAACCTACGTTGTATCTCTCTTTCCGGCAGACACAAGTCTGCAGAGGTTCAAAGACCTGCTGGTGAGAAAATTGTCAAGTCAAGCAGAACGTGACCCGTCAACATCTCCTCCTTCCCATGCTCCCGCAACTGGGGGTGCGAGGAAAAGGCTAAGAATTCCGAGCCCACCCGCTGGCAGTGATGCAGGGCAGTCTGGAGCGAGTGCTGACATCTGGTCCGGACTGAAGGACCTGCCAACGATTACTGACATGTCGTCTACTGTCACTGCATATGATTCTCTCACCATTGAAAGAATGGTGGAGGATTATATGAGTGACCGCATCCAAGTAGGCACGTCAGACAGTCCGTACGTATACTGGCAGGAAAAAGAGGCAATTTGGAGGCCCTTGCACAAACTGGCTTTATTCTACCTAAGTTGCCCTCCCTTCAGTGTGTACTCCGAAAGAGTGTTTAGTGCAGCCGCTCACCTTGTCAGCAATCGGCGTACGAGGTTACTTCCAGAAAATGTGGAGAAGATGATGTTCATCAAAATGAATTATAATCAATTCCTCCGTGGAGACATTCACCAGCAACTGCCTCCAGAAAGTACACAGGGATCTGAGATGGTGGATTCCAGTGAGGATGAATTAATAATCTGTGAGGGGGGGGATGTACACAGTGAAAGGGGTGAGGAATCGGAGGATGATGATGAGGTGGACATCTTGCCTCTGTAGAGCCAGTTTGTGCAGTTCTTTTTTGGTGGGGGCCCAAACCAACCAGTCATTTCAGTCACAGTCGTGTGGCAGACCCTGTCGCTGAAATGATGGGTTCGTTAAAGTGTGCATGTCCTGTTTATACAACATAAGGGTGGGTGGGAGGGCCCAAGGACAATTCCATCTTGCACCTCTTTTTTCTTTCATTTTTCTTTGCATCATGTGCTGTTTGGGGACTATTTTTTTGAAGTGCCATCCTGCCTGACACTGCAGTGCCACTCCTAGATGGGCCAGGTGTTTGTGTCGGCCACTTGTGTCGCTTAGCTTAGTCACACAGCGACCTTGGTGCTCCTCTTTTTTTCTTTGCATCATGTGCTGTTTGGGGACAATTTTTTTGAAGTGCCATCCTGTCTGACACTGCAGTGCCACTCCTAGATGGGCCAGTTGTTTGTGTCGGCCACTTGTGTCGCTTAGCTTAGTCACACAGCGACCTCGGTGCAAATTTTAGGACTAAAAATAATATTGTGATGTGTTCAGAATAGACTGGAAATGAGTGGAAATTATGGTTATTGAGGTTAATAATACTATGGGATCAAAATGACCCCCAAATTCTATGATTTAAGCTGTTTTTTAGGGTTTTTTGAAAAAAACACCCGAATCCAAAACACACCCGAATCCGACAAAAAAATTTCGGTGAGGTTTTGCCAAAACGCGTCCGAATCCAAAACACGGCCGCGGAACCGAATCCAAAACCAAAACACAAAACCCGAAAAATGTCCGGTGCACATCACTAATATATATATATATATATATATATATATATATATATTTATTTTTTATATGTGTTCATATAATAATCCAATGCAATTTTATTGTCATGAAAATAATTATCTGCATTGCAAACGTGACTATGTGTGCCTGTATCTGCTATGTGATTTAACTGCGGTAAATTCCTGATATATCTGTAATTGTATACTGTACCCTAGGGGACTAGGTGCGTCTGGGTCAATATATAGTGCGTCACAGTATTTACCTATTACGTGTATTGTACTGTGTACTCAGTCACATAATACCGGATTTATTCGCAGGTATTGTACTCTGTCTGGCTTCATCGTACTAAGCCTCTCTCAGTTACATTTGTGTATAATGTTTAACATGTAGGGCAATAAATCTGGGGACATTCCTGCATCCTGCAGAGCATGCGCAATGGATTTACCTGAGGGGGAAGTTTTGTGTGATGGTCTGTGTACTACGGGGGTCATTCCGAGTTGATCGCTAGCTGCATTCGTTCGCAAGTGCAGCGATGAGGCAAAAAAAAGGCACTTCTGCGCATGCATATGCAGCGCAATGCGCAAAGTACTATTACAACGTACAATGTAGTTTCACACAAGGTCTTGCAAAGCTTTTCAGTCGCACTGCTGGCCGCAGAGTGATTGACAGGAAGAGAGCATTTCTGGGTGTCAACTGACTGTTTTCAAGGAGTGTTCAGAATAACGCAGGCATGCCAAGAAAAACGCAGGTGTGGCTGGGCGAACGCAGGGCGCGTTCATGACATCAAAACAGGAACTGAACAGTCTGAAGTGATCACAAGCGCTGAGTAGGTATTGAGCTACTCTAAAACTGCACACAAAAAAGTTTGCCGCCACTCTGCGATCCTTTCGGTCACACTTCTGCTACACTAAAATACATTCCCAGTGGGAGGCGGCATAGCGTTTGCACGGCTGCTAAAAACTGCTAGCGAATGACCACCCATGTCTCATACATCTCCCAGTCAGTCCGCAGCTCTTTTAATCAATCTGGAGCCAAACTGGGCTGCGTTCTCAAACCTACTGGGTACTCTAGTTGAACGCTTTATGTCCCCTATGGGACCACCTGTAACATTACAGTCACTGATGTCCCCATGGTTACTCCGCTTTGGGCGGAAAAATTTTACCTCACGGGTTGTAGTGTATGACTCATTCCTTGGTCAGTCAAAACGCTATTCAGGTCACTCTCGTGTCTCTGAGTCATCTAAGTGGCCTGCTTCCTCCTCCCTATCCAATAATCTCTCAGATATTTTATCTGAAAAGAGGGGGATCATTCTGTCCTGTCAGTCCCTATATTAGGTGTTTCCAACAAGGATTTTTCATTGCTAAATGATACCACTGCCCTTGTGGTTACTGGGAAACAAATCCTACAAATCACTGATAAGAGGATTCCCTTACTGTGGTTAAACAAACTGATATGTTCACACGTCAGAGGGTAAATAAAACTCTGTTACCACAATCTGACCATTAACTGTACATCAGACAATACCCCTGGTCTAATCCAGGGAAGACATTCCCCCTGTCTACAATGGGCATTAGCTCAATATCCTCCCCCTGCAGAGTTATATAACAAGTAGGTAATTCATTGCTAGTGAACTCATGTGTCACCCATCGGGTGTCGTCCACTCTGCCTCTCACCACTGTAGGAACCGACAGGTAAGCATGTGGAGGGATGCCTGAAGTCATTTACTCCCTTACGGGTGTTGTACATAGAACATAGATTGATGACTGGACCAGGCATTAGAGGAAGAGCTGCCCGAGGATATATCTGACAATGCCAGACATTCCCTGTCTCACAATACCACCGCCACCTTTTACTACACCAGGAGGCGTCCCCTGAGGCGGGTGTGTTGGCTGCCAAGGCATCGAATATGTCTGTCCTGGCTCGCCGGATTCTGTGCTTGAGGTCATGGATGGTGGACCTGGACTCCAAAAGTCCTTGGAGGTATTCCCCATTACTGGGGACATCTTATTTGGGGAAGATCTAATTAAAAATTGTGTCTGAATCGGCGGCTACTATGACTGCCTTTCTCCCAAATGCTACTCCTTCTGCACTGAAGGCATAAGGTACCACTTTTCCCTGCTGTCGGCCTTAAGGGAAAGTGAAGGTCAGGCATACCCCGAGATTGTCTCGTGCTCCCAACAACCACTAAGCCCAAGCCTAACTATCCTGGGCTGCTCGTCAGCCTGCTTCTCATAACAAGCCTGCTGCATGATGGGACAGGCCTCCCCCTGGGGGATCCCAGGGTGGGGGCCGACTTCTACTATTCATCCAGGTCTGGTTAATGACCACTTTAGACGCATGGGTGCGAGAAGCTGTCTTTCACGGGTACGCAGTCTCTTTCAAGAGACGTCCCCCTCGCCAGTTCTGCACAATGGTTATCCCTTCGGATCCGTTGAAGGCGCAAGCTCTAAAGATGGTTGTGCGTTCCCTCCTGGATACAGGAGTGGTAGTGCCGGTACCTCTGTCCCAGAGTGGCAGAGGATACTACTCGACCGTGTTTCTAGTCCCGAAACCTGATGGGTCTTTCCGGACTATTCTCAACCTCAAATCACAAGTTTGTGAGAGTGTCCAAGTTCCGTATGGAAACACTGCGCTCAATTGTACTGGCCACGGAACCCAGAGGCTATATGGTATCTCTGGATATACAAGATGCTTACCTGCATATGCCTATTGCCATATTGCATCAGCAATATCTGCGGTTTGCTATTGGCAACCTTCATTATCAATTCCAGGCTCTGCCGTTTGGACTGGCCACGATCCCTCGGATCTTCAACAAGGTTATAACCGTAATGACGGCTCATCTCAGTCGCCAGGGAGTCAGGATCCTGCCGTATCTGGACGATTTGCTGATTCTGGCAAACTCCCACAATGTCCTCCTCAGTCATCTACAATGGACAGTAAACTTCCTACAAGCCCATGTACGAAAAAGTCCTCGCTGGTCCCTGCTCTGAGCATGGTGCACCTGCGGGCACTACAGGGCACACACAGTCAACGGCTGTTTCGGTCTCCAGAGAAGGTCCTGAAACTTCAGGACAGAATCAGATACTTCCTCTGTCGTCCAAGAGTGTCGATACACTCAGCGATGCAAGTACTAGGCCTCATGGTGTCGGCTTTCCACATGGTAGAGGATGCTCAATTCCATTCCCACCTTCTACAGAGGTTAATCCTTTCCAAGTGGCATGGCCTGCCTCATTGAATTAGGTCTCACATGATCTCCTTGACTCCGGAGGTTCGTCTGTCGCTGACCTGGTGGCTACATGACCAGCAATTGAGCAGGGGCCGTCCCTTCTGGATCCCCAACTGGGTCCTACCGACTACGGACGCCAGCAACACTCTTTCCAGGGTCAGTGGACCATGGAGGAATCACTCCTCCCGATAACATTCTGGAATTGCAGGCAGTGTTCAATGCTTTGACTCTCGCCCTGCCTCTGATAGAGAACAGGCTTGTTCAAGTACGGTCAGACAACGCCACCACAGTGGCGTACACAAACCATCAAGGCGGCACTCGAAGCCGCATGGCAATGATGGAAGTGTCAAAAATCCTTTGTTGGGTGGAACTCCTTCTGCCGGCAATATCGGCAGTATTCATTCCGGGAGTCCTCAACTGGGAAGGTGATTTCCTCAGTCGCCAGGACATGCACGCCGGAGAGTGGAGTCTTCATCAGGAAGTCTTTCAACTCCTAGTGAACAAGTGGGGCCTACCAGATGTAGACCTGATGGCATCGAGACACAATAACAAAGTTCCGGTCTTCGGATCAAGAATCAGGGATTCTCAAGCAGCGTTCGTGGATGCACTGGCAATTCCATGGAACTTTCGGCTGCCCTACGTGTTCCCTCCAGTGTCACTCCTGCCCAGGGTACTACGGAAGTTCAAACAAGTAGGAGGAATACTACTTCTAGTTGCTCCAGCATGGCCCAGCCGGCATTGGTTCTCAAACCTGCAGGGTCTATCGATAGAGCATCCTCTTCTACTTCCTCAACGCCCAGACCTCCTCATTCAGGGCCCTTGTGTCTATCCAGACCTGGCCAGACTGGCTTTGACAGTGTGGCTCTTGAAGCTTTACTCCTGAGGGCCACAGGATTCTCCGAGGCGGTCATCCAAACTATGCTGAAGGCCTACAAACCGGCTTCTGGGCAAATTTATTATAGGGTCTGGAATTCTTACTTCACCTGGTGTGCTGCTAAGAATTACGAGGCTTACGAATTCAGTCCTTCAGACTTCTGGCTTTTCTGCAACAAGGCCTGGACTTAGGCCTTGGTCTGGCCTCCCTAAAGGTTCAAATCCCTGCTTTGTTGGTATGGTTTCAGAGAAAAATTGCGTTTATTCCTGAAGTTCATACTTTCACTGAGGGTGTTTTACGGATTCAGCCTCCCTATGTCCCTCCTGTGGCTCCATGGGATCTGTCTGTTCTGAATGTCCTGCAAGAGTCTCCATTTGAACCTCTTGAGTCAGTGGACCTTAAATGGCTCACGGTCAAGGTCCTGTTCCTACTGGCTATTGCCTCTACTAGGAGGGTGTCGGACCTAGGCGCTTTGTCCTGTCATCCACCCTTTCTGATATTTCACCGTGACCGGGCAGTTCTTAGAACTCGCCCTGGTTATTTGCCTAAGGTGGTTTTATCGGTTCACCCTAACCAAGAGATTGTGGTTCCAGCCTTCATCTCTTCTGGTTTGTCCTACAAAGAGCGGTCTTTGGATGTGGTACGGGCTCTCCGTATATATGTGGAGAGGACTGCCTCTATCAGGAGGTCTGATTCCCTTTGTGTACTTTTTGGTTTTCCCAAACGTACCTGGCCTGTGACTAAGCAAGCCTTGGCCAGATGTATTAGAATTGTGATTGCACATGCTTATGCACAGGCTAGGCCTCCAGGTCCTGCTGCTATTAAAGCCCATTCTACTCGGTCTGTTGGACCTTCTTGGGCGGCCTGCTGTGACGTGTCCGCTGAACATTTGTGCAAGGCGGCTACGTGGTCCTCAGTGAACACGTTCATTAGGTTCTATGCCTTTGATACTTCCGCCTCCCAGGATGCTTCCTTTGGACGCCGGGTTCTCATACCAACTAAGGCACGTCCCCTCCTTCGAGGAACTGCTTTGGGACATCCCCAATGTTATTACCTGAGGAACACAGTGTACCCCGCTGCAGAAAAGCAGATTTATGGTAGACTTACCATTGTTAAATCTTTTTCTGCGAGGTACACTGGGTTCCACAGGACGCCCGCCCTGACGCACCTAGCTTCTATGGGTTTGTATGGCATTAGTCGCTGGTCCCTTCTCCTGTCGTGAGAATGTTGTTCTATGTGACTAACATCTGCCTTCTCTTTACCTGCTCCTGCATTGGATTGGTTAACGAAACTGAGCTCACAGTGCCTGGAGGCGGGGTTCTAGAGGAGGCCCCAATGCATCTTGGGACAGCTAAAGCTTTAACCTGTTGGTGCCTGGATCAAGATCCATCTCTACACCCCAATGTATTCCCTGTGGAACCCAGTGTACCTCGCAGAAAAAGATTTAACAATGGTAAGTCTACCATACATCTCCTTTTATCATCCATAGCAGAAATTTGAATAACCCTTAAATATCAACATTTTAGGATAATACTGATATAAAACATCACTAAATTGGCATCAGTAGTGGGACTTTATGGAAACACATTGGCATGACATGAAAAACAAGTTCATTATGCTGTTCAAGAAACACAAAAAGCTTTATTCTCAAAAATCTAGACACACACACAAAAAATAAATATTAAGGGCTGATTAAGAAATTAGCTGTACGGTTTGCAGCGAATTGGTGGATGCTTTCAGTTCCCTAGGTACATTGTTAACAGGAATGTACATTACTGGTTATCAGCTCCTCAATTAGGACATTAATGGCTATTAAATGTTCATTAGAATGTGTTGCCAAAGCATTAGTCTTACATAACAAGTAACAATTTCAGCACTACTATATTTAAGGTATCTTTGTGAGAATGTTTTTAATTCTGAAATGAGATGAGCTAAATGCACTTTTTAATTCAAGAATACTTTTCTGGAACTTTTTTTTTAAATTAAAGTAATATGTGCAAAATAGACCTAATGCTATTTTGCTAAATTTGGCACAACATGCAAAACACGGCTAAGCTGTTTTTCACGAGTAGCGAGTGGATGTATTTTAAAAATGTTGTTTGCCATAATAGAATATGTATAAAGTAACATTGAAAGAGCAAGTTAAGAAAAATCACAAGGCATGGCTAAATCTCTGAGTCTATGTCATCCAAACCCTAGCCATACATGGTGGGATATAGTAGAGATGTATGTGTACACATCTGTAGTAACAAAATCTCACGATCCTTCTGACTTTTTGGGTTTTAAGCAGGAGGTATCAGAAAAGTTACCAATCTTCACTCAGTGGGCTGGTGGCCGCATCACAAACCCACCATTACAGACAGAGCCTGATTAAGAAGGGCCTTAAGAGGTTCCGAGGCCGGAGCTGCTCTGCCCCACTCTGGTGCTGCTGTCTCCGCTCTTCAGGCAATCTCCAGCCTCCTTTCCTGCCAAGAGAGCTGCTGCTTGTAGCGGAGGCTGGAGATTGCCTGGATCAGACCCGTGCTGCCCGAGAGAAGGGGGGAGGCAACTGTATGCATGCAACATACTGTACTCTTCCCACGACATTGTGGAACCCACCCTCCCCAGCAGCCTGGTGTTTTCTCTCCCCACTGCAGTGTGGGGGCCCTCCCCCTGACGGCTTCTGTTGGGGTGGTGGTGGGGGGTTTCCAGCGGGTGCAGCCGGGGAGGATGCCCCCGAGGGATCAATCCGACCCTGATCACAGGATATGAACTGAATAGCATGAACAGATATGCATGCTACTCTGTTCAATCCTTATTAAATCACAAGCTGATCTGATGAGGCTGCAAGAGCTGACCATACAGAGTAGTACAGGCTCAACAGGCCAAATTCTCAACAGCGTGCACTGCCGATGCTGGACATAGTGGAGCGATTTTGCTTTCTGCACATGTGCATATGCCACACTGCTTATGCATCCAGATAGAGTGCACACAGAATCAGAGTTGCGATTGAGGAGCATGGGAGAAGCACAGCCTCAGAAATGTCTTGAAATTTTTTTGGGAGATCCAGGGTGGTGGCTTAATGGAAGCATGGTTATGTTCTGATTTATAGGCATGCTATGGGATTGTAGTGGGCATGTCACTGAAGTGGTTGAGTACACAAATGCTGAACCCCTTACATATGAGAGAACATGTTTGGATGGAGAAACTGAACTTGCCATAGGAATGATCCAAGTTTACATGGTGCAACCGATCATGAGTTTAAAGCAGGCATTTTCAACCAGTGTGCCGTGGCACACTAGTGTGCCGTGAACAGTTGCAAGGTGTGCCGCAGAGCTAGAGCAGCTTCCTGCACCTTCAGAGTGAACTGTTGGCCCAAGCTCTTCTTAGGGGATCAGTCGTGCTTCGGCTGTGACGTATGCCTTGAAGACGCGGTGTGATATCATAGGCCACAGCCGCTGCGTCTCACCACCCAGCCAGCCCACCCGCCTGCATACACATCTTCCAGCATTCCTTGCCCACCCACATCCACACCTGCTCGACTGCCCGCTGCTCAGTATTCGCAGCACTCCACTATGAACAACCCCCGCCACTGAGGGACAGGGAGGAGGACAGCTGACCGGTAGGGGCTAATACTTGTTGTTATTTTTTTTCTCCTGTGGGGAATAATAGGATTTATGTGGGGAGAATAAGGATTTATGGGGGGGGGGGGGGGGGGGGGGGCAGTGTGAATAATTCATGTGGGGAGCAATAGGATTTATGTAGGGAGCAATATGATTTATGTGGGGAGCAATGTGATTGTTTTTCCTGTGTAGGCCAATGTATGTGTGGATATTTTTTACTATGAGGGCCACTGTGTGTTTTTGTTTTTTTTCTGTGGGGAACTGATGGTGTGCCTTGGCAATTTCAAAATATTGTTCAGTGTGCCGAGAGTAAAAAAAGGGTGAAAATCACTGGTCTAATGACACAGCAATCAGTATTTCAATGACTATGGACGCTGACAGTGGGCGTCTCAGTCCTTGCACATTCATACGCACAATGTACGCCAGGGAAGGGCCTTGTAGTAGCATTTGCATAAAGCTGCAGATGGGCAACCACCAAAAGATGTAGACGCAGACACGACTGCGCTCAACAATCAAGAATCAGCCCCACGATGACCAGGAAAGTGCAACATACACGCTGGTTGAGCCTGTGGACAGAAAATGTTTTCAGGTGTTAATGTTATATTTATAAAGTTGACTTTAAAGCTGTATTACCACATAGGGATTAGTATTACAGCTGTGTCACATCCCTGTAAACTGGAGGACTGCTCCATGCTGCCAGCTTTCCCTGGGCTCCACGGTAATGCTGGATTTACACTGGTTGATATATTGGTTGCTTCCTTGAATGGCGATATATCGTGGACGTGTCAGCAGGTGTGTACCAGTGATATGTCTCTGAACAACGTCGGTCACAAACATATTGAGTCAGCCCTGCAGCACAGCCAATATATCTGCAGTGTGTCTGGGTGGATAGACACTTGCTGCGGGGGATGGGGGGGGGGGGGCACGTCACACCTGGGCGGGCCAATTCAAATGCTCACCCAGCTGCATGACAGGGACCGACATATCGAGCGGCCGATCGGTGTGTACACTTACAGATGTAGCCATGCAACACAGCTTGCTGCATGGCATGGTGGACTGCGAACATTCGCAGCCGGCGAATGATCGCAGGGTGTGAATAGTCACATCCAGGTGCACCATCGCAGCAAGATGAGCATGTCTACATCTGTATCCTGATCGCCCACTTAGTCGGTGCAACAACAGAACCACCGACATATATGTCTGGTGTGTACTGTGAAGATACCGGGTTCCAAATCACTCGGGCATGGTTGTAGATGAAAACCCAACAGTGGTTTATTGAACAGAATGGGTTATAAACAGCTCAGCACACTTCTGTAATCAAATTCCACACGACAATTCCTACCACAAACTCCTGACAGAACATTACTTCTTAGTCTTGGAGCATAGAATCTCTCCTAGCAATACAGAGTCTCAGATTAATCCAAGATAATGGGTTCCACAGCAGATCCCTGGCAGAACATTACTTCTTAGCCTAGGGTCAAAGAATCTCCCTTCAGCTCTTTGGACAGTATTGGGTGAGCAGCAATGGACATGTTATGGAGAATGAACAGACAGACGAATTTGATGTATATGGATATGGGTATAAAAAGTACATATTTGACACAGGAAATGAGGTATAGCTATATTAATTGTCACAGACCTCATTTCCTCACATTCCTCTCCCACTTTTTTGACCCAATGTCCCGGCAAGTTGTAGGTAAAGTCCTCAATGTCCAAGCGAGGCTATTGGGACAATCCAGTAAGTCTTTCCTTAGGTTTGGTGACAGTTCAGAAGTTCCTCCACCACTTTTAAGCCTTGTGCCTGGGCAGTACATACTAGCTGGCACTTCAACCCCACCTGGGTCAAAAGGACTGAAGGGCATGTTTCCTGAAGAGTCTAGTGAGTGGGTAGCTCTACTTACTGTATACCTCAAGAAGCGTCATATTGCAGGGATGTGTGTGACCTCTGTGTCTTAGGATCTTGCAGCATTGGAATACAATACATACTCTAATCAAGGTGATTACATCAGCCAGAGAGCCACCATGTCTGGTCAGCTCACTTTTGGACAATAGGGAGTAAACAAAAAGGGACAATGGTACCTCATATGACTCAACCTTTGAGTGTCCACTGTGGTGTATGAAAACAATAGGAAACTAGGTCTTACATAAATACATTATCTAAAGGGTAACAGATAACATAACACAATTGCATATATTAACAATATTAAGGTTGATTTAAACACAGTATTGGGTGAGCAGCAATGGACATGTTATGGAGAATGAACAAACAGACGAAATGGATGGATTTGGATATGGGTATAAAAAGTATATATTTGACACAGGAAAACGAGGCATAGATATATTAATTGTCACAGACCTCATTTCCTCACATGTACCAAGCCTTAGTCATAGCCATGACTGAAAACAGGGTCTGTGTATTTAAGGGTGGGTAGGTGGTGGTGGTGGTGGGGGGGGGAAGGGGGGGGGGGGAGGGTGAGAGGAAGGACCAATGAGATGCAGCAATGACAGACATGATTACCTTTATTTGAAGAGGTGATTGCTATAGAAACACTGTTGTGATTATTAAAATATTTTTTCTTTATATAACACCACCTCCATATTCTGCAGAGCCACCAGAAGGCTTTGCTGCAGCCATCACGCCTCAGTGATGAAGACAGTAATTGTGATGTGCTTATTATGTACAGGGCCTTATTCATGTTTGTAAATGCTAGCCTATTCAGCTGCAAATGTATAAGCTACGGAATTGCTAATCACTGAAAAGCTGCTGCCCAGAAAAAGAAGATAGACACCCACCGTAGCCATCGCAAACTCATTTGCAACTAGGTAAAGATACACAGACTATATACAATAACGAGGAACTTCGATTACTAGAGTGAAGCTCTGGCAACGCAGTGGCCCTTAAAAAAAAAAGGCCTCCACACACCTGCATTTTTGCTGCCACTCCCCATTACCTCCTCCAAATGGCCCCTACTGTTATGATTCCAGCACTCCTGACCAGAGGAGATCTTATGACAATGACCAGAGCGCTGGAATGGAATGCTGGTAACGGGAGCAGGAAAGACTAGTTGCCCCTGGCGCCCTAACTCTATTGTCTCACCCGTGCTATCGGAAATCCCTTGCGAGACTATGGTTTCTTGAGCCCTTGGCAGCCACGTTTGAAGGGCGGATTATGTCTGCCCAACTCCGGTGCCCCCCGGTCTTAATGAGAGACAAAGGGAAATCAGAGGCAGGATGATAACAAGAGGACCTCTGACTGACAACAGGCCAGGGGCAACAAGCTAACTAGCAAAGACCTGAAGTATGTGCGGAAAAACCACCAGGGAAAAGGACAACCAAAAATCCACTTGTCCAATACTCCTACCCAGCACCGCCGGATACCAGAGTGGACCTGTGGAAGCGGAACCCTCCGCAAAATGCTCCAAAACACAAATAATAAATGGTAAAGCGGCCAAGCCGCAACACACGGCAAAGCCGCGACTCACGAACACCACTGGATGTTAAACGGTGATCAGTCAGGACTCCAGGAACAAGATGACAACTTCCGAGTACAGGACTACTGGAGACTGGAACGACCGGATACAGCAAGACTGGAAACATACTCTCAGCAAACAAGGACAGCATGCAGGAAGCTATTACCGGCGTCTGTGAGAAGCCCTGAGAGTGCATATAAACAGGAGTCCTCCAATCAGCTGCTGACAGGGCTGATTACACAAATGCCGTGCAGCTGCCTTGCTGCACGGCCAGGAAACAGGTGCACAATCATTTTAACTGGACCCAGCAACGGGGAACGCGGTCCGCCAGTGGCGTCCCCGTTGCTAGGGTCCGTGCGGCTCAGTGCGCCCGGCGTCTAGCGTTGCCAGGGAGCCGGCGGCTGTACGCGTACGGCGTCCCTGGTTGCTAGGCGCCGGGCCGCACCGACGAGCGGACCCCGGCGCCTAACACCTACCTGTCAATCTCTATGTATGTGTAAATAAATATATATATATATATATATATACATACATACACACACACACACACACACACACACACACACACATATATATACATACACACACACATACAAAGTTCCTGGTAAGTGTCTGTCTGTCTTCAGGCTAATCTCGAGAACTGCAGGAATTATTTTTATGTGGTTTTCACCATTTTATAGAGCATTTGTCGTGGAAGGTTTAAGTGTAGCGATTCTGATACCCCTGAGCTGCGCAGTTTAGGACGTAGAATGCCTGGAATAATAGTATTGAATGCAGAGCTGAAGACCACAAACAGAACCCTCGATTCGCCAGGTGTCTATGGGAGGGTTCTGTTTGTGGACTTCAACTCTGCATTCAATACTATTATTCCAGGCATTCTACGTCCTAAACTGCGCAGCTCAGGGGTATCAGAATCGCTATGTTCCTGGATGGTGAATTTTTTAACGAATAGGGAGCAACGGGTCAAGATGGGGAATTTCACCTCTGGCATCAGTACAACTAGCTCCGCAGGGATGTGTTCTTTCCCCTTTCCAATTCTCACTGTACACCAACGACTGCATTTCTGAAGACAAATCTTTGAAACTCCTCAAATTTGCGGACGATACCACGCTTATTGGACTCATCAGGGATAGCGAGGAGTCGGCTTATAGGAGGGAGGTTATGCGGCTGGACACCTGGTGCAAGGCTAATAATCTTGAGTAAAACACACTCAAAACGGTTGAAATGATTATCGACTTCAGGAAATAACCCCCACCACTCCCCCCACTCACAATTGCAGACAACGTAGTAACTGTGGTGGAAACCTTCCGATACCTGGGTTCCTCAATCTCCAACGACCTTAAGTGGAAGTCTAATATCGAGGGTATTCTGGGGAAAGCCCAGCAGAGACTGCACTTTCTACGTCAGCTTAGGTAGTTCAAATTGTCGCAAGAACTTCTAATCCTCTTCTACTCGGCAATCATTCAATCCGTCCTCTGCTCCTCAATAATAGTGTGGTTTGGCTCTGCCTCAATCCACAACAAAAATAGGCTACAGCGGGTTGTAAGGTTTGCTGAAAAAATCATAGGGACAAACCTTCCGGCAGTCGAGGATATCTATCGGGCAAGGGTAATGAAGAGGGCAGGGAGGATTATTGATGACCATTCACATCCTGCTCATGATATGTTCCGTCTGCTACCGTCTGGCAGAAGGTACTGCTCGCAACTAGCGCGAACTGCTAAACACAGGAACAGCTTCTTTCCCCAAGCAATCAAACTGTTCAACTCGACACTCGCCTAGCATTACTATCATATTCAAATCCCTACTTGTGTATTCTAGTTATACGTCACACGTTCTTCTTCCTCTTTTTTTCTTTGCTGTTCATCATATGTTGTTGGGAGCTGTAGCTATCGGAAACCAATTCCTTGTGTATTGTGCATTTTTGTACTGATATACTTGGCAATAAACTGATTCTGATTGAAACATTAATCTATGACAAAAGGCAGCTGAGCAGTGACAATTTTAGTAAGAGTGACAATTTCAGTAAGAGAAGAATGGTAGTGCTCTACAGTGTACGCAATGGCCAAGAGTGGTACTGCAGTAGCTGTGCTGCAGGGATGATTCAGCATCAGCTTACCTGTCCCTCATCCCTCTCATGGAAGGCTTCAGGAAATCATCACAGCTCATCCTTCACATATGTCCGGTCCCCATCTCTCCTTAATGCTCCTTCATTACCCTCTTCCATCATCAGTAATATAGGCAAGTCTTTCCTATGAGTGCCTCTGCCCCCTGCCTCCCAAGGTGTGCCTCTGAACCCCCCTCCCCATGAGTGCCTCTGCCTCCTACCCCCCCTGTGCACCTATCATCTCCCGTACCCATATGAACCTCTGCACTCTTCCTTATCAAGCATGCCTCTGACCCCCTTCCCCATGAGTGCATCTGCCCCTGCCTCCCCATATGAACCTATCATCTCCCCTCCCAATATGTACTTCTGTCCCTTGCCTCACAAAATGTGCATCTGACCCCCCTCCACATGAGTGCCTCTGCCTCCTACCTCCCCATGTGCACCTATCATCTCTATCCCCATATCTACCTCTGCCCCTTGCTTCACCAAGCGTGCCTCTGCCCCCCTCTCCCCAGGAGTGCTTCTGCCTCCTACTTCCCCATGTGGACCTGTCATCTCCCTCCCCATATGTACCGCTGCCACCTGCCTGACCAAGCATGCCTCTGCACCCACCCCCTTTCCCCATGAATTCCTCTGACCCCTCTCCCCACGAGTGCTCCTGCTTCCCATTGTGCACCTATCATCTCCCCATCCTATTCATCCCCATGGATGCCCCTGACCACTGCCTCCCTAACTGTGCCTCTGACCCCCCCACCCATCAGTGTCTCTGCCTCAAACATCCCCATGTGTGCCTATGATCTCTCCTCCCCACATGTGCCTCTGACACCCCCCCCCCCCCCCTTTCTCTACTCATGTGTACCTCTGGCCTCTTCCTCCCCATGTGTCGCTCTGACCCCCCTTCTCCATATGCTCCTCTGACTTTTAGTGAAGCAAGAAAAAGAAAAAATGGTTGGCTGAGCACGGGGATGATTGAAGGTGCATGCGTGGCCCGATGGTGTGGGAGTATACACGGAGCTCACTCACAGTAAATGCATCTGTTGAGGCATCAACATGTCTCTTTTTGAGGAACTCTTTAATTAAAATTGAAATATTGTATTACCATTATGCTGATACGGAAAACAAATATAGTACATGTAAATTGAAAATTGCTCACGTGCAAAGCTGGGGCAGGTCACTAGTGTATATATATATATATATATATATATATATATAAATATATAAAAAGAGTCCAACAGTGTGGAGGTGCACTCGTCAAGTCAAGAGGTCTCCAGCAGCTTCAATTTTCACAATAACTTTATTTCAGACGATATCGGGCTTATTGTAGTCGACGTTTCGATCCTCAGTGTAGGATCTTTATCAAGACAAACTTCCATATATAAAGAATAATAATTTGAAAGCATCACATATTGATTACTACAAAAAAACAAAAACATAAAAATCAATATACATACAAGAACAAAAACATAAACATAAATTGACTACCAGGTCCCAAACACCCATTACAACACAACTCAATTCTCACCTATAAGGGTAAGAGAGAGCAGTACCACAACTCTTGTCAAAGTTCACCGTGAATAGAGAACAACACCAAGTGTGTGAAACTTAATGGGCTGAAATAAAATGTTCAAAGCACGCAATACAGTGCCACTAACCAACAGCACCAGTGTGTCAATAAATAGTACGATCATACACTTACTCAAAAAAACAATGTGTTGTATTCAGACAGTATATTGGCTGTAGGGCTTAAAATTCAAGCACCAAGTGGGGAATCTGCAGTGATGAGTCAGAAAAACATATATATATGTATATACATATATATACATACATACATATGCATGTACACACAAACCTATACATATGAATAGAAAGGCCACCAATAGATGTACGCAAACAGTAATAGTAATACTCACAAATGTAGTTACTCAAACTCTCAATCAAAGAGCACATCAGACAACCGAAGTAATCACTGTAAAAACAGTAGCATAAACTAATATAACAATAGCATAGAAACCTATATGGATCTATTTTCAAACAAGAAAGGTAATTCAGTGCTCACCTCTGGGGGTCAACTGCAACCAACAAGTCCTCTACAGCCACACCACCAGGAAGTAGGTGGGGTGCCCTTATATACCCCACAACCGGAAGTATACTGTGTGCATAAAACACGGGTCCTACCCCATGCTCACATATGCTGAAATAAAGGTACCAAGCACACCCAAACATATACGACCTCCTACACATCCATGTCAACCAGGGGACATACAAAGTAGAGTGTCAAAAACATGATAAACCACTGAAACAGTTCATCGCGATGTCTGTGGAACGCATTACGTTTCAGCTAGCGGAAGCCGGAAGTTCGATGCGCTCCGGTGTTAACTCAAACGGATGCTGTGTAGGCTCAAAAAAGATCACATAAGGCGCTGACAGTCAGCGCAAGGCTAGCAACGTTCACATAATGGTTAGGTGAACCTACAAGACATGCGCACACGATACACATGAGTGTATCGTTCGATATGCATTCCACAGCCAGGTTACCAAGGGTCACCTGCGATCAACTCACTACACTGTATAAACTAAGTTCAAGGATATTGTTACATAAAGAAATAATAAAGGAGGTGTCAGAGCAGTAATAGCTAGAAAGTACTGATAGAATAATAAATGAATGAATGCTGCACCTGGTCTTATAAAAACGGACAATAGATGCTGGAACCAAGTAAGAAATTATCACACTCAGGGTAACTGTGGTCAGCGAAGG
Organism: Pseudophryne corroboree; assembly: GCF_028390025.1. Taxonomy (NCBI): domain Eukaryota; kingdom Metazoa; phylum Chordata; class Amphibia; order Anura; family Myobatrachidae; genus Pseudophryne; species Pseudophryne corroboree. Next base: position 811,605,623 of record NC_086444.1, on the reverse strand, counting down.
ATACTTAATGTTAGAAAATGAATATTTGGGATTTAGAAGTCACTGCATACAGACAAAAATTTTTAGAAAATTAAAAAACGCAAACAAATAAATTTGATGTAAAATATAAACTATACAAAATTTATATGGCACAGCACAATATGGTTAGCATAAACCTCTAATGTAAATTCTGCATAAATTGGACATCTCCCTGTCCTGCTAATTAATCAGATAATCTATATAAATGTTAATTACATACTGATTAGTTTTATTTAGATATAACCCGTGCTGTGCCACCAGTGGCTAAAAATACATGGTCAGTATAGTATTCCACATTATCTCCAAATACCCAAATATCACCACTTATTCTAGTCACTACATGTGAATCACTCATGGATATGTAATTCATAGGAAAACATTCATAGCCGAATGTTCATTCAAGCCTTTGGGTGAAACTGTGTTCAGGTGCGAAATCCAAAAACTCTCACGTTTACGCAAGGCTAGAGTACGATTCCCCCACATATGGTAGTGGTGGAACCCAGTCAATTAACCTACATTTTAAGTTCGCAACTTGATTTCCTCTTTGTAGGTAGTGTCGAGCTACAGGCTTATCGGTAATGCCTGTTTGAATTGCCGTTCTGATGGACAAACGGTGGTTAGCCATTCGTTCCCTGAAACACCGGGTCGTTAGCCCTACATAACACAATCCGCAGGGACATATAAGGGTGTAGACAACAAAGTCGAGTTTACAATGTAGATGAAACCTCATTTTTATGTTCCTACCAGAGTGTGGGTGAGGAAATGTAGGACCCGTGAGGAGAGATCTACAGGTAGTACACTTTCCACATGAAAAACATCCTGGTTCACTACTCATAATCTGGAGGAAGTTCAATTTGGTCTCAGGTACCAACGTCGGCCTCATCAACATCTGTCTTAAGTTGGGTCCTCGCCTGTACGCCATCATAGGTGGATCCATATGTGTAAAGGGTAACCCTGGGTCAGACTTTAAGACGGGCCAATGTTTGCACAATGTTTTTCTCGTGAAATGTGCATAGTTGTCAAACTTAGTCGTAAAAACCATACGATTATCATTAGCGGCAACCCCTGTTGTATTACCACTAAAGATGTTTCTAGCTTTGCGTAAACAATTGCCGATCACTTTAGATGAGTAACCTCTCTCCCTAAATCTCAGCTTCATTTCATCCAACTGATTCTCCCTTGTTGATCTATTGTTGTTAATACGCATTACTCGCAAAAATTGCGAGATTGCTAACTTATCCTTTAACAATGGGGGATGGAAGCTGCTGGTCAACAAGGTGGTATTTCTATCTGTTAACTTTCTATATAACAATGTGACAAATACACCATCGTTGATGGATACCGTCACATCGAGAAAGTGGATCAAATGATAAGAGCTTTCACACGTGAACTTAACCGGACTGTTGAGTGAATTGATGTTACTAACCATCTCAATAATCATGCGTGTCTTCCCAAATCAGGAAGACATCGTCTATGAATCGTTTATAGAAATACATTTTAGAACCATAGATGGGCAGGATGTACGTCTCTTCAAAGTTGGACATATACCGATTGGCATATGCGGGCGCCAGGTTAGAACCCATAGCCGTACCTGATTGTTGCAGAAAATACAAATCTTTATATTTGAAATGGTTAAGGCCCAGAACAAGATTGGTCAGTTCTAACACATTCAGTTGGTACATTACCAACTGGACTTCTGGTAAGTACCTCCTTGATTGCTTCCAAGCCTTCACTGTGTGGTATGATTGTGTACAACGATTGTACATCCATAGTGGCCAAAAGGCAGTTACCACTGGGTACATCAATGAATCCCAATTGATTAAGAAAATCACTGGTATCGCGTATATAACTACAACAATTACTCACGTGTGGCTGTAAAATAGAATCCACCCACATGGCTATAGGTTGTAACAATGAGCCTTCGGCTGCGATTATTGGTTGCCCCGGTGGCTTGGTCAAAGTTTTGTGAATTTTTGGAAGTGTATAGATGATAGGGCACTTGGGCTCTTCTACACTCAAAAAGTTAAAGATGTCTTTTTTAAATGTAATTAACATTTATATAGATTATCTGCTTAATTAGCAGGACAGGGAGATGTCCAATTTATGCAGAATTTACATTAGAGGTTTATGCTAACCATATTCTGCTGTGCCATATAAATTTTGTATAGTTTATATTTTACATCAAATTTATTTGTTTGTTTTTTAATTTTCTAAAATTTTGTGTCTGTATGCAGTGACTTCTAGGTCCCAAATATTCATTTTCTAACATTAAGTATCCTTCTCTGACCACAGTCACCCTGAGTGTGATAATTTCTTACTTGGTTCCAGCATCTATTGTCGGTTTTTATAAGACCAGGTGCAGCATTCATTCATTTATTATTCTATCAGTACGTTCTATCTATTACTGCTCTGACACCTCCTTTATTATTTCTTTATGTAACAATATCCTTGAACTTAGTTTATACAGTGTAGTGAGTTGATCGCAGGTGACCCTTGGTAACCTGGCTGTGGAATGCATATCGAACGATACACTCATGTGTATCGTGTGCGCATGTCTTGTAGGTTCACCTAACCATTATGTGAACGTTGCTAGCCTTGCGCTGACTGTCAGCGCCTTATGTGATCTTTTTTGAGCCTACACAGCATCCGTTTGAGTTAACACCGGAGCGCATCGAACTTCCGGCTTCCGCTAGCTGGAACGCAATGCGTTCCACAGACATCGCGATGAACTGTTTCAGTGGTTTATCATGTTTTTGACACTCTACTTTGTATGTCCCCTGGTTGACATGGATGTGTAGGAGGTCGTATATGTTTGGGTGTGCTTGGTACCTTTATTTCAGCATATGTGAGCATGGGGTAGGACCCGTGTTTTATGCACACAGTATACTTCCGGTTGTGGGGTATATAAGGGCACCCCACCTACTTCCTGGTGGTGTGGCTGTAGAGGACTTGTTGGTTGCAGTTGACCCCCAGAGGTGAGCACTGAATTACCTTTCTTGTTTGAAAATAGATCCATATAGGTTTTTATGCTATTGTTATATTAGTTTATGCTACTGTTTTTACAGTGATTACTTCGGTTGTCTGATTGCTCTTTGATTGAGAGTTTGAGTAACTACATTTGTGAGTACAGGTTGAGTATCCCATATCCAAATATTCCGAAATACGGAATATTCCGAAATACGGACTTTTTTGAGTGAGAGTGAGATAGTGAAACCTTTGTTTTTTGATGGCTCAATGTATACAAACTTTGTTTAATACACAAAGTTATTAAAAATATTGTATTAAATGACCTTCAGGCTGAGTGTATAAGGTGTATATGAAACGTAAATGAATTGTGTGAATGTAGACACTTTGTTTAATGCACAAAGTTATAAAAAAATATTAGCTAAAATTATCTTCAGGCTGTGTGTATAAGGTGTATATGTAACATAAATGTATTCTGTACTTAGACTTAGGTCCCAACACCATGATATCTCATTATGGTATCTAATTATTCCAAAATACGGAAAAATCCGATATCCAAAATACCTCTGGTCCCAAGCATTTTGGATATGGGATACTCAACCTGTATTACTATTACTGTTTGTGTACATCTATTGGTGGCCTTTCTATACATATGTATAGGTTTGTGTGTACATGCATATGTATATATATATATATATATATATATATGTATATACATATATATATATATATATATATATATGTGTTTTTCTGACTCATCACTGCAGATTCCCCACTTGGTGCTTGAATTTTAAGCCCTACAGCCAATATACTGTCTGAATACGACACATTGATTTTTTGAGTAAGTGTATGATCGTACTATTTATTGACACACTGGTGCTGTTGGTTAGTGGCACTGTATTGCGTGCTTTGAACATTTTTATTTCAGCCCATTAAGTTTCACACACTTGGTGTTGTTCTCTATTCACGGTGAACTTTGACAAGAGTTGTGGTACTGCTCTCTCTTACCCTTATAGGGTGAGAATTGAGTTGTGGTGTAATAGGCGTTTGGGACCTGGTAGTCAATTTATGTTTATGTTTTTGTTCTTGTATGTATATTGATTTTTATGTTTCTGTTTTTTTGTAGTAATCAATATGTGATGCTTTCAAATTATTATTCTTTATATATGGAAGCTTGTCTTGATAAAGATCCTACACTGAGGATCGAAACGTCTACTACAATAAGCCCGATATCGTCTGAAATAAAGTTATTGTGAAAATTGAAGCTGCTGGAGACCTCTTGACTTGACCAGTGCACCTCCACACTGTTGGACTCTTTCTAAATATTGTGGGTCTACCCGTTGAAGGTGATTCCCACTAGGTAGCACCGCACTGTTGCTAACATTATTGATGCGAGTGCAGGACTATTCGTGTTATATATATATATATATATATATCCTTATATTATTATGGCACTCCCAATCAACTGTCATCCACCTGGGTGCCCTCCTCCAACAAATATACAGCTACAGAGGGTACCTTCAATAGTTGTCCATAATGAAGGAATCCAGGCGGCACTCCAAGGATTTGTTACAAGCAGGAATTCTTTATATTAAAAGTGACAGTGCAAAACAGGAATTTAGAACAGCATAGTACTAGTCACCGACGTTTCAACGCCCCTACGGCGTTTTCCTCAAGGTGCTATGCTTACAAAGTGCAACGTGATACGTGGCAAAAACAAACATGTCTTAACAAACCTTACTTAGGGGTATAAATACCTAAATCCTTCTGAGGTCCTCCCTGTGTGCTCCCGCCCGCCGGCGTCCCGAGGCCGGAAGCCGCGGCTGCTCCGAGTTCCGGTCACGTGTGCCGCTGCTGTGACGTGAACTCGAGCTACTCTCATCGTTGCCTAGTGACCACGGAAGCTCCGTTGCCAAGGAGATCAAGCCTGCCGGACGGAGACAGCACAGGGATGGCCTCAGTGCAAAACCTAGGTTTTGCACTGAGGCCATCCCTGTGCTGTCTCCGTCCGGCAGGCTTGATCTCCTTGGCAACGGAGCTTCCGTGGTCACTAGGCAACGATGAGAGTAGCTCGAGTTCACGTCACAGCAGCGGCACACGTGACCGGAACTCGGAGCAGCCGCGGCTTCCGGCCTCGGGACGCCGGCGGGCGGGAGCACACAGGGAGGACCTCAGAAGGATTTAGGTATTTATACCCCTAAGTAAGGTTTGTTAAGACATGTTTGTTTTTGCCACGTATCACGTTGCACTTTGTAAGCATAGCACCTTGAGGAAAACGCCGTAGGGGCGTTGAAACGTCGGTGACTAGTACTATGCTGTTCTAAATTCCTGTTTTGCACTGTCACTTTTAATATAAAGAATTCCTGCTTGTAACAAATCCTTGGAGTGCCGCCTGGATTCCTTCATTATGGACAACTATTGAAGGTACCCTCTGTAGCTGTATATATATATATATATATATATATATATATATATACACACACACACACACACACACTTTAATAAAAATATGTTAATAATGTGTAGCGATTAACATAACTTTATTAATGTTGTTTGTGGTACAAATTCAATTCTAATTTCTGACTGAAACAGATAATAAAAACTAATATTGTTTTGTGGGAAGGTTACATTGCAATAAAGACCCTTTTAAAAATATTCAAGATACCAAGGATATAACTATAAAACCAAGACATTGCTTTAAGACAACACATAACAAGCTTCAGTAATCTTCCACAGGAACCAGTGAACCTCAGTTCTGTGTTTCCAGGCACTTACAGTAGCATAGTGATTTATTACTTTAGCCCTTGTTGCTAAATGCGCTTTGAGAGAAAATACAGGGGACTCGGGGAGGTAATGCCCCGTGACTTTTTACATGGTCACAGCACAGGATCTCAGTAGTGAGCAACTAATGGATGCTACAGAACCATGTCACTGCACCACTGAGTGGACTTAACGATCATCTTCTCCGATTACAAATCAGAGCACAGTGTACAAAGATTTCCTGAAGCCAGTAAATGAGCAGAAATAAATTCTCAAGATCATCACCCACATAAATAGGCTTGCTTTAATAACACTGTGCTGAAAGCAGAGTTACTTGTCCCATACTTGGGGGAAAAAACAAACAAACAAACAAACAAACAAACAAACAACATGAACTGCTCAATTGGGTAAAACTGGACCAAGGAATATACTATGTGATATATTGCACTGCATTTACATATAAGATGCTCACATGAACTGGCTATCAAATAACCTTCTTACGTTACCTGCGTCTTTGCTTATCATGCAAAATGTGTATGTGTTTTTGGAGGCAAATGGTGTCCAGCTTCACTGTCTCACATATACTGATATTTTGCGGTTCTTGACAAAAGTGCATTACAGCACTGAAACAGCAAGTAAAGTATAGGTGGCACCATCTGAGTCCTGGAATTGTGAACTCTATATATGCAGAAATGGTGGTTTGGAATTTCGGGTTGTCTAGGTTGCCCAGAGTCATCTGGAAATCATCACCAGAGAACAGGAAGAATTTAAAACTCACGTTCACCCAGAGTTCTGGGCACTAATACCAAACAGCGCCCACTTAGTAGGCCGAAATCTCCTTCGTCCCAGGGACTGATGTTATTAGCTGTGGGGAACCCTGGTGAATGCTGTAATTAATATGGATTGTTAAAGATCTACATTTTATTGGTCATGAAAGGTGGAGGAAAGTCTACTCTCTGAAGAACAGGAAATAAATATGCCAAATTAAAGCTGATATTTTATATCAAGAGAAAGCAGCATTAAGGGAATGTTTCATATTTGTCCATACTGAACCTGAAACTAGGCCTGACTGGATTGTATGAATTCAACCTGGTCAGAATGTAACAAATTAGTTTAAACATTATTTATAGACCATAATATATATTACTAGAAACAGGTATTTGAAACATAAATCAGAAAGAAACTGGTTGGAGAGTTAAGATTACATCTAGTATTAAGCTAGGTACACACCTAAAGGTATATCTGCAGATCAACCGATCTCCAAATATATCTGCAGTTGGTGGTTCTACCATTGCCATCTGCAGATATATTGGTTGTTGAGGACTAGGATTAGTTTGGGAACCACTGGTTTAACCTTTGTGATAGGGGGTTTGACAGCCTGGTCCCAGTGATACTGGGGACTTGCGTGATCGAGCCCTGTGACACTGAGGCTTGGCAAATATGTTCTTTGCGACAAATGGGGTATAACCGAGAGTAGCTCAGGCCCCGAAAAAAGAAGGGGGGGGGGGCAGAATGGGGGTAGCCTGGTCCCTGTGACAATAGGCAAGAGGAAAATTGGTGCAGGTGCACTATCTCACACCAGCTCAACCTGTACTAACAAGAGTCATTTAGCATAATCCTGGCCAGGGCTATGAGTTTACCCACAAAGTCCCTAACACTAACTACAGGGGTTCAGGTCCAGGGGGCAGGACAACCCAGAGCCACCCAGCCAGACAACTCCAGGGCACCGCATGAGTGATACAAATAAAGGGTTAAATAGGTAGGAGCAGCTAATGCTGCATGTGTGAGTGATGTGAGGAGTGAAAGAAAATGATGTGAAAGTGTTACATATATATAAAAAAAACTTTAAGTGCCATAGTGTATTGAAATAAATGTTAGATTACGATGCCCCAGGGACATCCAGCCATGGCAGGTCCAGGGACCCCACGCCCCACAGAATCCCCCCCAATATTGACTTCCACAGTAAACAAATGTAGGAGTCTTACCTCAGTGTGCTCACTCCACATATGCAGGTCAGAGTGCTGGGTTATCTATTTAAAATCAGTGAGGGGTGGGTGGGGCAGGGTGCTAAACTGCCCCCCGGACCTGAACCCCTGTAGTTAGTGTTAGGGACTTACCCAATGAGAGGTTACCTTGGTGCGGTGGGTAAGCTCATAGCCCTGGCCAGGATTATGCTAAATGCCTCTGGTTATTACAGGTTGAGCTAGTGTGAGATAGGTGCACCTACACCTTTTTTCCACTTGGACACTGTATTAAGTCGCAAGCGGAGTAGCACCTCATTACTTAATTATGGTGTGCAAATTAGGGCCCCTGTCCCTGTGACAATAGGGGCAGAATGGAGGGGGGGGGGTAGCCTGGGCACCGTGACAAGGAGAGGCAGAATGGGGGGTAAGGGGAGTAGACCGGGCCCTTTGACTAGAGTGTCAGAAGGGAAGGGTACCCTGGGCCCTGTGACATCAGGGGCAGAATGGGGTGCAGACTAGGCCCTGTGACAAGGGGGGGAAGAATGGGGGCGTAAAATGGCGTAGCCTGGTCCCTGTGAAACAGAGAATAGTGGGTGCCAGCCAGACCATGCGCTATGACAACGGTCAGGGCAGATGAGGCCAGACACATAGCGTGAGACACCCCTGCCTGGTGTTAGCACACTTTCCTCAGCAACTCCTCTTCACTCATATACAGAGAAAAAGATATTTCCAAAGTGCGCAATGAATGTTACCATGGGCAGCCGTCACACATCACTTAAGGGAACACCACGTCCCTAAATAAACATGTAAGCACAAAAAAAAATGGATATGTGCAACACTCAAGCTTGAAAAAGGAGAGTGTTCTCCGAAACGCGTCGTTTGGACGATATGAACATCTTTGTTTGACGTACACTGCCTGACTCCCTACTCAGCCTCCAAAAGGAATAAGCTTTTTGCGGTGGTGCCACGATAATTCCACCGGGATCGGATTGCTTTTTATCCAAAAAAAAGCTCTCTGCCCACCGCAAATCATATAGAGGGTGAGAACTCATTGGGATCGGTGCAATATTGTATATTTTATTCTTGACGTAATTTTTGTTTTATGTCACCTTTGTGTTTAATAAATCAGTGTGTTTTTAAGATAAACACTTTTTTAGTATTCATCTTTGTTACAAGGGCGCCTATGCACATATCCATTTCTTTTTGTGCTTCCTCTTCACTCATGTTGATAGCCACTCAGCCCGGACTCACTAGGCTGAGTTTGTTAACGAGCAAGAGAACCGAGAGCAGCAGCAGCAATAGAGGACAGCACAGCCCGAGGTCTGGCTGCCTCCCCCTTCTCCCCCACCCCGGGTTGTCCAGAACCATGGACCACATGTCTCTCGCTGGAGAGATGGTCCATCCTTCTCCCAAATAACTAGATACTCTGCAGGTATCACACTCACGCCCCCACCTCCACCCACATGTGGCAGCTGCACACGCACTGGACGGGTGGTCTCCCACAGGCAGCACACAGTCCCCACACAGTCGGGTATGGCTGTCTAAGTTGACCAGGAAAAGGTCAAAAGTGTCTAGGTCGACAGGCACAATGTCGACACCTGAAAAAGGTCAACATGACAAAAAAAAGGTTGTCACAGAGAAAGTCAACACGAGAAAAGATCAACATGAGGTTTTTTGTTTTTTTTTACATTTTTTGGGTGTCTTTTACTCCGTTACAATTCCTAATTGTAGTCCATGTGGATCGTAAAGTATGAAAAAGGTCAAAAATTTTAAATTATAAAAAAAAGTCATGTAGACCTTTTCCTGTGTCAACAATTGAGATGTCAACCTAATGCCTGTTTACCATTAGTGGTCGACCTATTGACTGTTGACCTTATCCATTTCGACCTAGCATCTGGGTACCCACACAGTCAGCGGTGGTGGCACACAGACATGCCCCGAAGGATAGGGAGCCGGGGCAACCGGTTTGGGGACACCTAAGCACATTCAAATACTCTAGTCTACCTATAGACGGCTGACCTATCGTATGACCGGCGGGTTGGCCATACACACAGCACGATGCACCAATATATCTGCAGATATAATGGTCATTGTCTGTGCAGCACAGCCAACACAAGATGTCTGTGAACGACATCATACACAGACATATCGTTTGTACACACCTGCCGATCAATTAATGATATATTGGCCAATCAATTGATCAGCCAATATATCTGCCAGTATGTGCCCAGCATTATAGATAACAGATAAAGTATAACAAAATGATCAAATTTTTGTAGGACAGTAAACAATTGCAAGGAACGAGGGGGTTGCATGAGAGGAAGTTTTGCTTCTTATTCAACCAGTTCAGCACTATGTGAAATGACGTGGGCAGACAAAATAAAAGAACAGAAAACAGCACTTATGCCACAGGTGGGACAGGCCTTTCTTTAACGCATTCTATGATATCACTAGAGTCCTATCAATGGAATAATGGAAGAAGCAAACACAAGGTAGAATGGAAGACAAAATAAGAATTTACTCACCGGTAATTCTATTTCTCGTAGTCCGTAGTGGATGCTGGGAACTCCGTAAGGACCATGGGGAATAGCGGGCTCCGAAGGAGACTGGGCACTCTAGAAAGATTTATGACTACCTGGTGTGCACTGGCTCCTCCCACCATGACCCTCCTCCAAGCCTCAGTTAGGACACCGTGCCCGGACGAGCAGACATAATAAGGAAGGATTTAGAATCCCGGGTAAGACTCTTACCAGCCACACCAATCACACCGTACAACTCGTGATACTATATCCAGTTTGACAGTATGAAAACAACTGAGCCTCTCAACAGATGGCTCAACAATAACCCTTTAGTTAACAATAACTATTTACAAGTATTGCAGACAATCCGCACTTGGGATGGGCGCCCAGCATCCACTACGGACTACGAGAAATAGAATTACCGGTGAGTAAATTCTTATTTTCTCTGACGTCCTAGTGGATGCTGGGAACTCCGTAAGGACCATGGGGATTATACCAAAGCTCCCAAACGGGCGGGAGAGTGCGGATGACTCTGCAGCACCGAATGAGAGAACTCTAGGTCCTCCTCAGCCAGGGTATCAAATTTGTAGAATTTTGCAAATGTGTTTGCCCCTGACCAAGTAGCTGCTCGGCAAAGTTGTAAAGCCGAGACCCCTCGGGCAGCCGCCCAAGATGAGCCCACCTTCCTTGTGGAATGGGCATTTACAGATTTTGGCTGTGGCATGCCTGCCACAGAATGTGCAAGCTGAATTGTACTACAAATCCAGCGAGCAATAGACTGCTTAGAAGCAGGAGCACCCAGCTTGTTGGGTGCATACAGGATAAACAGCGAGTCAGATTTTCTGACTCCAGCCGTCCTGGAAACATATATTTTCAGGGCCCTGACAACGTCTAGCAACTTGGAGTCCTCCAAATCCTTAGTAGCCGCAGGCACCACAATAGGCTGGTTCAGGTAAAACGCTGACACCACCTTAGGGAGAAACTGGGGACGAGTCCTCAATTCTGCCCTATCCATATGGAAAATCAGATAAGGGCTTTTACATGATAAAGCCGCCAATTCTGATACTCGCCTGGCTGAAGCCAGGGCCAATAACATAACCACTTTCCACGTGAGATATTTCAGATCCACGGTTTTTAGTGGCTCAAACCAATGTGATTTTAAGAAGCTCAACATCACGTTGAGATCCCAAGGTGCCACAGGAGGCACAAATGGGGGCTGAATATGCAGCACTCCTTTCACAAATGTCTGAACTTCAGGTACTGAAGCTAGTTCTTTTTGAAAGAAAATCGACAGAGCCGAGATCTGTACTTTAATGGAGCCTAATTTTAGGCCCATATTCACTCCTGCTTGCAGGAAATGCAGAAATCGACCTAGTTGAAATTCCTCTGTTGGGGCCTTTTTGGCCTCGCACCATGCAACATATTTCCGCCATATGCGGTGATAATGCTTTGCCGTAACATCTTTCCTGGCCTTAATAAGCGTAGGAATGACTTCTTCCGGAATACCCTTTTCCTTTAGGATCCGGTGTTCAACCGCCATGCCGTCAAACGCAGCCGCCGTAAGTCTTGGAACAGACAGGGCCCCTGTTGTAGCAGGTCCTGTCTGAGCGGTAGAGGCCACGGGTCCTCTGAGAGCATCTCTTGAAGTTCCGGGTACCACGCTCGTCTTGGCCAATCCGGAACCACGAGAATGGTGTTTACTCCTCGCTTTCTTATTATTCTCAATACCTTTGGTATGAGAGGCAGAGGAGGGAACACATAAACCGACTGGTACACCCACGGTGTCACTAGAGCGTCCACAGATATCGCCTGAGGGTCCCTTGACCTGGCGCAATATCTTTTTAACTTTTTGTTGAGGCGGGACGCCATCATGTCCACCTGTGGTTTTTCCCAACGGTTTACCAGCATCTGGAAGACTTCTGGATGAAGTCCCCACTCTCCCGGGTGGAGGTCGTGTCTGCTGAGGAAGTCTGCTTCCCAGTTGTCCACTCCCGGAATGAACACTGCTGACAGTGCTAGTATATGATTCTCCGCCCATCGGAGAATTCTTGTGGCTTCCGCCATCGCCATCCTGCTTCTTGTGCCGCCCTGTCGATTTACATGGGCGACTGCCGTGATGTTGTCTGACTGGATCAGCACCGGCTGGTGTAGGAGCAGGGATTTTGCTTGACTTAGGGCAGTGTAGATGGCCCTTAGTTCCAGAATATTTATGTGAAGGGAAGTCTCCTGACTCGACCATAGTCCTTGGAAGTTTCTTCCCTATGTGACTGCCCCCCAGCCTCGAAGGCTGGCATCCGTGGTCACCAGGACCCAGTCCTGTATGCCGAACCTGCGGCCCTCTAGAAGATGGGCACTCTGCAGCCACCACAGTAACGACACCCTGGTTCTTGGAGACAGGGTTATCAAGCGATGCATCTGAAGATGCGATCCGGACCACTGGTCCAACAGGTCCCACTGAAAGATTCTGGCATGGAACCTGCCGAAGGGAATTGCTTCGTAAGAAGCCACCATCTTTCCCAGGACCCGCGTGCAGCGATGCACTGATACCTGTTTTGGTTTCAGGAGGTCTCTGACTAGAGATGACAACTCCCTGGCTTTTTCCTCCGGGAGAAACACTTTTTTCTGGACTGTATCCAGAATCATACCCAGGAACAGTAGCCGTGTTGTCGGAACCAGCTGTGACTTTGGGATATTCAGAATCCAGCCGTGCTGGTGCAGCACCTCCTGAGATAGTGCTACTCCCACCAACAACTGTTCCTTGGACCTCGCTTTTATTAGGAGATCGTCCAAGTACGGGATAATTAAAACTCCCTTTTTTCGAAGGAGTATCATCATTTCCGCCATACCCTTGGTAAATACCCTCGGTGCCGTGGACAGTCCAAACGGCAGCGTCTGGAATTGGTAATGGCAATCCTGTACCACAAATCTGAGGTACTCCTGGTGAGGATGGTAAATGGGGACATGCAAGTAAGCATCCTTGATGTCCAGGGATACCATGTAATCCCCCTCGTCCAGGCTCACAATAACCGCCCTGAGCGATTCCATCTTGAACTTGAATTTTTTTATGTATGTGTTCAAGGATTTCAAATTTAAAATGGGTCTCACCGAACCGTCCGGTTTCGGTACCACAAATAGTGTGGAATAGTAACCCCGGCCTTGTTGAAGTAGGGGTACTTTGATTATCACCTGCTGAGAATACAGCTTGTGAATTGCCGCTAGCACCGCCTCCCTGTCTGAGGGAGCAATCGGCAAGGCAGATTTTAGGAACCGGTGGGGTGGAGACGCCTCGAATTCCAGTTTGTACCCCTGAGATACTATTTGAAGAATCCAGGGATCCACCTGTGAGCGAGCCCACTGATCGCTGAAATTCTTGAGGCGGCCCCCCACCGTACCTGGCACCGCCTGGGGAGCCCCACCGTCATGCGGCGAACTTGGAAGAAGAAGCGGGGGAGGACTTTTGCTCCTGGGAACCTGCTGTTTGTTGCAGCCTTTTTCCCCTACCTCTGCCTCTGGACAGAAAGGACCCGCCTTTTCCACGCCTGTTTTTCTGGGTCCGAAAGGACTGAACCTGATAAAACGGCGCCTTCTTAGGCTGTGAGGGGACATGGGGTAAAAATGCTGACTTCCCAGACGTTGCTGTGGAAACTAGGTCCGAGAGACCATCCCCAAATAATTCCTCACCCTTATATGGTAACACTTCCATGTGCTTTTTTGAATCTGCATCTCCTGTCCACTGGCGAGTCCATAAGCCTCTCCTAGCAGAAATGGACAATGCACTTACTTTAGATGCCAGTCGGCAGATTTCCCTTTGTGCATCTCTCATATATAAGACTGAGTCTTTTATATGGTCTATGGTTAACAGGATCGTGTCTCTGTCTAATGTGTCAATATTTTCTGACAGTTTATCTGACCACGCAGCGGCAGCACTGCACATCCAAGCTGACGCAATAGCTGGCCTAAGTATAATGCCTGTGTGTGTGTACACAGACTTCAGGATCGCCTCCTGCTTTCTATCAGCAGGTTCCTTGAGGGCGGCCGTATCCGGAGACGGTAGTGCCACCTTTTTAGACAAACATGTGAGCGCTTTATCCACTCTAGGGGGTGTTTCCCAACGTGACCTATCCTCTGGCGGGAAAGGGAACGCCATTAGTACCTTCTTAGGAATTACCAATTTTTTATCAGGGAAAGCCCACGCTTCTTCACACACTTCATTTAATTCATCTGATGGGGGAAAAACTACGGGTAGTTTTTTCTCTCCAAACATAATACCCTTTTTAGTGGTACCTGTACTTATATCAGAAATGTGTAACACCTCTTTCATTGCCTCAATCATGCAGTGAATGGCCTTAGTAGGCATTAGGTTAGACTCATCGTCGTCGACACTGGTGTCAGTATCAGTGTCAACATCTGGGTCTGCTTGTGGTAGCGGGCGTTTTAGAGCCCCTGACGACCCATGCGACGCCTGGGCAGGCACGAGCTGAGAAGTCGGCTGTCCCACATTAGGCATGTCGTCAATTTTCTTATATAAGGAGTCTATACGTGCACTCATTACTTTCCATAAGCCCATCCACTCAGGTGTCTGCCCCGCAGGGGGTGACATCCCTTCTAAAGGCATCTGCTCCGCCTCCACATCATTATCCTCATCAAACATGTCGACACAGCCGTACCGACACACCGCACACACACAAGGAATGCTCCGAATGAGGACAGGACCCACAAAAGCCCTTTGGGGGGACAGAGTGAGAGTATGCCAGCACACACCAGAGCGCTATATAATGCAGGGACTAACTGAGTTATGTCCCCTATAGCTGCTTTTATATTATATATATATATTGCGCCTAAATTTAGTGCCCCCCCTCTCTGTTTTTACCCTGTTCTGAAGTGTAGACTGCAGGGGAGAGCCAGGGAGCTTCCTTCCAGCGGATCTGTGAAGGAGAAATGGCGCCAGTGTGTCTGAGGGAGATAGCTCCGCCCCTTTTCCGCGGCCTATTCTCCCGCTTTTTCCTGGATTCTGGCAGGGGTATTTACCACATATATAGCCTCTGGGGCTATATATTGTGGTATTTTTGCCAGCCAAGGTGTTTTTATTGCTGCTCAGGGCGCCCCCCCCAGCGCCCTGCACCCTCAGTGACCGGAGTGTGAAGTGTGCATGAGGAGCAATGGCGCACAGCTGCAGTGCTGTGCGCTACCTTGGTGAAGACTGATGTCTTCTGCCGCCGTTTTTCCGGACCTCTTCTTGCTTCTGGCTCTGTAAGGGGGACGGCGGCGCGGCTCCGGGACCGAACACCAAGGACTGGGCCTGCGGTCGATCCCTCTGGAGCTAATGGTGTCCAGTAGCCTAAGAAGCCCAATCCGGCTGCAAGCAGGCGAGTTCGCTTCTTCTCCCCTTAGTCCCTCGCTGCAGTGAGCCTGTTGCCAGCAGGTCTCACTGAAAATAAAAAACCTAAATCTATACTTTCTTTCTAAGGGCTCAGGAGAGCCCCTAGTGTGCATCCAACCTCGGCCGGGCACGAAATCTAACTGAGGCTTGGAGGAGGGTCATGGTGGGAGGAGCCAGTGCACACCAGGTAGTCATAAATCTTTCTAGAGTGCCCAGCCTCCTTCGGAGCCCGCTATTCCCCATGGTCCTTATGGAGTTCCCAGCATCCACTAGGACGTTAGAGAAATACAGAAACATACAGAAATATTATCAGAATATCTAATCTTGGAAAAGAACTTCACGTTGGTAGTGGATAAGTATGTGGACTGCATAACACCCGCTTAGTTGCAGGTGAGGAACTCACACACTAGGGTAAGGTATGGATTAAAGTACTAAGCAGGTAATTCAGATATGATCGTAGGCGTGCTAAATTTAGCACATCTACAATCATTTACTCAAACATGCGGGAGGACGCCCAGTACAGGGCTAGTTCGCCCCGCATGTCTGGCTCTGCCTCCCCCTCCCCCCAAAAGGGTGCAAAAGCATCGCACGGTGGCAATGCTTTTGCACCTGGCAAGTAGTCCCTGCACAGGGTCGTCCCGGGTCGCAACCGTCCGAACACGCCTCCGTTCTCAAGACCACGCCCCGTCAATGTCGTTTTAATGCCGTTCGCACACCCACCCCCGCCCAATGCCGCCCAGCGACTGCCTCTGCCTGTCAATCAGGACAAGGTGATCGCAGCCCAAAAAAGGAAATCACATTGGGCTCCCGGGATAGGGGTTCAGACTGTGATCGCTGCCGCTGCAGCGATCCAGTCTGAATTAGGCCCTAAGAGTAGTGGTGGTAACAGTATATTTAACACTTGAAAAACGGGCAAGATCATTAGGAGGACACAGCCTCTTGGCAGTGATGGATCTAGACATAACATTTAGAGGGGGGCGGTTTAAGAATTATGACTTCTCCCCCTTATCATAGCTCCTCCCACTTAGAAATGCCCCTCCCGTTCGCTTCTAAAATTCCCTATTGTTGCTATTACTAATAAAATGTTGCCAGTTAGTGTAGAGAACCCTGCGCACTGGTGATACGGACTGATAAATCGCCATTCCTGCATGCATCTGCACATTCGTAGATCACACATGCACAATCATGCAGCCCAGATTTGGGCTACCAGAAGTGAAATACATTTCTTTTAGCAGGAAAAATAGGATTTTAATTACCTACAGGTAAATCCTTTTCTCGTAGTCCATAGAGGATGCTGGGGCCCACATTAGTACCATGGGGTATAGACGGGTCCACTAGGAGCCATGGGCACTTTAAGAGTTTAATAGTGTGGGCTTGCTCCTCCCTCTATTCCCCTCCTACCAGACTCAGTCTAGAAACTGTGCCCGAGGAGACGGACATACTTCGAGAGAAGAAAATACACAGATAGTGGTGAGATTCACACCAGATCACACATAACAAGGCAAACCAAGCTAACCAGCTTGAACAAGTCAGCCACAGCTGAACAACAGTACTTAACCAAGTAACAATGCAGTACTTAACCAAGGAACAAAGTAGTACCGAACCAAGTAACAACTGTAGGAGAACGAAGCGCTGGGCGGGCGCCCAGCATCCTCTACGGACTACAAGAAAAGGATTTACCGGTAGGTAATTAAAATCCTATTTTCTCTTACGTCCTATGCTGGGGTCCACATTAGTAACATGGGGGATGTACCAAACCTCCCAGAACGGGAGGGAGAGCGCGGAGGCTCCTGCAGAACTGATAGACCAAACTTTAGTTTCTCAGAGACCAAAATATCGAACTTGTAGAACTTAGCAAACGTGTTAGACCCTGACCAAGTAGCTGCTCGGCAAAGCTGTAAAGCTGAGACACCCCGGGCAGCCGCCCAAGAAGAACCCACCTTACGAGTAGAGTGGGCCTTAACTGATTTTGGACACGGCAATCCTGCCGTAGAATAAGCATGCTGGATAGTGAACCTGATCCAGCGAGAAATCGTCTGCTTAGAAGCAGGACACCCAATCTTGTTGGGATCATAAAAGGACAAACAGAGAGTCCGACTTTCTGTGACGTGAAGTCCTCTTCACATAGATCTTCAAAGCCCTCACAACATCCAAGGATTTGGGGTAATTGAGTCAGTAGCCACTGGCACCACAATAGGTTGATATGAAAAGCTGACAATCTTTGGAAGAAACTGCTGATGCGTCCTGAGCTCAGCTCTATCTTCATGGAAGATCAAATAGGGGCTCTTGCAGGACAATGCCCCCAATTCAGACACACGCCTAGCCAAAGCTAATGCCAACAGTGTGACCGCCTTCCAAGTGAGAAACTTGACCTCAACCTCCTGTAGAGGCTCAAAGCAATCAGACTGCAGGAACTGTAACACCACGTTAAGATCCCAAGGTGCCGTAGGAGGCACAAAGGGAGGCTGGATGTGCAACACCCCTTTCAAGAAAGTCTGAACCTCAGGGAGGGAAGCCAACTGTTTCTGAAAGAAAATGGACAAGGCCAAAATCTGGACTTTTATGGAGCCCAAACGCAGGCCCACATCCACACCTGCTTGCAGGAAGAGGAGAAACCGGACAAGTTGAAACTCCACTGTAGGAAACTTCTTGGATTCACACCAAGACACATACTTTTTCCAAATGCGATGGTAATGTTTAGACGTTACTCCTTTCCTAGCCTGTATCAGGGTAGGAATAACTTTGGTCGGAATGTATTTCCGAGCTAAGATCTGGTGTTCAACCTCCATGCCGTCAAACGTACCCGTGGTAAGTCTTGATAAGCGAATGGCCCCTGTTGCAGAAGGTCCTCTCGAAGAGGAAGAGGCCTCGGATCTTCCAGCAGTAACTCCAGAAGATCCGCATACCAAGCCCGTCTTGGCCAGTCCAGAGCAATGAGGATCGCCTTAACTCTTGTTCTTTTTATAAGTTTTAGAATCCTTGGGATGAGTGGAAGAGGAGGAAACGCATATACAGACTGGAAGATCCACGGAGTTACCAGTCCATCCACCGCCACTGCTTGTGGGTCTCTCGACCTGGAACAGTACCTGCAAAGCTTCTTGTTGAGGTGGGAGACCATCATGTCTATTTGAGGTAGGACCCAAAGACCTGTCACCTCTGTGAACACCTTGGGGTGGAGTCCCCACTCTCCTGTATGGAGGTCGTGTCTGCTGAGGAAGTCCACTTCCCAGTTGTCCACTCCTGGAATTAAGATTGCTGATAACACCATTGCATGCTTTTCTGCACAGAGGAGAATCTTTGTTACCTCTGCCATTGCAGCTCTGCTCTTTGTTCCGCCCTATCGGTTTATGTAGGCCACAGTCGTTACATTGTCCGACTGCATCTGAATGGCCTGATCTTCTAGAAGATGTGCCGCTTGTAAAAGACCGTTGTACACGGCTCTTAGTTCCAGAATGTTTATCGGAAGGATGGGTCCAGACTTGACCACCTTCCTTGGAAGTTTTCCCCCTGGGTGACTGCTCTCCAACCTCTGAGACTTGGATCCGTGGTTAGAAGGATCCAATTCTGAATCCTGAACCTGCGGCCCTCAAGAAGGTGAGGCATTTGCAGCCACCATAGGAGCGAAATCCTGGCTTTCAGAGACAGACGTATCCTCTGGTGCACGTGTAGGTGACATCCCGACCACTTGTCTAGGAGATCCAGTCTGAAGGACTGTGCATGAAATCTTCCGTACTGTAGAGCCTCGTAAGAGGCAACCATCTTCTCCAGAAGGCGAATACACTGATGAACCGATATCCGGGCTGGCTTCAAGACTTCCCGGACCATTGTTTGTATCACCAACGTTTTCTCCACCGGTAGAAATACCCTTTGCACTTCCGTGTCGAGGATCATCCCCAGGAAAGGCAATCTCTTTGTCAGCTCCAAATGAGACTTCGGAAGATTTAGGATCCATCCATGGTCCCTGAGCAGTCGAGTTGTGAGAACAATGGACTGCAACAACTTCTCCCTGGACAATGCTTTTATCAGCAGGTCGTCCAGATATGGAATTATGTTCACTCCCTGCTTGCGGAGCAGGAGCATCATCTCTGCCATTACCTTGGTGAACACCCTCAGTGCCGTGGATAGGCCGAATGGCAGCGCCTGGAACTGATAGTGACAGTCCAACAGTGCAAATCTGAGATAAGACTGGTGCAGTGGCCAAATTGGAATGTGAAGGTACGCATCCTTGATATCTAGAGATACCAGGAATTCCCCCTCCTCCAGACCTGAGATCACCGCTCTCAGAGATTCCATCTTGAACTTGAATTCCCTCAAATATGGCTTTAACGATTTGAGGTTCAATATTGGTCTGACCAAACCATCCGCTTTCGGAACCACAAATAGGTTTGAGTAGTAACCCCTGTTTACCAGATGAGGTGGAACTGGAACAATGACATTTGCCTTTTCCAATTTTAGAATGGCTTCCTGCAGGATAGCCCTTTCTGGCAGCAAAGCTGGTAAGCCTGATTTGAAGAATCTGTGAGGTGGAAGTTCTTTAAACTCCAGTCTGTACCCTGGGATACAATATCTTGCACCCAGGGGTCCAGGCCTGAGGACACCCAGACCTGACTTTAATTCCGTAGACGAGTTCCCACCTGCCCGATCTCCAGGCTGGGAGGTCAACCGTCATGCTGAGGATTTTGAGGAAACAGAACCCAGCTTCTGATCCTGGGAACCTGTCGGTGCAGGTTTTCTGGATTTTCCCGGACCACCCCTGAAGAAGGTGGAAGAGGCTTTGGACTTCTTAACCTTTGCTGTACGAAAGGACTGCATTGTAGACGTAGAAAAAGACTTCTTCTGCGTCGGGGTGACTGAGGGAAGAAAAGTTGACTTACCCGCAGTTTCCGTGGAAATCCACGCATCCAAAGCTTCCCCAAATAGAGCCTGACCTGTGAAGGGTAGGTTCTCCACACTCCTCTTGAATTCTGCGACCGCAGACCAGTGGCGCAGCCAGAGTCCCCTGCGTGCCGCAACAGCCATGGAAGACGTCCGTGCACTCAGATGACCAAGGTCCTACATGACCTCCACCATGAAACCTGCAGAATCCTGTATGTGACGTAAAAACATTTCAATGTCACTTCTATCTATAGTTTCTAAATTCCCTAGTAATGTGCCTGACCACTTTACTATGGCTTCAGAAATCCATGCACAAGCGATAGTGGGCCTTAGCGCCACGCCTGAAGCAGTGTATATGGATTTGAGCGTAGTCTCAATCTTGCGGTCTGACGGTTTTTAGACAATCTAGATACAGAGGAGTCTACAATAGGGGGGGTTTTCCCACTTTTTCCTATCTTCTTCAGGAAAAGGAAAAGAAACAAGAACTCTCTTTGGGATCTGGAATTTTTTCTCCGTGTTTTCCCAGGATTTTTCAAATAATGCGTTAAATTCCTTAGACGCAGGGAAGGTGAGGGAAGTTAGCCATCCTCTTCCTGCTCAAGTACTTTCTCAGTAATGTGTAAAACATCCCGAATGGCCTCAATCATGAGCTGCACCCCCTTTGCAAGGGATGCCTCCCCCCTCAGTATATCTCCATCATTGTCTCCCGTGTCAGAGTCGGTATCCGTGTCCCCCTGCATTATCTGGGCAAGAGCACGCTTTTGTGGGCATATACTAGGGGATTTTGATGAGGTAGTGGGAGTAGAACACGACAAAACCTCTACAGATTTTTTCAAAACCTGGGTTTCAGTTTCATAATGAGCTATTCTAGATGAAATCTGGGATATCATTCCCTTAATAGAAGCCACCTACTGGGGTTCGGATTCAGAAGGCTGAGAAAGTATATTGCATTCCTGAGTACATGGAATAGACTTCTCTGGGGAAGATACATACTCTGCAGCACAAGACGCAGAGTCCCTAGATATGGTAATGCATACCTCCCAACTGTCCCGATTTTCGCGGGACAGTCCTGTTTTTTGGGGACTGTCCCGCTGTCCCACCCGCGGGCCGCAGTGTCTCGCGGTGGGGGGTGGGGAGTTGGAAGGCTCCGTCTCTCGCTGCCCTGCTTAGCAGAGCAACGGTGAATAGACGCTGTGCGCATGCGCACAGCGTCTATTCAGTGCAGACAGAGGGAGAGGAGGCATGCCAGCGGCTCACAGAGCGCTGGGCATGCCCCCTCAGTGATGAAAATGGGGCGTGGCTCGCGATCGCGGGTCCTCCCGTGACGCCACGCCCCTTTTCCATAGGCCACACCCCCTTTTCGGGTGTCCCTCTTCAGGTAGGGTAAAAGTTGGGAGGTATGTAATGTGAGATATATAACAAACACACACACAGGAAAATGTCAGACACAGATTCCCCCAAGTACCTTCAGAGAGAGACAGAGTTTAGGAGCCAGCACACACAGCGCCCCAGTAGGCAGTTATATAATAAAAGCCTGGCGCTGACTGAGTAACCTTAATAGACTACCCAGTTTATAATGTGATTAACCCCCCCCCCCCCCCCCTTCTAAAACACCCTGGTAGAGCACAGGATAGCTGGCGTTCTGTGTGGCGTCATACTCACCACCACGATCTTCTGGCTCTGTTAGGGGGTGGCGGCATGCTGCGGGAGTGAGCGGTCACTTCGGGGGCTTGCGATCATCACCCTCAGGAGCTCAGTGTCCTGTCAGCGGAGATAGTGGCCATTAACCTCAAGGGTTGGACACTACTCCCCCCCCTAAGTCCCACGAAGCAGGGATGTTGTTGCCAGCAGCCTCCCTGTGCCTAACATCTTAAATAAAATAATAAAACCAGAAAAGCTGTAGGAGCTCCCCTAGCTGTGCCTGGCTCCAGCGGGCACATTTTCTAAACTGAGTCTGGTAGGAGAGGCATAGAGGGAGGACCTAGCCCACACTATTAAACTCTTAAAGTGCCCATGGCTCCTAGTGGAACCGTCTATACCCCATGGTACTAATGTGGACCCCAGCATCCTCTAGGACGTAAGAGAAAAATGCTTTATATAAATACTACTTTCTTTTAATAGATCCTGTGATGGCATAAGTAATAGGACAACAATGGTACACATTATAGCACACGGTATGAGCCGAAATTCACATTATAACACACTGTATGAGCCCGAATTCACATTATAGCACACTGAATGAGCCGAAATTCACATTATAGCACACAGAGGGCCAGATGTACTAAGCCTGAAAAGTGATAAATATCACAGTGATAAAGTACCAGCCAATCGGCTCCTAACTGTCATTTTTCAAACACAGCCTGTAATATGGCAGTTAGGAGCCGATTGGCTGGTGCTTTATCACAGTGATATTTATTACTTTTCAGGCTTAGTACATCTCCCCCAGAATGAGGCGAAATTCACATTATAGCACACAGAATGAGCCAAAATTCACATTATACCACATGGAATGAGACAAAATTCAGGGAGAGTGACAGCAGGGACAGGGATAATGACAGTAGGGACATATGGACAGGGACAGCAAGGGCATACAGTATTACCTATTTAGCAGCAGCGGTGCTGAGGATGCTGTGGTCTGCTGTGCAGTGGATAAGGAGGCAGTGGTTGGCATGGTGCGGAGGAGCACAGAAGGACTGAGGGCGGCGGCGGGGCACAGTTATTAAAGCTACAAATTCAGCGCGTGAGCACAAGGAGTCTATTGTGTTCTTTCTGCGGTTGTGAATGGGATCATCACCGCGCCCGCTCCTCTGCTGCCATGAAAATGGAGCCTGCCCCTGAACGACGTCCTCAAATGCCTACTGCGCATGACCGTGTTTGTCACTGCGCAGAGGCATGATGACACTCAGGGCGGGATGTATTATACGCTACCGCAGCTTCAGGCTGTTGTTAACGTTGCGCTGGTATATCCTTGTATGTACTAATAAAGTTTTATCGTCCAGCTCTCTTCCTCTTTCCGCATCACATCTCTGCGTCTCCGCTTCGCCGCTGTTGTTGGTTTCTATGGTGTCCAGGGCGGCTCATATGTACTAACAGCCACTGCCCGTTATTTTCATCATTCTTTGCTCTGTTCACTCCGCCACTCCAGACACAGACAGGCGTTGTCATCATTGCAGGGTCTTGTCTGAGAGATCATTTTAGTTATCCTCTTAGGTTGTAGTGTTTTTTTTAAAGTATAATGTGAGTGTTTTTTTAGTTTAAAATCTACTTTGTAATCTGGGTAACGACCATCCATTCTGACCATCCATCCCGGCGCCGGCATCACCCCGCTGAGAGTCTGAGAGCAACTTGCAAGGTGCCGGGGCAAGCAGGAGAACAAATTTAATTCAAATAATGTATTTAATAATAAGGAATGCCTAAAAACAGCATTACAGGTAGTAAGGCTAAAGCTTAAACTTAATTTAATAACTGTGAAAATACATTAAATTGATTACAAAGTAGATTTTAAACTAAGAAAACACTTACACTATACTTTAAAAAACATTAAAACTAAGAGGATAACCAAAATGATCTCTCAGAAAAGCCCCTGCAATGATGACAACGTCTGTCTGTGTCTGGAGTGGCGGAGTGCACCCGGCCGTATTTCCGCCCGCCGCGGCGATCATCTGTGGTAGCCGCAGCCAGAGAGGCACCTCAGTGCTGGCTGCGGCTGCCGCAGATGATCGTCGTGGCGGGCGCTGGGTGTAAGTACTGTACGGCCGAGTGTGCTGCCTGGCTGCCGCAGATGATCGTCGTGGTGGAACCTGGCCTCCATCCCGGCGCCGGTATGTGTAGGTGTGGGGGGGGGCGTTCACCCTAATCACTCCCCGCTAAATCCGCCACTGCCTCTTGGCAGCAGTATCCAGCTAGAACACAATGGCCCACATTTATCAACCTTTGGGAAGTGATAAATGGCACGGTGACAAAGTACCAACCAATCAGCTCCTGTCATTTTTCAAACACTTCCTGTAACATGGCAGTTAGGAGCTGATTGGTTGGTACTTTATCACCGTGCAATTTATTACTCACCAAGGCTTGATAAATCTGGGCCTAGATCCGATTAACAATCCATGCCCAGACTAACTCTGGGGGTAATTCAGACATGACTAACTCTCTCTGCAAATGTTATATCTGCCACACCTGCAGTACACATTGTTTTTGCCCAACTGCTAACAACTTTGCTGCTACAATCAGGTATGAATTACCCCCTCTGTGGGGCCGATTCAGACCCTGATGCTGATGTGCAAAAATCACTATGAAGCATCGCAGCCGTACATGGTTTTCCCAATTGCTTACTTTTTGGTTTCCCAGCAAACCTGAATAAGGCCCTAAATCATGGAAGAACTCCTTTTTAAAGGGCCCCATACACTACAACGATAATGCCCGATTTAATCCGATTTCGGCCTTTCGGGCTGATAAATCGGATGGAAAGTGGCAAATCACGTGTTTTACATCCAATCTGATCCGCTGCGCAGTCCCGTGAGCATCGGATCGGAGTCCCTATGCCGTTATTGCTGCACTTGTGATTTCTCGGATCCCACCGGTATGGCTGGGATCGCATAAGATACATCATATGCAAAAGGACCGCATACGATGTATCCTATGCGATCCTGCTACCCTGGAGGCTGCCGGGCAGTTCAAGGGAAATCTTATGCGACATGAGGGTCCGACATGTCGCTGTAGTGTATGGGGCCTTTTACACTGCAAGAGCCAACTATGTGCCATATGTCCCCATTCCAAACTGGACTATGGGGGTAATTCAGACGGCATTGCTGCAGTGGCAGCGATCGCAGTCTGAATTACTTTGTGGATGCGCAATCCAGGAGCCCAGTGAGATGCTAAAAGCATCTCAGGGCTGCGATCGCCCTCTGCCTGATTCACAGGCAGAGGAGGTCGCGGGGCAGGAGGGAGTATGCCGTTGGTGGGGCGTGGCCCGTACAACGGAGGCGGCGAGTAGGGGCCTGCCAGTGTGCAGGAGCTGCTCTGGTGCAACAGGATTATACGGTGGATGTATTGTGCAGGTGCAGGTGGCCGTACCTGGATCCTACACCCGGGATCACTTCCTGGACCGGAACGCACTGCTGAAACCCTAGGCAGAGGGACATGGAACCCCTACCCCAGAGGACACAACACAATAGTCACCACGCGTTAGGACGGTGACAGAAAGATTTAATAGGCAGAATAACTGGTCACCGCTGTGAGTATAACTTGGTTAAGCTTTGCAAGAATTGGTGATATAACATTACATAACAATAATCACAACAATGCAGGCGAGATATACTTTCAATAAGAATGATGCTGTAGTACCCTAAAGTGTCCACAGGGTGGCACACTAAGCACTGTTAATGAATAGTTCTTTGCAATGTTCTAAATGCCCACCGGGTGGGGTCTAGAGCTCTCTATAGCTCAGTCCCTATATCTGGGGCCCTTCCAGATAAAAGTCTGCTCTGTCCACTATAGGCCCTTTAGCAAGTAAGAATAAAACCCTTAAATATTTAAATGTTCCAATTGGCTGTAGTCTGCGACTTAAGGGGATAACTGCTCTTTCAGCAGGTCCGTATTGAAGGCAAAGCGGATTAAGAGGCAGAACAATGCAGTGCAGCTCTTTATAAGTGTGACAGTTATACAGTGCAGTTCAGTTCTATTGCAGCATGCAGTAGAAAGCAGCATGCAGGGATAAGCAGTGTAAATCCTATAGCAGAGAACAGAATGCAGGTGACAGTTCAGATTTGTTGTATTAGAGTTATACATTAGCTTTAAGTGTAGGAGAGGCTGCAATTCCTGAAGCTGTGTGGTTAAGCAGTAAAGGGTGAGAAGCACAAACTGTAGCAGAAATAACGGCAGGAAGGATTTCCTCAACAGAGGCTTTTTATCAGACTCCAACTATATAAGTGAAAGTAGCTCCTGTTATGTATGACTCTGTTCCTAAGGCTGGGGATGTGAGGTAAAGAACACAGGATTGTTGCCTTGGAGCTATAATGCCCACCACTGTAGCTGTGCCTGGGTCCCTAAATGTGACTAATAAGTTTCGAGCACCTTGTCACAATACAGCTGAGATGTCTCTCCTCATGGGCTCACACTGTCTGGCTGTGTGGAGGGAAGGGTAGTGGCAGTTCAATACAGTCCTGTGTGGGTAAAAGCCATATACTGACAGGAAATGTTTCTCTGACTGACTGGGAAACTTAAAAGCTTAGAACTTAGACTGAATATGAGCAGATATTATTGCCTGAAACACTTCAGAATTCATCCTGCTGCTTTTGTCAACAGTCACATTATCAATAAATACAAGGGAACCAGTTCCATTGGCAGCCATACATGCCCACGCTATGACACTACCACCACCATGCTTCACTGATGAGGTGGTATGTTTTGGATCATGAGCAGTTCCTTTCCTTCTCCATACTCTTCTCTTCCCATCACTCTGGTACAAGTTGATCTTTGTCTCATCTGTCCATAGGATATTGTTCCAGAACTGTAAAGGCTTTTTTAGATGTTGTTTGGCAAACTCTAATCTGGTCTTCCTGTTTTTGTGGCTCACCAATGGTTTACATCTTGTGGTGAAACCTCTTTATTCACTCTTGTGAAGTCTTCTCTTGATTGTTGACTTTGACACATATACACCTACCTCCTGGAGAGTGTTCTTGATCTGGGCAACTGTTGTGAAGGGGTTTTTCTTCACCAGGGAAATAATTCTTCTGTCATCCACCACAGTTGTTTTCCATGGTCTTCCGGGTCTTTTGGTGTTGCTGAGCTCTCCGGTGCGTTCTTTCTTTTTAAGAATGTTCCAAACAGTTGATTTGGCCACACCTAATGTTTTTGCTATCTCTCTGATGGGTTTGTTTTGATTTTTCAGCCTAATGATGGCTTGCTTCACTGATAGTGGCAGCTCTTTGGATCTCATATTGAGAGCCGACAGCAACAGATTCCAAATGCAAATGTCACACCTGGAATCTACTCATGCATGCGGGGAGGACTAGCCCTGTTCTGGGCATCTCCCTGCCTGAGAAACTGATCCAGATGTACTAAATTTAGCACATCTGCGATCAGATCTAAATTAGGCCCTATAGCCAGAACAAGATGCTGACTGTCTTTTTCTTAGCCTGAGTTTCAGAATAAAGGTTCCAGATCCTAGTCATAACAATAGGGGCTGGAGCTGTTAGAAACTGAGATGAGGGCTTAAGATAGTTTACAGACAGTGCAGTGTGGTGTTAACCTGAACTCAACAGGTTAAGTACAGTAGTATGAGAGTGTTTGTGGAGACACCCACTGCATCTGCATCTTATCTGAACCTGTTCAGCTGGGTGGGTGGGGGTGTCAGAGAGCCTGAGGAGTGAATTCCCTGTGCTGTGTGGAAGCTGGGCAGCAAAAACAGGTGCTGTAATGCAGAGGCAAGGAACTGAAATAAAAAGTCAGCTCTTGAGATTAACTATGTTCTGCCATGTATTGATAAAGCCAGGAATTTACAATACATGGCTGGAGACGGGAATTAAAAACTTAATAAAGTTATGTTTAATGAATCAAAGATGTTATGGTCGCTTCACTTTTATTTATGTTGTATTGAAATTATTCTTCAGTATGTCCCCAGACGGCAATAATTATGATAAACATTACCACGTAACACTGCTACTTCCACTGTGCTGATTCCAACACTTGGATAGAATACCCTTCCCTTTCATGCACCTGAGAAGAATTATTAAAGTGATTGAGCAGCTATCATTTTATATTGCCGATTCCAACACTGTAAGCTCTGAAACTGGGCAAGGTCCAAGAAACATCATGTTCCTGGCCTGAAGACATTTTTTCCAGACTGCAAGGTGACTTCCACTCTTTAAGACTTGCATGCTTCCCTGATTGAAGAATAGAAAGGAGAACTTCTATTGCTAGGCCCTATCACAGATACACTGCAAGCAGCATAAAAAAAGAAATTGAAGGGTGAAAATGCCATTATTAAGATATCTTAATTGGCACATATATTGCTGATCTGAAAGTTACTGAAATAATGCAGAAGAATCTGGAAACTGCTCCAAATGACAAAATATGAGAGTCCATAATATCACAGAGGGGTTTATTGACCTCGGAGTTTACTATTACAGTAAGAGGTTTTGTGTGTCCCAGCGGATTATGGGGTCATAGACGATATTCACAGAAGCCTAGGCCCAAGCATTACAGAGATAAATGATTGAAGTGCTGTGATTATAACATTCCATCACCTTCAGACTAAGGAGGGCCCTTCTAGCTAAAATGTCATGTCCACAACAGATCCAGGGGACAATAACATTCAATTTTCCTAGATTTATTTTAGATCAATTTTCCTTTTTATAAATGGGGGGCTTTTAGAATAGCTTGAGAGATTTTAAAAGTGGCAATCATTTACAAGGCAAAATCAGGTTGGTTTTGCCTTGTAAATGATAGCAGCTCCAAAAATACAGGCATACTTGCTTTAAATTCCCGCACAGTCTGTATCTTGGAGGCTATTACATAAGGCCACATTTGTGTAATGTTCTACTGTAAGTGACTGTTATATGGTAGCCATGTAATTTATTTACAAAAGAAAGTATCTTAGACATATTAGCATGGTTCTATGTTTGGTGGTCATGAAAAGTTTGAGAAATCATTTAGCAGGATTATGCAGAAAAAAAAAGCAATGTGACAGCAACCACCCTGTCCAAGCAAATAGTACGTTTTTATCACAGACCAAATAGGCCTCTCTGTTATAATGATGGTAAGCTACAGTAAGTTATCTTTTTTATTTATGGACACTAAAGACACAAAGGAAAAACTATTTATATAATTTCCCCCCCCCAAAAAAATTCCTCCTTTAGCCTCTGAACACAAGCCAAGATTATTTGAACCCATGAAATATACACCTAATTATATTCTGTAGCCTTTAAAATTTCTGCTAATGATGAGTGTACTTTATTGGAGGTTTATGTTCATTAAAACCAAGGGGAGTAACCTAATAGCAATGGGTTTTTTTAAACAATTTTTGTCCGATCGTCGTTAGCTATCCAGTTTTCTTTTTGTGAGAAAAATTACCCTTATTCGCGCAAAACACAGTGTCTGCAAAAAATAAATAAATATAAAAAAAATAATTCTTACTTATTGGGAATAAATGCTTACTTATCAGAGATTTTGTTTCGCGTCAGGCAGGTAAAACGAAAATGCCATAACTGCCGGCATTGGGGCTAATAGGATAGCCCAGGGCAAGTCAATTAGCCTCTATAAATTGTGCAAAGAGAATTATTTACAGAAAAAAATCCATTTTAATTAATGTATTTTTTGTTTTCAATTTTAAAATTCTCCCAAATTTTATTTTTCGAGTGTAGCCTTCTCTGGACTGAATGACACTCAAACTTTGTAACATTGTGGCTACAGCAGATAAAACACAGTTAAAAGGTAATCTTGAGCCACTATCACTGTTTTCTAAATGTGTTCAAATATTTTCTTCATAACAAATCCTAGCTTGCCTTCGAATATTTGCTGCAAATCTCATCCTTGCAACACACATTAATCAAACTGCCAATCACTAGCATTAAAACATTTGTGGTTTTTATATATCTAATTTTTTAAACATTCAAACCGAAAGTAAAATAATATTACAAGTCCATGTGAAACTTTTATCATTGACATGAAAGGAAATACTCAAAATCGTAAGATAGCAAAAATGTTTAATGTCCCTAGCCAAAGACACAGACAGCAATTGTGCCATAATTGCAAGGAGTAACATGACTGACTATAATATAAATATGCTAGGTATTTAGTGTATTTTATAAAAATATGTGATTAAAAGGCAAAGCAATATCACACTAGTAGATCATGTGTTCAATCACTTTGTAATCTGACTTCCCCATTGGAAAGTTAATTAACTCTCTGCTTTGTTTGTTGGCAGGTATGTTACAATTGCTCAGGGAAGCATGGTCAGTCTTTGATGTTCCAAAAATACAATAAAAAAAAAAAAAACAATAATAAAATAAAACTAGTAGCCCAGAACTGGAGAGAATGTCTGGAAGGCTTTGGAACAAGGTTAAAATATATTTAGCATGGAACATTGATTCAAGCTTTCAGAACTGTACACAAAACATTTATATAAAGTTACTAGATTTAGCTTCCTAATCAATAAGATTAATCACCTCAGTTATGCATAGAAATTGTGGTTGTTTTAGAAAGTGCATCAATAAATACAAAGAAACAAAATGCTATTACTTGTAGAATGAGCTCTACTAAAAGTATTTAACATTGCGGGTTTTGGAATGAGATTATAATAAGAATTTACTTACCGATAATTCTATTACTCATAGTCCGTAGTGGATGCTGGGAACTCCGTAAGGACCATGGGGAATAGCGGCTCCGCAGGAGACTGGGCACAAAAGTAAAAGCTTTATGACTAGCTGGTGTGCACTGGCTCCTCCCCCTATGACCCTCCTCCAAGCCTCAGTTAGGATACTGTGCCCGGACGAGCGCACATAATAAGGAAGGATCTTGAATCCCGGGTAAGACTCATACCAGCCACACCAATCACACCGTACAACTTGTGATCTGAACCCAGTTAACAGTATGATAAACGTAGGAGCCTCTGAAAAGATGGCTCACAACAATAAACAACCCGATTTTTGTAACAATAACTATATACAAGTATTGCAGACAATCCGCACTTGGGATGGGCGCCCAGCATCCACTACGGACTATGAGAAATAGAATTATTGGTAAGTAAATTCTTATTTTCTCTGACGTCCTAGTGGATGCTGGGAACTCCGTAAGGACCATGGGGATTATACCAAAGCTCCCAAACGGGCGGGAGAGTGCGGATGACTCTGCAGCACCGAATGAGAAAACTCCAGGTCCTCCTCAGCCAGGGTATCGAATTTGTAAAATTTAGCAAACGTGTTTGCCCCTGACCAAGTAGCTGCTCGGCAAAGTTGTAAAGCCGAGACCCCTCGGGCAGCCGCCCAAGATGAGCCCACATTCCTTGTGGAATGGGCTTTTACAGATTTTGGCTGTGGCAGGCCTGCCACAGAATGTGCAAGCTGAATCGTACTACAAATCCAACGAGCAATCGTCTGCTTAGAAGCAGGAGCACCCAGCTTGTTGGGTGCATACAGGATAAACAGCGAGTCAGATTTTCTGACTCCAGCCGTCCTGGAAACATATATTTTCAGGGCCCTGACTACGTCCAGCAACTTGGAGTCCTCCAAGTCCCTAGTAGCCGCAGGCACCACAATAGGCTGGTTCATGTGAAACGCTGAAACCACCTTAGGGAGAAATTGAGGGCGAGTCCTCAGTTCTGCCCTGTCTGAATGAAAAATTAGGTAAGGGCTTTTATATGATAAAGCCGCCAATTCTGAGACACGCCTGGCTGAAGCCAGGGCTAACAGCATGACCACTTTCCATGTGAGATATTTTAATTCCACAGTGGTGAGTGGTTCAAACCAATGTGACTTTAGGAGACTCAACACTACATTGAGATCCCAAGGTGCCACTGGAGGCACAAAAGGAGGCTGTATATGCAGTACCCCTTTGACAAACGTCTGAACTTCAGGCACTGAAGCCAGTTCTTTTTGGAAGAATATTGACAGGGCCGAAATTTGAACCTTAATGGACCCTAATTTTAGGCCCATAGATAGTCCTGTTTGCAGGAAATGCAGGAAACGACCCAGTTGAAATTCCTCTGTAGGGGCCTTCTTGGCCTCACACCACGCAACATATTTTCGCCAAATGCGGTGATAATGTTTCGCGGTTACATCCTTCCTGGCCTTGATCAGGGTAGGGATGACTTCATCTGGAATGCCTTTTTCCTTCAGGATCCGGCGTTCAACCTCCATGCCGTCAAACGCAGCCGCGGTAAGTCTTGGAACAGACAAGGTCCCTGCTGGAGCAGGTCCTTTCTTAGAGGTAGAGGCCACGGGTCCTCCGTGAGCATCTCTTGAAGTTCCGGGTACCAAGTCCTCCTTGGCCAATCCGGAGCCACGAGTATAGTTCTTACTCCTCTCCTTCTTATGATTCTCAATACTTTGGGTATGAGAGGCAGAGGAGGGAACACATACACTGACTGGTACACCCACGGTGTTACCAGAGCGTCCACCGCTATCGCCTGAGGGTCCCTTGACCTGGCGCAATATCTGTCTAGTTTCTTGTTGAGACGAGACGCCATCATGTCCACCTTTGGTTTTTCCCAACGGTTTACAATCACGTGGAAGACTTCTGGGTGAAGTCCCCACTCCCCCGGGTGGAGGTCGTGTCTGCTGAGGAAGTCTGCTTCCCAGTTGTCCACTCCCGGAATGAACACTGCTGACAGTGCTGTCACATAATTTTCCGCCCAGCGAAGAATTCTTGCAGCTTCTGCCATTGCCCTCCTGCTTCTTGTGCCGCCCTGTCTGTTTACGTG
The DNA here is from genome assembly GCF_028390025.1 of Pseudophryne corroboree. Lineage (NCBI taxonomy): Eukaryota > Metazoa > Chordata > Amphibia > Anura > Myobatrachidae > Pseudophryne > Pseudophryne corroboree. The sequence goes on along the minus strand of NC_086444.1, from coordinate 811,572,725 downwards.
GGCGACTGCCGTGATGTTGTCCGATTGGATCAATACCGACTGACCCTGAAGCAGAGGCCTTGCTTGACTTAGGGCATTGTAAATTGCCCTTAGTTCCAGGATATTTATGTGAAGAGACGTTTCCATGCTTGACCACAAGCCCTGGAAATTTCTTCCCTGTGTGACTGCTCCCCAGCCTCTCAGGCTGGCATCCGTGGTCACCAGAATCCAGTCCTGAATGCCGAATCTGCGGCCCTCTAGAAGATGAGCACTCTGCAACCACCACAGGAGAGACACCCTTGTCCTTGGAGATAGGGTTATCCGCTGATGCATCTGAAGATGCGATCCGGACCATTTGTCCAGCAGATCCCACTGAAAAGTTCTTGCATGGAATCTTCCGAATGGAATTGCTTCGTAAGAAGCCACCATCTTTCCCAGGACCCTTGTGCATTGATGCACTGACACTTGTCCTGGTTTCAGGAGGTTCCTGACTAGCTCGGATAACTCCCTGGCCTTCTCCTCCGGGAGAAACACCTTTTTCTGGACTGTGTCCAGAATCATCCCTAGGAACAGTAGACGTGCTGTTGGAATCAGCTGCGATTTTGGAATATTTAGAATCCACCCGTGCTGACGTAGCACTACCTGAGATAGTGCTACTCCGACCTCTAACTGTTCCCTGGACCTTGCCCTTATCAGGAGATCGTCCAAGTAAGGGATAATTAAGACGCCTTTTCTTCGAAGAAGAATCATCATTTCGGCCATTACCTTGGTAAAGACCCGTGGTGCCGTGGACAATCCAAACGGCAGCGTCTGAAACTGATAATGACAGTTTTGTACCACAAACCTGAGGTACCCTTGGTGAGAAGGGTAGATTGGGACATGGAGATAAGCATCTTTGATGTCCAGAGACACCATATAGTCCCCTTCTTCCAGGTTCGCTATCACTGCTCTGAGTGACTCCATCTTGAATTTGAACCTTTTTATGTAAGTGTTCAATGATTTCAGATTTAATATCGGTCTCACCGAGCCGTCCGGCTTCGGTACCACAAACAGCGTGGAGTAATACCCCTTTCCCTGTTGTAGGAGGGGTACCTTGATTATCACCTGCTGGGAATACAGCTTGTGAATAGCTTCCAATACTGCCTCCCTGTCGGAGGGAGACGTTGGTAGAGCAGACTTCAGGAACCGGCGAGGGGGAGACGTCTCGAATTCCAATTTGTACCCCTGTGATACTACCTGCAGGATCCAGGGGTCCACTTGCGAGTGAGCCCACTGCGCGTTGAAATTTTTGTGACGGGCCCCCACCGTGCCTGAGTCCGCTTGTAAAGCCCCAGCGTCATGCTGAAGACTTGGCAGAAGCGGGGGAGGGCTTCTGATCCTGGGAAGAGGCTGCCTGCTGCAGTCTTTTTCCCCTTCCTCTGCCCCGGGGCAGAAATGAGTGGCCTTTTGCCCGCTTGCCCTTATGGGGACGAAAGGACTGAGTTTGAAAAGACGGTGTCTTTTTCTGCTGAGAGGTGACCTGGGGTAAAAAGGTGGATTTCCCAGCCGTCGCCGTGGCCACCAGGTCCGATAGACCGACCCCAAATAACTCCTCCCCTTTATACGGCAAAACTTCCATATGCCGTTTGGAATCCGCATCACCTGACCACTGTCGTGTCCATAAACTTCTTCTGGCAGAAATGGACAGCGCACTTACTCTTGATGCCAGGGTGCAAATATCCCTCTGTGCATCTCGCATATATAGTAATGCATCCTTTAAATGCTCTATAGTCAATAATATACTGTCCCTATCCAGGGTATCAATATTTTCAGTCAGGGAATCCGACCAAGCCACTCCAGCGCTGCACATCCAGGCTGAGGCGATTGCTGGTCGTAGTATAACACCAGTATGTGTGTATATACCCTTTAGGATATTTTCCAGCTTTCTATCAGCTGGTTCCTTGAGGGCGGCCGTATCAGGAGACGGCAACGCCACTTGTTTTGATAAGCGTGTGAGCGCCTTATCTACCCTAGGGGGTGTTTCCCAACGCGCCCTAACCTCTGGCGGGAAAGGGTATAATGCCAATAATTTATTAGAAATCAGCAGTTTTTTATCGGGGGAAACCCACGCTTTTTAATTCATCTGATTCAGGAAAAACTATGGGTAGTTTTTTCACACCCCACATAATACCCCTTTTTGTGGTACTTGTAGTATCAGAAATGTTCAAAGCCTCCTTCATTGCCGTGATCATGTAACGTGTGGCCCTACTGGACATTACGTTTGTCTCGTCACCGTCGACGCTGGAGTCAGTATCCGTGTCTGGGTCTGTGTCGACCATCTGAGGTAACGGGCGCTTTAGAGCCCCTGACGGTGTTTGAGACGCCTGGACAGGCACTAACTGATTTGCCGGCTGTCTCATGTCGTCAACAGTTTTTTGCAAAGTGCTGACACGGTCACGTAATTCCTTCCATACGACCATCCAGTCAGGTGTCGACTCCCTAGGGGGTGACATCACTATTACAGGCAATTGCTCCGCCTCCACATCATTTTCCTCCTCATACATGTCGACACAATCGTACTGACACACAGCACACACACAGGGAATGCTCTGATAGAGGACAGGACCCCACGAGCCCTTTGGGGAGACAGAGGGAGAGTTTGCCAGCACACACCAGAGCGCTATATATATACAGGGATAACCTTATATAAGTGTTTCTCCCTTCTATAGCTGCTGTATTTGTATTATCTGCCAATTAGTGCCCCCCCTCTCTTGTTTTACCCTGATTCTGTAGCAGGACTGCAGGGGAGAGTCAGGGAGCCGTCCTTCCAGCGGAGCTGTGAGGGAAAATGGCGCTTGTGTGCTGAGGAGATAGGCTCCGCCCCCTTTTCGGCGGCCTTTTCTCCCGCTTTTTTTAGGAAAACTGGCAGGGGTTAAATGCATCCATATAGCCCAGGAGCTATATGTGATGCATTTCTTTAGCCATATAAGGTTTAAAACGTGTTTTATTGCGTCTCAGGGCGCTCCCCCCCAGCGCCCTGCACCCTCAGTGACCGGAGTGTGAAGTGTGCTGAGAGCAATGGTGCACAGCTGCAGTGCTGTGCGCTACCTTATTGAAGACAGGAACGTCTTCTGCCGCCGATTTTTCCGGACCTCTTCGCTCTTCTGGCTCTGTAAGGGGGCCGGCGGCGCGGCTCCGGGACCCATCCAAGCTGAGCCTGTGATCGTCCCTCTGGAGCTAATGTCCAGTAGCCAAGAAGCCCAATCCACTCTGCATGCAGGTGAGTTCGCTTCTTCTCCCCTTAGTCCCACGATGCAGTGAGCCTGTTGCCAGCAGGTCTCACTGAAAATAAAAAACCTATTTAAACTTTTACTCTAAGCAGCTCAGGAGAGCTACCTAGCATGCACCCTTCTCGGCCGGGCACAAAAATCTAACTGAGGCTTGGAGGAGGGTCATTGGGGGAGGAGCCAGTGCACACCAGCTAGTCATAAAGCTTTTACTTTTGTGCCCAGTCTCCTGCGGAGCCGCTATTCCCCATGGTCCTCACGGAGTTCCCAGCATCCACTAGGACGTCAGAGAAAAATAAATACAAAGACAAAAAAAAAAAAAAAACAACAACTCAGCTGCCAACCAACAAAAGAAAACTATTTTTAATACAGGTTGAGTATCCCTTATCCAAAATGCTTGGGACCAGAGGTATTTTGGATATCGGATTTTTCCGTATTTTGGAATAATTGCATGCCATACTGAGATATCATGGTGATGGGACCTAAATCTAAGCACAGAATGCATTTATGTTACATATACACCTTATACACACAGCCTGAAGGTAATTTTAGCCAATATTTTTCATAACTTTGTGAATTAAACAAAGTGTGTCTACATTCACACAATTCATTTATGTTTCATATACACCTTATACACACAGCCTGAAGGTCATTTAATACAATATTTTTAATAACTTTGTGTATTAAACAATGTTTGTGTACATTGAGCTATCAAAAAACAAAGGTTTCACTAGCTCACTCTCACTCAAAAAGGTCCGTATTTCGGAATATTCCGTATTTCGGAATATTTGGATATGGGATACTCAACCTGTATCAAACCTACTTGCAAAAAAAGACCAAAAAAAGAAATAAAAAAAATGAAATTTTGGCTGTATACATGTAATTTTCCGTTGGGTCACATATCTGTTTTACATTTTTAAACTGATAGCAAAAGATACTAAAAAGCACCTTGAAAGTGGTAAATTGTACATGATTTCCAAATGTATGCAACCAAGACTACTACTTTTTTAATTTTAGAAGTTTAATATGTAAACTGGGTGTTTTAATGAGTTGCCGTCAAATAGAGGGGCCTTTAGGGCCTGATTATGGTTTGAAAATAAAGCAAAAAAACAAAAGACCATGGGGTATATTTACTAAGGTCCCGATTTTGACCGAGATGCCGTTTTTCTTCAAAGTGTCATCTCGGTAATTTACTAAGCAAAAATCACGGCAGTGATGAGGGCATTCGTAATATTTTGGAAGTCCTAGAAAAAAAATCACGAATCAATACACCATCGGTCAAATACGCCTGCAATTTGCTAGAAATCGCTCATTTACTAAAAAGTGCAAAACACAAACACTGCCGACAATAGCCAAACACTGCCGTGATAAAATACAAATCGTGAAAAAGTGCTAAAAAAAAACAGACCTGCTTTTTTATCCCGTGTTTGTATAGGCATGCACGGATCCATGAGATCCGTGCATGTTTTTCAGTGGGAAGGGGGGGGGGAAATGTTCTAAATTTTCAGAAAAAAAATTGCGTGGGGTCCCCCCTCCTAAGGCAAACCAGCCTCGGGCTCTTTGAGCAGATCCTGGTTGCAGAAATATGGGGGAAAAATGGACAGGGGTTCCCCCATATTTAAGTTGGTCCTGGTTCCAAAAATACGGGGGACAAAAAGAGTAGGGGGTCCCCGTATTTTTGAAACCAGCACCGGGCTCCACTAGCTGGACAGATAATGCCACAGCCGGGGGTCACTTTTATATAGTGCCTTGCGGCCGTGGCATCAAATATCCAACTAGTCACCCCTGGCCGGGGTACCCTGGGGGAGTGGGGACCCCTTCAATCAAGGGGTCCCCCCCCCCCCAGCCACCCAAGGGCCAGGGGTGAAGCCCGAGGCTGTCCCCCCCATCCAATGGGCTGCGGATGGGGGGCTGATAGCCTTTGTGAAAAGTGTTTGATATTGTTTTTAGTAGCAGTACTACAAGTCCCAGGAAGCCTCCCCCGCAAGCTGGTACTTGGAGAACCACAAGTACCAGCATGCGGCGGAAAAACGGGCCCGCTGGTACCTGTAGTACTACTACTAAAAAAATACCCCAATAAAGACATCACACACACACACCTTGAAAGTATAACTTTAATGCATCCATCCACACCTCCATATACACATACTTACCTTATGTTCCCACGGAGGTCGGTCCTCTTCTCCAGTAGAATCCATGGTGTACCTGTAGAAAAAATTATACTCACATAATCCATGGTTGAAGGCTCCTCGGTAACTCCTTTTGTAATCCACGTACTTGAAAAAATAAAAAAACGGACACCCGACCACGAACTGAAAGGGGACCCATGTTTTCACATGGGACCCCTTTCCCCGAATGCCAGAAACCCACTCTGACTGATGTCTAAGTGGGTTTCTTCAGCCAATCAGGGGGCACCACGTTGTGGCACCCTCCTGATCAGCTGTGTGCTCCTGTACTGTATGACAGGCGGCACACGGCAGTGTTACAATGTAGCGCCTATGCGCTCCATTGTAACCAATGGTGGGAACTTTCAGGTCAGCGGTGAGGTCACTTTCGGTCAACCGCTGACCTGAAAGTTCCCACCATTGGTTACAATGGAGCGCATAGGCGCTACATTGTAACACTGCCGTGTGCCGCCTGTCATACAGTACAGGAGCACACAGCTGATCAGGAGGGTGCCACAACGTGGCGCTCCCTGATTGGCTGAAGAAACCCACTTAGACATCAGTCAGAGTGGGTTTCTGGCATTCGGGGAAAGGGGGCCCATGTGAAAACATGGGTCCCCTTTCAGTTCGTGGTCGGGTATCCGTTTTTTTATTTTTTCAAGTACGTGGATTACAAAAGGATTTCAAGCAGAGGAGCCGAAAACACTGGATTATGTGAGTATAATTTTTTCTACAGGTACACCATGGATTCTACTGGAGAAGAGGACCGACCTGCCTGGGAACATAAGGTAAGTATGTGTATATGGAGGTGTGGATGGATGCATTAAAGTTATACTTTCAAGGTGTGTGTGTGATGTCTTTATTGGGGTATTTTTTTAGTAGTAGTACTACAGGTACCAGCGGGCTCGTTTTTCCGCCGCATGCTGGTACTTGTGGTTCTCCAAGTACCAGCTTGCGGGGGAGGCTTGCTGGGACTTGTAGTACTGCTACTAAAAACAATATCAAACACTTTTCACAAAGGCTATCAGCCCCCCATCCGCAGCCCATTGGATGGGGGGGGGACAGCCTCGGGCTTCACCCCTGGCCCTTGGGTGGCTGGGGGGGGGACCCGTTGATTGAAGGGGTCCCCACTCCCCCAGGGTACCCCGGCCAGGGGTGACTAGTTGGATATTTGATGCCACGGCCGCAAGGCACTATATAAAAGTGACCCCCGGCTGTGGCATTATCTGTCCAGCTAGTGGAGCCCGGTGCTGGTTTCAAAAATAAGGGGGACCCCTACTCTTTTTGTCCCCCGTATTTTTGGAACCAGGACCAGGCGCAGAGCCCGATGCTGGTTGCTTAAATATGGGGGAACCCCTGTCCATTTTTCCCCCATATTTCTGCAACCAGGATCGGCTCAAAGAGCCCGAGGCTGGTTTGCCTTAGGAGGGGGGACCCCACGCAATTTTTTTTTTACATTTAAACTTTATTTATTTTTTTAACAAAGTGCACAATGAAGCCCAGCACGGATCTCTCAGATCCGGCCGAGATTCATTGTATTAAAGTCGGCAGTGTTTTACAAGTCACTCACGTAAAATACTGCCAAAAAAATCGAATGACATCGACATCGGAAAACCCGAAAATGCAGAATACGGCAGCTTAGTAAATTAGTCGTAATCAATTCAAAAAGTTGCATATTTACACTTTCGATGTCATTCGTGATTGAACTTTGACCTCAAACGGGAAAACACGAATCTTAGTAAATTTACCCCCATGTTTCATTATATGTGGGGCAGAAGTAAAACGTGTAGAGATTTTGATTTGGGTGTGTCCAAACTGAAATCTAAAATGCAGTGTAAACATTAAGCTGTCTACCATTTGTAGGCTACATACAACAGCAAGGGGCTACATGCAACCCACAATCACCTGTCGCTCGTTAGAAAGCAGCACTAAGACAAAAACGAAATCACCAATTCCACATGTACAGTATAGACAAAAAAGAAAAAAGAAGAAGGAGCTTTATGGTAGACTTACCATTTTTAAATGTCTTTCAGCGAGGTACACTGGATTCCACAGGGAATAACATCGGGGTGTAGAGTTGGATCTTGATCCGAAGCGCCAACAGGCTAAAAGCTTTGAATGTTCCCAGGATGCACTGCACCGCCTCCTCTACATAATCCCTCCTCTGTGCACAGGAGCTCAGTTTTGTTAACCAGCCCAATGCAGTAGCAGGTAAAGAGACGGTAGATGTTAGTCACATAGAACCACGTTCTCACAACAGGAGAAGGGACCAGCGGCTAATGCCATACAAATCCAAAGAAACTAAGTGCATCAGGGTGTGCGCCCTGTGGAATCCAGTGTCCCTCGCATAAATCTCCTTTTCTGCAGCGGGGTACACTGGTATTCCACAGGGAATAACATCGGGGATGTCCTAAAGCAGTTCCTCATGGGAGGGTACGCACTGTAGCGGGCACAAGAACCCGGCGTCCAAAAGGAGGCATCCTGGGAGGTGGAAGCATCAAAAGCATAGAACCTGATGAACGTGTTCACTGAGGACCACGTAGCCACCTTGCACAATTGTTCTGAAGACGGGCCGCCCAAGAAGGTCCAACAGTCCGAGTAGAATGGGCCTTGATAGCAGCAGGAGTTGGGAGACCAGCCTGCGCATAAGCTTGTGCAATCACCATTCTAATCAATCTGGCCAAACTTGTTTGCAGGCCAGCCACGTTTGTGAAAACCAAACAGTAGGAAGAGGGAATCAGACCTCCGGATGGAGGCAGTCCTTTCCACATATTTACGGAGAGCCCGTACCACATCCAAAGACCTTTCTTTGGAAGACAAACCAGGAGAGATAAAGGCCGGAACCACAATCTCTTGGTTAAGGTGGAAAGATGACACCACCTTAGGCAGGTAACCAGGGCGAGTACGGAGAACTGCCCGGTCACGATAAAATATCAGGAAGGGCGGAAGACAGGACAAAGCTCCTAAGTCCAACACTCTTCTAGCAGAGGCATTAGCCAACAGGAACAGAACCTTAATAGTAAGCCATTTCAGGTCCACAGAATAAAGTGGCTCGAAGGAATACCCTTGCAGGGCATTAAGGACAACAGACAGATCCCATGGAGCCACAGGAAGGACATAGGGAGGTTGTATCCGCTAAACACCCGGGGGTAAATTTACTAAGATGGGAGTTCTATTTAAGATGGGATGTTGCCCATAGCAACCAATTAGATTCTACTTCTCATTTATCTAGCACCTTCTAGAAGATAATACCTGGAATCTGATTGGTCGCTATGGGCAACATCCCATCTTAAATAGAACTCCCATTTTAGTAAATTTACCCCCGAGTGAATGCATGAACGTCAGGAATAGATGCAATATTCCTCTGAAACCACACTGACAAGGCAGAAATATGAACCTTGAGGGAGGCCAGACGAAGGCCTAAGACCAGGCCTTGTTGCAGAAAGGCCAGAAGCCATGAGGTTCTGAACTTATGTACATCGTAGTTCTTAGCAGCACACCAGGTGAAGTAAAAGTTCCAGACCCTGTAGTAAATCCGGGCAGAAAATGGTTTGCGGGTTTTCAACATAGTCTGAATAACCGCCTCAGAAAAACCTTTGGCCCCCCAGGAGTGATGCTTCAAGAGCCACACCATCAAAGCCACTCTGGCCAGGTCTGGATAGACACAAGGGCCCTGAACGAGGAGGTCTGGGCGTTGAGGAAGTAGTAGAGGACGTTCCATCTACAGACACTGCAGGTCTGAGAACCAATGCCGTCTGGGCCTCACTGGAGCGACTAGAAGTAGCATTCCTCCTACTGGCTTGAACTTCCGCAGAACCCTGGGCAGGAGTGACACCGGAGGAAACACGTATGGCAGTTGAAATTTCCACGGAATTGTCAGTGCGTCCACGAACGCTGCCTGAGGATCCCTTGTCCATGATCCGAAGACTTGAACTTTGGGATTGTGTTGAGACGCCATCAGGTCTACGTCTGGTCACTTGTCCACTAGGATTTGAAACACCTCCGGATGAAGGCTCCACTCTCCGGCGTGTACATTCTGATGACTGAGGAAATCCGCTTCCCAGTTGAGGACACCCGGAATGAACATGGACGATATTGCTGGCAGATAGCGTTCCGCCCATTGAAGAATTCTGTACACATCCATCACTGTTTTTCGGCTCCGAGTGCCGCCTTGATGATTAATGTACGCCACCGCGATGGTGTTATCCGTCTGTACTTGAACAGGCCTGTTCCCTAACAGAGGCAGGGCTAGTGTCAATGCGTTGAACACTGCCCACAGTTCCAGAATGTTGATGGGGAGGAGAGACTCCTTCTTGGTCCAGCGACCCTGGAGAGAGTGTTGCTAGAACACCGCGCCCCAGATTCTCAGAATGGCGTCAGTTGTCAGGAGGATCCAGTTGGGAATCCAGAAGGGATGGCCCCAGCTTAACTGTTGATCCTGGAGTCACCAGGACAGGGACAAGCGGACAGGACGATCATTTGAGACCTGACCTGATCCGCTGAGGCAGATCGCCCCACTTGGATAGGGCGAAAAATGGAATTGAGCATACTCCACCATTTTGAAAGACGATACCATCAGGCCTAGTACTTGCATCGCCGAGTGAACGGACACTCTTGGGCGAGAGAGGAAGTATCTCAGGCATGTCCAAACTGCGGCCCTCCAGCTGTTGAGAAACTACACATCCCAGCATGCCCCGACACAGCTTTAGCATTCTCTGACAGCAATACTGTGTCAGGGCATGCTGGGATATGTAGTTTCACAACAGCTGGAGGGCCGCAGTTTGGACATGCCTGAAGTATCTGATCCTGTCCTGAGGCCTCGGGACCTTCACTGGAGACAGAAACAACCTCGAGCTGTGCGTACCCAGTAGAGCCCCCGGGTGCACCATGCGCTGCGCAAGGACCAGGGAGAACTTTTTCCAATTGATCAGCCACCCATGGGCTGTGAGGAATTGCACAGTCAGCTGGAGATGACTCAGGAGGACATCTTGGGAGCTTGCCAGGATCAGCAGGTTGTCCAGATATGGCAGGATTCTGATTCCCTGTTGACGGAGAGGAGCTGCCATCATGGCCATGACCTTGGTGAAAATCCGAGGGGCGGTTGTCAGTCCAAACGGCAGAGCCTTGGATTGATAATGGAGGTTACCAACAGCAAACCACAGATATTGCTGATGTGAAATGGCAATAGGTATATGCAGGTAAGCATCCTGTATATCCAGGGATACCATGTAATCCCCAGGTTCCATGGCCAGTACAATGGAGCTCAGTGTTTCCATACGGAACTTGGAAACTCTCACAAACTTGTTCAGTGACTTGAGGTTAAGAATAGGCCGGAAAGACCCATTGGGTTTCGGTACTAGAAACAGGGTCGAGTAGTAGCCCCTCCCTCTTTGAGAGATAGGCACAGGCACCACCACTCCTGTCTCTAGGAGGGATTGGACAACCAAGTGTAGAACTTGCACCTTCAACTGGGCCGATGGATTGACCGTTGCGCAGAACTTGCGAGGGGGACGTCTCTTGAAAGAGACAGCGTACCCGTGAAAGACAATGTCCTGCACCCACGTGTCTGAAGTGGTCCTTAACCAGACCTGGGTGAACTGCAGGAGTCTGCCTCCCACCCTGGGGTCTCCCATGGGGAAGCCCGTCCCGTCATGCTGCAGGCTTGTCCCGTTTGTAAGCAGGCTGACGAGCAGTCCAGGATTGTTTAGATTTGGGCTTACCAGTCTTGGAAGTACGAGGCTTGCTCGAGTACACCTGACCCTTTGATATACCAGAAGTCCGAAAGGAACGAAAAGTAGTACTTTTAGCTTTCGGAGCAGAAGGAGTAGTATTAGGAAGGAACACAGTCTTAGCAGAGGCTAAGTCAGTCACGATCTTATTATGATCTTCTCCAAATAGGATGTCTCCCTTAAAAGGGAGTAACTCCAGAGTCTTCTTGGAATCTAGGTCCACCATCCAGGACCGCAAACATAGAATCCGGCGAGCCAAAATAGACGTAGTGGACGCTTTGGACGCCAGAATATCTGCCTCAGAGGACGCCTCTTCAATATAATGGGAGGCCGTGGTAATATGAGACAGACACTGTTTGGCAATGTCAGAAATATCCTGTGGCAGCTCTTCATCCAAAACCTGAACCCACATATCAATAGCTTTTGCAGCCCAGGAGGCCGCAATAGTGGGCCTGTGAAATGCCCCAGTTAGGGAATAAATACACTTCAGGCATCCCTCCACACGCTTATCTGTCGGTTCCTTCAGGGAGGTGACAGGCAGAGAAGAGGATACCACAATCCGGGCGACATGGGAGTCGACTGGAGGTGGAGTTTCCCACTTGTTACTCAACTCTGCAAGGACAGGAAAATGAGCCAACATCTTCTTGGATACGGCAAACGTCTTTCCAGGGGAGACCTAAGCCTCTTGACGTATGGTCAGAATGAGGAAAAACTACTTTAGCCACTTTCTGACGCTTGAATTTATCAGGCTTTTTTGATGCAATAGTGGGATCAGCTTCATCATAAATTTGAAGAACCATTTTGATAGCTTCCACTAAGTCAGGGACATCAACCTGAGTGACATGCTCCCCATCAGAGGCCGCTGAGTCAGAATCAGTCGGATCAGTATAGGCCTCATCCTCATCAGAAGTATCTGAAACACGAGTGGATTGAGAGGAGGAAACCACATGCTTAGAGGGCCCCTTAGCCCCAGAGGGCTGAGGTGTAGACTTCTGTTTAACCAAAGATTTATGTAAAACCTGTATCTGGTTAGATAGTGTGTCCGCCCAAGGCGGATTTGCTACAGGGACAATTTGTGGCTGAAATGGCACAGGAAGTCCCACAGGAGGTGTAAGACGTGTTACCAAAGTATGTAACAAACAACAGAAGGTAGCCCAGGGTGGCTCTTGATTGGCAACGGGTGCCTCAGGTGGAGTGGGAGAGGTAAGGGACAAAACATTATGGCCAATGATACAGAGTGACTCTAAACTTAATTTAAAAGAACATAGACTCATGCCCTGTTATTCACGCGGCCGCAATCTAAAGGACATCTTGGTAAAAACAGATACCACAAGGACACCTTTGAAACATACTTTTTTGAGTAACACACGGGTGGGATGCTTTAAGTGCACTTACACGACGTGCCAATTTATGTTAACAGGTAATTCGTTTAACCATTCCCATTCAGGCAAAGTTTATAAAATTTACCTGCAATTCGACTTTCGTAGTGTACCAGCTCATTTGCCCCTGTGGGCTCTGTTACATTGGCAAGACCAAGACTAAGTTTAAGGAGCGTATGGGCAACCATAGAGCAGCTATATGGGTAGCATTAGTTTCTGGCACAAGCGACCAACCGGTCGCACGCCATTTGCAGAAGCCCGACACTCCTTATCTAGTCTACGGTACAGAATGATTGATACTGTCCCGTTAAATAAACGAGGGGAGAACCGTTCATTACAGTTATTAAGGTGTGAAGCAAGATGGATTCACCGCTTGAATGTTATACATCCTAAAGGGTTCAATGACAATATATCATATGCAGCTTTGCGCTAATGCATCCAGCATAGTTTGAATTATAGGACATTTTTAACCCTTTAATAAGCTTTAGTACAATATTGACACGGTTTCAGCAATGCTCTATAAGGCTTGTTATTATTCTTCTATTACAGGGGTGGCCAACCAGTCGGAGGCAAAGAGCCAGAAAAGATCCATAGGCAAGTGCAAGAGCCACTATCAAAAATGGGGGTGTGGCCTAGTTGTCACAAAGCCACGCCCCATTTTTGTGCACACACCTTTCGGTATGATGTTTGTAGGAGTGTGACCATGTGTCATAACCCTGTTTAGTCATGTTGTACAGTGCCACATAAATATAAAAATGCCAAAAAACGGGTGCGACCACAGTGCCAGATACATATACGCCCCCAGTGCCAGATATGCCCCCACAGTGTCAGATATGCCCCCGATGCAGATACACATGTCCCCACAGTGCCTCCCACAGTGGCAGATATGCCCTTGATGCAGATACACGTCCCCACAGTGCCTCCCACAGTGCCAGATATGCCCCCGATGCAGATACACATGTCCCCACAGTGCCTCCCACAGTGCCAGATATGCCCCCACAGTAGATACACATGTCCCCACAGTGCCAGACATGCCCCCACAGTGCCAGATACAGTATGCCCCCAATGCAGATACACATGTCCCCACAGTGCCAGATATGCCCCCGATGCAGATACAAATGTCCCCACAGTGCCAGATATGCCCCCAGTGCCAGATATGCCCAACACAGATCCAGATATCCCCCAGTGCAGGTACACATGCCCCCACAGTGCCAGATATGCCCCCAGTGCAGATACACATGCCCCCACAGTGCCAGACATCCCCCAGTGCAGGTACACATGCCCCCACAGTGCCAGATATGCCCCCAGTGCAGATACACATGCCCCCACAGTGCCTCATATGCCCCCAGCCCCAGTGCAGATACACATGCCCATACAGTGCCAGATATGCCCCAGTGCAGGTACACATGCCCCCACATTGCCAGATATGCCTCCAGTGCAGATACACATGCCCCCACAGTGCAGATACATATGCCCCCACAGTGCAGATACACATGCCCCCAGTGCTGATACATATGCCGCCACAGTGCCTCACTCCCCCACCCCAAAAAAAACCCTCAAAGTGCTGCTTACCGCGCTGCTGTGAGGGGAAGGAGAGCGCAGTGCACGCCTCTCCTACCCCTCAGTCTCCAGCGGCGGTGTGTATCTTCAATTCGGTGCCAGCCCGTGAGCCAATCAGAGCTCGCGGACCGGCAGCCAATCAGGAGCCTTAGCTGCCGGTCCGCGAGCTCTGATTGGCTCACGAGCCGCCGCAGAATTGAAGATACACACCGCCGCTAGAGACCTGCTGCTGCGAGTCTGGTGTGTCGGGCAGCAGTGGCCGGGAGCGCATCAAGCCGCATGCGGAGGATGAAAGAGCCGCATGCGGCTCAAGAGCCGCGGGTTGGCCACCAATGTTCTATTATTTCAGTATGAACTATGTATCCTGTTCTGAGACGTCTGCTTAGTTATATTAACTTTGTTTCTTTTTAATATGTCACACTCAGCTAGTGTTACATGTTTCTACCTCCCGTAGTCATTGTATCTTACAAATCAGTATGGTGAATGGTTAAGTTTTTTTGCACAGGTGGACGGTCCACTGTAGATGACGTCAGCCATCAGCGATGCGGCGGGGTGGGTGTGCGGTCCTGGGCCTGACGCCAGCACTTCACTTGGGGTGGACATGCATAAAAGGTATGTTATGTTTCTTGTACTTTATCCTGATGACAATATGTAAATATTGAAACGTTGATGCAAACTTTACCACAGTTCTAAGTGTCCGTTATTTGGTATGAGTGCTGCACCTCTGCATTATATATATAAGCACCGTTTTCAAGGCAGGCATAAACATGAAGTGTTATTTACAGTACTTGTCATGTTTGTTTGCTTCATGGTTTTGCCTGCCTTGAAAACGGTGTATATATATATATATATATATATATATATATATATATATATATATACACACACACACACACATATACACACACACATGGCTCAAAAAAATAAAGGGAACACTAAAATAACACAATGCGTAACTCCAAGTCAATCACACTTCTGTGAAATCAAACTGTCCACTTAGGAAGCAACACTGATTGACAATCAATTTCACATGCTGTTGTGCAAATGGAATAGACAACAGGTGGGAATTATAGGCAATTAGCAAGACACCTGCAATAAAGGAGTTGTTCTGCAGGTGGTGACCACAGACCACTTCTCAGCTCCTATGCTTTCTGGCTGATGTTTTGGTCACTTTTGAATGCTGGCGGTGCTTTCACTCTAGTGGTAGCATGAGACGGAGTCTACAACCCATACAAGTGGCTCAGGTAGTGCAGCTCATCCAGGATGGCACATCAATGCGAGCTGTGGCAAGAAGGTTTGCTGTGTCTGTCAGCGTAGTGTCCAGAGCATGGAGGCGCTACCAGGAGACAGGCCAGTACATCAGGAGATGTGGAGGAGGCCGTAGGAGGGCAACAACCCAGCAGCAGGACCGCTACCTCCGCCTTGGTGCAAGGAGGAACAGGAGGAGCACTGCCAGAACCCTGCAAAATGACCTCCAGCAAGCCACAAATGTGCATGTGTCCACTCAAACGATCAGAAACAGACTCCATGAGGGTGGTATGAGGGCCCAATGTCCACAGGTGGGGGTTGTGCTTACAGCCCAAAACCGTGCAGGACGTTTGGCATTTGCCAGAGAACACCAAGATTGGCAAATTCGCCACTGGCGCCCTGTGCTCTTCACAGATGAAAGCAGGTTCTCACTGAGCACATGTGACAGACGTGACATAGTCTGGAGACGCCAAGGAGAACGTTCTGCTGCCTGCAACACCCTCCAGCTTGACCGGTTTGGCAGTGGGTCAGTAATGGTGTGGGGTGGCATTTCTTTGGCGGGCCGCACAGCCCTCCATGTGCTCGCCAGAGGTAGTCTGACTGCCATTAGGTACCGAGATGAGATCCTCAGACTGCTTGTGAGACCATATGATGGTGCGGTTGGCCCTGGGTTCCTCCTAATGCAAGACAATGCTAGACCTCATGTGGCTGGAGTGTGTCAGCAGTTCCTGCAAGACGAAGGCATTGATGCTATGGACTGGCCCGCCCGTTCCCCAGACCTGAATCCAATTGAGCACATCTGGGACGTCATGTCTCGCTCCATCCACCAACACCACGTTGCACCACAGACTGTCCAGGAGTTGGCGGATGCTTTAGTCCAGGGGGTAAATTTACTAAGGTGGGAGATTTTTAGAACTGGTGATGTTGCCCATGGCAACCAATCAGATTCTACTTACCATTTATCTAGCTGCTTCTAGCAGATAATAGATATAATCTGATTGGTTGCTACCAGTTCTAAAAATCTCCCACCTTAGTAAATTTACCCCCAGGTCTAGGAGGAGATCCCTCAGGAGACCATCCACCACGTCATCAGGAGTATGCCCAGGCATTGTAGGGAGGTCATACAAGCAAGTGGAGGCCACACACATTACTGAGCCTCATTTTGACTTGTTTTAAGGACATTACATCAAAGTTGGATCAGCCTGTAGTGTGTTTTTCCACTTTAATTTTGAGGGTGACTCCAAATCCAGACCTCCATGGGTTAATAAATTTGATTTCCATTGATAATTTTTGTGTGATTTTGTTGTCGGCACATTCAACTGTGTAAAGAACAAAGTATTTAATAAGAATATTTCATTCATTCAGATCCAGGATGTGTTACTTTAGTGCTCCCTTTATTTTTGTGAGCAGTGTGTATGTATATATATATATATATATATATATATATATAAATGTAGACCCTGACGCACTTATCCTCACAGGGCTCAGAATATAGTGATAGCAAAGGTGTGATACACTACAGGAAAACGCACAGCAGCTATATGGCACACTCAGTCACAAACACAATGCAGGAATAATGTACACAACAATAATACTGCACTGTACAAGCAATTTACATATAAAAGTAGATATGTATATGCAGAGAGAGATAACAATGCACAATAGAACTGCATGAATATCAAACAATAATCGTACCACCTATTCTGTCAGCAGCACAGTTATTTCTTAACTAGCACAGTCAAAATGTGTCCTGTATAAGCACGGCGCTGGAACAGGCAGCTATACAGAGGAGACAACACCCAGCAATCCCATAGAGAGCAGCCCTTCAGTGAAAAATGGCGCCAGGTCTCAGCAGGGAGTGAGGGGAAAGTGAAAGCAGCTCCAGGGCAGGAGCATCTGCAGGAGATGGCGCCTGGAGCTGGGGGGAGGTGCTACAGGCAGCGCTCCATCCCCACAATGCTGGACTTCACCACCGGTACTATATGGAGCCTGTGAAATATATGCCTGCGCTCCGTGACTGCCCTGGTGGATATAGTGGGGTCCCTGAGCAGTACGGTGTCCACGCCAGTCTCGCGATCAGTCTCCCATGGACCGCGCGTGAATCGCGATTTCACCCGGCGGGTCCCGCCTGGGGGACCCTCCTACCTCCACCCCAAGTTCTGCAGCCACGCGATCCAAGAGGTGAGCAGCGGCGGTGTGCCAAAGTACCGGTGCGTCTCCGCTGTAATTACCCGGAAACCAGGCCACGGGAGTATACAGTGCCTCATAGGGGAGGTGATGGGAGTCACAGCACAGCATGTTCCCTGGACATAAATGTGCTGCGGCTCAGTCTCCTAATAAAAGCTTTCTTCAATTTCTTCTATTTTTTCTTCAGGGCTGCCTAAGGCATCAACTTTAAAACTGAGCTCCTGTGCACGGAGGAGGGTTTATATAGAGGATGCGGTGCAGTGCATCCTGGAAACAGTCAAAGCTTTTAGCATGTTGGTGCCTTGGATCAAGATCCAAATCTACACCCCAATGTTATTCCCTGTGGAATACCAGTGTACCCCGCTGCAGAAATAAATGAATAAATTGTTGCACACAGAATGTTCATATAAACCACAGTATCCTCTTCTTCAATGAGATCTTCAGGCAGTGGTTTCTAAGTGCTGTATATATGGGGGGAAAAACAACAAACAAGAAAATACACATAATTTTTTGCAGCGCTGTGATCAGATAGTCTCCGCCTATAGGGGAGTGTATTTTAGCTTTGCAAGGGTGCGATCGCATGTTCAGCCAAGCACTAAAAAAAAGTTTTGTGCAGTTTCCGAGTAGCTCAGAGATTACTCAGCCGCTGCGATCACTTCAGTCTGTTCTGGGCCGGAATTGACGTCAGACAACCGTCCTGCAAACACTTGGACATGCCTGCGTTTTTCCTACCACTCCTAGAAAACGGTCAGTTGACACCCAGAAACGCCTTCTTTCTGTCAATCACTTTACGATCGGCTGTGCAAATGGATTCTTCGTACAATCCATCGCCCAGCAACGATCTGCTTTATAGCTGTACGACAAGACACACCTGCGCATTGCGGTGCATACGCATGCTCAGTTCTGACCTGATCGCAGCGAAAAATCATAGTGTGCGATCAGATCTGAATGACCTCCTATGTCAACAACGTGACATAAATCAGAAATCTTTAAGGATAGTCCCCTACTTTCTCAGATGAGGTGCCAGACCAATGATATACAAGACAGTATGAGAAATATTTGCTTAATTGCCGAGAGTGAATGTGTGCAATTGGTTTTGTGAAGATGATGACAAGGCACAAAGAAACCTTTATATGAGGTCCAACTGTTATGTGCATGTGAGCATCAATTTATTATATTGGTTCGGTGATCCTTTACACTATAAATGTGTTACCCTACCTGAAAAAGTGTGGGTCTATCTTGGAGGTCACCCTTAAAAATTCACACCATTGTGTTGGCATATTTCATCATAACAAATTACACTATGAGAAATATTTATTTTCTCCTGCAGGGTCCACAGGTTATCCACAGGATAACATTGGGATATGAGGTACAGACAGTGGATTGGCATCAAACCTTCAAAGCTTTCGGCCTCCCAGAATGCAATGGGCCCGTCCTGCCTCCTGGCTTAGGCAATTCAGTTGTTTTCCAAAGCTCAAGGCAGGAGCATCATAGAGAGCCCTAATCAGGTGAGAAGAACACACATGCACACCCTTCCGTACAAGAAGGAAGAGGTTAGTAAGTGAAAGGATCCTCAAATCAGGTGCGTCAGTGTGGGATCTCTGTGGACTTAGGCGAAATAGAGTTATCAACGGTAAGTCTACCATAACGATTATTTCTCCTGCAGGGTCCACAGGTTATCCACAGGATAACATTTGGATGTCCCAAAGCAATTTAGTGGTGGGGATGCTCCTGATTGGACAGGAGAATATTTCGCCCGAATTCAGCGTCCTAAGAGGCAAAGGTATTAAAGACATAATGTCTAATGAATGTGTTAATGGAAGACCACTGTTATGAGCCACGGCTGTGGCTCATTCCTGTTTTGCAGTTTTGTTCTGTATTTCATGTTATACTTCTGTTTATGTTCCCCGTGGGTGTCATGGGGTGCTCGGAGCTCACCCTTAAGGAGGGGATACTGTTATGAACCACAGGTAGTGGTTCATTCCTATTTTATGTTTATAAAGTTGTCTTGCATGCCAGGATTTCCTGTTGCTCTGTTTTAGAATACTCTTGTCTGCTGCCGCTGGTGAGTCTGTGTAATTGCAGCTTGTTCCCATGTGTTCAGCCTCACCTGGCTGCTAATTGCATCTTGTCAGTTTGGAATCATGCAACAGGGCAGCTGCATGGGATTATTAATTAGGCCTCTCTGTTATATGCTGGCTGACTGCAATTCACAGATGCTGGTGATATTCCTTGGTTTGCAGTCTGCTTGAAGTGTGAGCTGGTTCCTGTCAGTCCCTGTGTTGATTCCTGTGTCAGTCCCTGTGTTGATTCCTGTGTCAGTCCCTGTGTCGATTCCTGTGTCTGATCCCGTGTCCTGCGGTGAGGCGTTCCTGCCCTGAGGTCCAGTGGCTTTGCCTGTCCCTGGTCAAGTCTTCTGGCTTCCTGGTGTCCACCGGTCTGTCGTTTGGGATTCTGCCTGTCCTCCAGTTCTGAGAGTCGGTGTCGGCAGCATTAGAAGTTCCTGTCCGTTTGCCAGTATTCGTACCGGTTCCGTGAGTAGCGGCTCTCCCGCGTCCGTTGGCCTAGGCCGCTGTATTCCATTATTGTTTCTGTCCCTGGTGTTTTGCAGAGGGTTCTGCTTATGCTGTCACCGCCGGTACACAAAGGTATTGTGTCGGCGTGTGATCAGCATTTCCTTTGTTCTTTTCCTTTGGCGGTTTCTCCGCACATACTTTAGGTTTTTAGTTAGCTTGTAGCCCCTGGCCTGTTTGCTTAGTTAGAGGTCCTCTTGTTATCATTCTGCCTCGGATTTCCCTTTGTCTCTCATTAAGACCGGGGGGCACCGGAGTTGGGCAGACATAATCCGCCCTTCAAACGTGGCTGCCAAGGGCTCAAGAAACCATAGTCTCGCAAGGGATTTCCGATAGCACGGGTGAGACAACAGAGTTAGGGCGCCAGGGGCTATTCCCTTTCCATTCCCCTTTCCCAGCGTTACGTCCTGGTGCTCTGGACTCACTTCATGAACATCTCCCTTGTTCTGAGCACCAGGAACCTAACATTATCACCAGCCATACCACAAAAAAGAAATAAAACTTTTTTTCTTTTTTGGCCCAGTCCAGTGTCTAGTCTAGAATCCAGTCCTGTCTAGATTTCAGTGTGTTAGAATCCAGTCCGGTGTTAGAATCCAGTCCGGTGTTAGAATCCAGTCTTGTCTAGAATTCGGTGTTTAGAATCCAGTCCGGTGTTTAGAATCCAGTCCGGTGTTTAGAATCCAGTCCGGTGTTTAAAAAAAAAAAAAAAGTCTTGTTTAGCAAAATTTAGTCTTGCCTTGTCTTGCCTTGCCTTGTCTTGTCCTGTCTAGTTTTAAATCCTCCTATGTCTACTATGCAAGCCCTGCAGGCATCTCTCGCAGCCCTGAACTCTGTATTCAGTGCTTTGAGACCAGAGCGACTAGAAGTTTTGCAGCAATCCCTAAAGCAACTGCAAAACCTTCTGACTAAAATCTTGCTCATTTTGCCAGAAGTCGTTGAGAGTACATCTATCTCTAAAGAGACTCTTGTTCACAGTATGGTGACAAGAGAATCCTCTGGTTTAATTGAAGAGAAAAGGTTTAAAAGTTTTCTGCGGCCCAGGCTCTCAGAAGAGGAGCGTCTGCGTCGCAGAAACTTAAACTTATGCCTATATTGTGGGGGTTTAGGCCATTATCTGCAGACCTGTGAGTTGTGCAAGCCAAAGTGTGGTGACGAGTCTTGCCCTCTGGCCAAGTTGAGTCATGATACAAGACCTACTCCTGTCTCTACTGTGGCAGAGGTACTTGTCACACAACCCACACAAAAAAACTCTCTGTCCTATAATTGGGGTCCTTGGGCAAGGGAGCCCCATTATAGATTCAGGAATCAAAAGAGAATGTTTCTCTCCTCTCTTGAGGTTCCTGTGGAAGCGGAGTTGCAAGTCCCTGGAGTGGTGCCCGATGCCCAGGTTCCTGGAGTGGTGCCCGATGCCCAGGTTCCTGGAGCGGTGCCCGATGCCCAGGGTCCTGGAGCGGTGCCCGTAGCCCAGGGTCCTGGAGCGGTGCCCGATGCCCAGGGTCCTGGAGTGGTGCCCGTAGCCCAGGGTCCTGGAGCGGTGCCCGATGCCCAGGGTCCTGGAGCGGTGCCCGATGCCCAGGGTCCTGGAGCGGTGCCCGATGCCCAGGGTCCTGGAGCGGTGCCCGATGCCCAGGGTCCTGGAGCGGTGCCCGATGCCCAGGGTCCTGGAGCGGTGCCCGATGCCCAGGGTCCTGGAGCGGTGCCCGATGCCCAGAGTGCTGGAGCGGTACCCGATGCCCAGAGTGCTGGAGCGGTACCCGATGCCCAGAGTGCTGGAGCGGTACCCGATGCCCAGAGTGCTGGAGCGGTACCCGATGCCCAGAGTGCTGGAGCGGTACCCGATGCCCAGAGTGCTGGAGCAGTACCCGATGCCCAGAGTGCTGGAGCGGTACCCGATGCCCTAGCTTATAGAGGGACATCAAATATTATAGTTCAGGTGTCCATACCGGAAGGGGTCTCAGAAGCTGTTACCCCAGGTAGGGACTTGAAAACCGCAACCCTAGAAAGGGTCTCTAAAACCATAGTTCTTGAGGGGAACTCGAGAAGCAAAACCCCAGAAGGGATCTTTGAAGTAATATCCCCAAGTGGGGTCTCGAGAGACGCAGCCCCAAAGAAGGGTCTAGAAGTCGCTTCCCCAGGAAAGAACTTAAGAAGCATAGCATTAGTGGAGGATCTGAACGTTATTGCTTCAGCAAAAGTCCCGGAAGTCATAGTCCCGGGAGAACTTTCGATAATTATCGACTCAGAGAGGGAGGCCGATGGCCCGATCCCAGTCAGGGAGGCCAACGGCCCGGTCCCAGTAAAAGAATCCGAGGTGCTGGCCCCAGCGGGGTTCTCGGAGGCCACTGCCCCAGCGGGGTTCTCGGAGGCCACTGCCCCAGCGGGGTTCCCGGAGGCCACTGCCCCAGCGGGGTTCCCGGAGGCCACTGCCCCAGCGGGGTTCCCGGAGGCCACTGCCCCAGCGGGGTTCCCGGAAGTCACTGCCCCGGGTGGGGTTCAGAAAGTCACTGCCCCGGGTGGGGTTCAGAAAGTCACTGCCCCGGGTGGGGTTCAGAAAGTCACTGCCCCGGGTGGGGTTCAGAAAGTCACTGCCCCGGGTGGGGTTCAGAAAGTCTCAGCCCCGGGTGGGGTTCAGAGAGTCTCAGCCTCGAGTAAGGTCAATAGTGACCAGGTCCTAGCAAAGCACTCCAGTCAGTCAGATGAGAAGGAAACAGATCCTGACTCTGATATCTCAACATCCATAACCTTTGATGGGGACTTCGCCCAATTTCTGGCGCTTTTCAAACACTATTACACTATTATGTTGTCTAGACCATTTCTGGGCATCACTTCAGAAAACCTTGGGCTCTATCTGATTTATTCTTTTAGAGGAGAGCCTTCTGAGTGGGCGACCAGCCTAATGAAAGCTGAAGATCCCATTCTTCAGGATCCCCTAGCATTCTGTGATGCAATTGTTAAAAGATACGGTTCCAAAGAAATTGGTTCAGGTTCCTCTAAGTCACCCGTCTTGTCTGCTGAGAGTCCACCAAATACTGTAAACTCGGCACAAGAGTCCCAGCCCGTTGTTTTGACTGCAGGATGTGCTTTTTTGACTTCTTCTTCTAATAATAGTACTTTACCAGAAAGTTCAGCTCCCAAGGGTAAGAGACCTGTCTCTGATTTGAACGCAGCCTTGCTGGGTGGTACCATCAGTTCAGACAATGTTTGGGGAATTACCTTGGTCAGACCTAAAGAGCTTTGTAAAAAGAAGAAGAAGAAAAAGAAATAATTTTGACTCTTGCCTTGATAAAAAAAAAAAGAGAGATTTTTTTTTCCCCTTGTCTTGTGTCCAGTGGCCACCATCAAGGGGAGGGCACTGTTACAAGTTGTTGCTACAGCTTGTTTTTTGTTTTCTTGTCTGTTAGACCAGTGTGTCAGGTTTTTTTTTTTTTTGTATCCCTTGTTCTGGATAGTCTGAATTTTGGGGTCTTTTGACCCCTCCTCAAGGGGGGGGGGGGTAATGTTATGAGCCACGGCTGTGGCTCATTCCTGTTTTGCAGTTTTGTTCTGTATTTCATGTTATACTTCTGTTTATGTTCCCGTGGGTGTCATGGGGTGCTCGGAGCTCACCCTTAAGGAGGGGATACTGTTATGAACCACAGGTAGTGATTCATTCCTATTTTATGTTTATAAAGTTGTCTTGCATGCCAGGATTTCCTGTTGCTCTGTTTTAGAATACTCTTGTCTGCTGCCGCTGGTGAGTCTGTGTAATTGCAGCTTGTTCCCATGTGTTCAGCCTCACCTGGCTGCTAATTGCATCTTGTCAGTTTGGAATCATGCAACAGGGCAGCTGCATGGGATTATTAATTAGGCCTCTCTGTTATATGCTGGCTGACTGCAATTCACAGATGCTGGTGATATTCCTTGGTTTGCAGTCTGCTTGAAGTGTGAGCTGGTTCCTGTCAGTCCCTGTGTTGATTCCTGTGTCAGTCCCTGTGTTGATTCCTGTGTCAGTCCCTGTGTCGATTCCTGTGTCTGATCCCGTGTCCTGCGGTGAGGCGTTCCTGCCCTGAGGTCCAGTGGCTTTGCCTGTCCCTGGTCAAGTCTTCTGGCTTCCTGGTGTCCACCGGTCTGTCGTTTGGGATTCTGCCTGTCCTCCAGTTCTGAGAGTCGGTGTCGGCAGCATTAGAAGTTCCTGTCCGTTTGCCAGTATTCGTACCGGTTCCGTGAGTAGCGGCTCTCCCGCGTCCGTTGGCCTAGGCCGCTGTATTCCATTATTGTTTCTGTCCCTGGTGTTTTGCAGAGGGTTCTGCTTATGCTGTCACCGCCGGTACACAAAGATATTGTGTCGGCGTGTGATCAGCATTTCCTTTGTTCTTTTCCTTTGGCGGTTTCTCCGCACATACTTTAGGTTTTTAGTTAGCTTGTAGCCCCTGGCCTGTTTGCTTAGTTAGAGGTCCTCTTGTTATCATTCTGCCTCGGATTTCCCTTTGTCTCTCATTAAGACCGGGGGGGCACCGGAGTTGGGCAGACATAATCCGCCCTTCAAACGTGGCTGCCAAGGGCTCAAGAAACCATAGTCTCGCAAGGGATTTCCGATAGCACGGGTGAGACAACAGAGTTAGGGCGCCAGGGGCTATTCCCTTTCCATTCCCCTTTCCCAGCGTTACGTCCTGGTGCTCTGGACTCACTTCATGAACATCTCCCTTGTTCTGAGCACCAGGAACCTAACAACCACGTGGCTGCCTTACATATCTGTTCCTTCTGAAGCACCACGTTGTGCTGCCCATGACGGACCTACCTTACGAGTAGAGTGAGCAGAGACATTAGCCAGAACAGGGAGATCAGCTTGAGAATATGCTTCTGAAATCGTAATTCGAAGTCACCTCGCCAGTGTCTGCTTGTCAGCAGGCCATCCTCTCTTGTGAAAACCGTAGAGAACGAAGACCGTGTCTGTTTTTCTGATGGCACTGCTATGATCCACGTAGATCCTTAAAGCATTGACTATGTCCAACAATGCATCTCCCGCAGAAAGGTCCGGCCTTTGGAAGGCCGGGACTACAATTTCTCTGTTATGGTGGAATTTAGATACCACCTTAACATGATACCCAGCATTTGGTTCTGAGAACCGCTCTATCTGGATAAAATCAGAAAAGGAGGGCGACATAATAATGCAATTATGGAAAATTACCAGGTGGGCGCTCAATACCAATTGATGGACACAATGATAAAATTAAACCAATTTATTACATAAATTAACAACATATAACACATAAAAATAAACAAGACCACAATGCAGTAATCATATAAAACTGAGGTTCCGGAAACCTCTAATTTGAACAATATTAAAAACGAATTAAATGTACTCAGAAGGCAGTCGCAATACCTAAGTATTTAAGAGATAATTCTCTGATAGCTTTTAGTTGTGTTTAATTACTTGCCCAGATGTAGGAAACACAAGAATACTTTGGCACAATCGTGCATATAGGTGTCCTCAGAATATATATTAAATTCCGATTAGGAAAGAGTTCATCGCTTGCCAATTTTAATAGATGTATGAGCGGTGCAAGGATTGAGAGTTGAAAAATAGCTGTTACTCACAGACTGGACAGTTTTTCCTTTACTGTACCGCAATAGTATCGATGTATGTGGCCGCTTTCTATCACCCTGTGCACGGGTGAGACATTCGTCAGCGGCAGGACTCGTCAGCGGCGTAGTCAGTCTGTAGCGTCGGCGGAAAGCCGCTCTCTCCTCCGGCAAACTGTAAGTGCAGCGTTCTCCACCCCCAGTGCTGGTGGAATAGTGCTCACCAAGTTAGGACACAGGGCGTTCCCGGTACGGTCCAGGGGATTGAGTAAAGCAGTCACGCTGCAGAAATAACAAATGCCGGCAATTGTTTGGATGAACTAATAGGAGGACACACTTCAATTCTTGTGGGCAATGAGGTATTGGGGCTCCTTCTCTCTGGACCCTCGACATAATAATGCCCCTAAAGCTGAACCTCTTCTAGCTGAAGCAATAGCCAGTAGAAAGACAACTTTAGCTGTCAACCATTTAAAATCCACTCATTTTAGTTGTTCAAATGGGGCAACTTGAAGGGCCTTTAGGACTAAACTGAAATCCCAAGGCACTGTAGGAGGAACAAAAGGAGGTTGAATGTGCAGCATTCCCTGGAAAAAAGTACGCACATCCTGTAGGTTAGGAATTTTCTTTTGGAACCATACAGTCAATGCTGACATTTGCACTCTCAAGGAAGCCACCCTTAGACCCTTGTCCATTCCTGACTGAAGGAATGCTAGGACTCTTGAAACTCTGAAAGACCTAGGATCAAATTTCCAGTCACTGCACCACTGAATATAGGCTTGCCATATTCGGTAATAAATGCAAGCTGAGGAAGGTTTCCTTGCTCTGAGCATTGTTTGTATTACCTGTTGTGAATATCCTCTTGCTTTCAGGATGGAAGTATCAAGAGCCACGCCGTCAAAGACCGTCAATCCAGGTGTCTGTGATAGCAAGGACCATGAGACCGTACATCTGGACGTTGAGGGAGTAGAAATGGAGCATCCATCGACAGACTCTGCAGATCTGTGTACCAATGTCTTCTGGGCCAAGCCGGAGCTATTAGTATCACGGCGCCCGTTCCTTGTTTTGCCTTTCGCATCACCCTGGGTAACAGGGCGATTGATGGAAACACATAGGCCAGACGAAAATCCCATCTCACTGATAGGGCATCCACAAAGATCGCTCTGGGATCCTTTGTTCTTGACCCATATATGGGAACTTTGTTGTTCTGACGGGACGCCATGAGAGCCATCTCTGGTAACCCCCACTTATCTACCAGAATTTGGAAGACCTCGGGGTGTAAAGCCCATTCGTATGCATGAATGTCGTGTCGACTGAGAAAATCCGCTTGGAATGAACACTGCGGACAAGTAATGAACACTGCGGACAAGGCTGGATGATGAAGATCTTCCCACCTGAACGTGTGACTTACCGCCTTCATTGCGTTTTGGCTGCGAATTCCTCCCTGATGGTTGAGGTACGCTACTGCCGTTGCATTGTCCGAGCGGATTTGTACTGGTTTCACCTGAAGGATGACCTTTACCTGAATAAGTGCCATATATATATGGCCCGAAGTTCCAATATCTTTATTGGCAGGTAACTTTCTCCCTTGGTCCACTGCCCCTGGAAGCAACTCTTTCCTGACACCGCTCCCCAGCCCTGAAGGCCGGCATCCATTGTCAGAATTTCCCAATGTGATATCCAAAAGGGTCTCCCTTTGTCTAGATGGGATGTATGTAGCCACCAGGCTAATGACCTCCTTACTTCCAGAGGAAGGTCCATCGTCTGCGTTTTTATTGTCTGATGAAAACCATTCCATTTGCAAAGGATCAGACGTTGCAGAGGCCTGGAGTGAAACAGAGCATACTCCACCATGTCGAATGTCGACACCATCAACCCCATCACATGCATTGCTGCGTGAATTGATACCCTTTGACTATGTAGCAGCTCCTGAATTTTGAAATTTTAACTGGATTTTGGATATTTTGTTCAGAGGTAAAATTACTCTCTGAAGACTCGAATCCAACACAGCCCCCAAGTGAGTCATCCATTGTGACGGAGCCAGGGACGACTTTGTCCAATTTATGAGCCAACCGTGTCTCTGCAAACAAGCTATTGTCTGTCGCAGATGACACTGAAGCTATTCCTAAAATTGCGCCAGGATTAATAAGTCATCAAGGTATGGAAAATTCCTTATCCCCTGCTGACGGAAATAAGATGCCATTACAACCATAATTTTGGTAAACACTCTGGGAGCTGTGGCCAGTCCAAATGGTAGGGCCTAAATCTGAAAATGTTGCTGGAGGATAGCAAACCTGAGATAGCGCTGATGGGACAGTGCTATAGGAACATGAAGGTAAGCATCCTAGATATCCAGGGATATCATAAAATCCTACGGCTCCATGTCCAACATAATAGAATGTAAATTGTCCATATGAAACCAAGCCACTCAAATGTACTTGTTCAGCACTTTGAGATTGAGTATGGGCCGGAACGACCCATTTGCCTTCTGGACTAGAAACAGGTTGGAATAAAAACCTTGTTCTCTTTGTGCAGGAGGAACTGGAACTATCACTCCTGACTGAAGCAACTTCTGAACTGCCTCCTGCAAAGCCCTGGCCTTCGTTTCCACTGAAGCAAACGCATAACCGCGAGATACCGCTTCTTGCACCCAAACATCTGTGGTGGACTGCTGCCAGATCTCTCTCCCAGGTGGAGTCCTGCACCCTCAGGCTGATGGCTTATCTTCTGATTTGAAAGCTGGCCCTCTGGTAGCCAAATGTTTTTTTTTGTTTTACCAGACTTGAAAGATTGAGACTGTTTGCCATAACACTTTCCTTTTGCTTTTCCTTGAGTCCGACAGGGCCGAAAAGCTGGAAATCTAGGCTTGGATGTGTGTGTGGAAGGAAACTTCACATTCTTGGAGTCCGCTTCTGACTCCAAAATACTGTTTAATTCTTTATCAAAAAGAATATCTCCAGTGAAAGGCAAAGACTCCAGAACCTTCTTGGATTCTGAGTCAGCTTTCCATGTACATAGAAAAACCGCTCTGTGAGCTGCTACTGCTGGGGCTGATGCCTGAGAGGGAATTGTACCCATATCCAAGGCTGCTTCTTCCATAAAAATACTATAGCTGCCTGTTTGATATGTGCGATATGGGATTTTTGCTCTCTAGATGCCATTGAAAGTTCATCCTTCAATGCCACTGCTTTCGCCATCCAGGCTGAAGCCATGGCTGGTCTTATGATCGCCCCAGACAAGAAGAATATGGTTTTAAGAAAACCATCTATTTTCCTATCCATGACATCATTTAATGATGTTGAAGGCAGAGGTAATGTAGATTTTCGCACCAATCGGATGACATGCGTATCTACTTTGGGAGCCACCTCCCTTATTAAACAGACCCCAGCTGGAAGAGGATAATGGGAATTCCGTTTCCTTGGAATTCTAAACTTTTTACTGGGTGTAACCCAAGCCTCTTGCACAATTTCCAGCTGTTCTGACCCAGGAAACTCAGTCCTAACTGTTTTGGGACATGTAAACACAGGTGCCTTAGATTTTAACAAAGGCTCTGCTGCCTCCTCTAAGGATAGAATGGCTTTCATAGCACTAATTAGCTCAGGAATGTCCACTGAGCTGAAGCCTTCCTCCCCGTCTCTGTATGCAGACCCAGAGTGCGATGAGTCCTCATCTGAAACATGTGTAGACTGTGAAGATGAAGATGTTGTTTCATGTCTATGTGATTTACTTACCACCGACCTGTCAGCCTGTTTCTGTTGAGAGGCTGCCGATTCCTGTACTGGATGTGATAACCCCTAGGTGGAATGTTGCATGTAAGGGTTAAAAGGGTAACCTATCCCTGGTGTAGGAACCGGCATTATCCACTCAGCTATACTAGATAATGTCTGTGCAAAGGTAGCACATGGGGGTTCAACTTGAACCTGTGCCTGTCTCGGATTATTCAAGAGGCTTTGGTGAAAGCTAAAACAATTTGCACACAATCCATTTTGAACCAGAGACGATAACCCAGCTTTGCAAGACAAACATGACATGAGTGTTGGTGCTGCTGTGGAGTGTATCCTCCTCACTCTTGCCTCTCTTAGACATGATAAATAAATCACACACCTGTACAGTGTTAACTACACAAATTGTGACTGCAATCACTTTAAAATTTGTTAAAATGACATACAATCCGATCCCTCCCTGCTTTGCACCAGCACTGAAGATCAGAATACACAGAAACTGACAGAAAATAGTAAAGTCAGCAATCACACTAGTAATCAGTCACAGGTTATACATTAGTATAATAAGCAATATGAGCACATAATCAACTACAGACACATTTCAAGTATGTAGGAGAAACACATTACTGCATTACTTTATATACTGTAGGAGTTTAAATATATTCAATTGCACAACAAAAAAACCCAACAGCAATAGTTTACAGACTCGTATGCATCAGGCACTTATCCAACTATTCATACTCAAAAGGTAGATAGAGACTTAGGGGGTCATTCCGAGGTGTTCGCGCGCTAGCTGCTTTTAGCAGCATTGCACACGCTAGGCCGCCGCCCTCTGGGAGTGTATCTTCGCTTAGCAGAATTGCGAAAAGAAAATTCTTAGCAGTTTCTGAGTAGCTCGAGACTTACTCCTACACTGCGATCAGCTCAGCCCATTTCGTTCCTGGTTTGACGTCACAAACACGCCCTGCGTTCAGCCAGCCACTCCCCCGTTTCTTCAGACACTCCTGCGTTTTATCCTGGCACGCCTGCGTTTTTCCGCACACTCCCAGAAAACGGTCAGTTTCCGCCCAGAAACACCCACTTACTATCAATCACACTCCGATCACTTCAACGATGAAAATTCTTTGGTCGGACGTGAGTAAATCTACTAAGTTTTGTGCTAAAATACTTAGCGCATGCGCACTGCGTACCATGCGCATTTTTGCCTTAATCGCTCCGTTGCGAAAATCGGCAACAAGCGAACAACTCGGAATGACCCCCTTAGTGCTGTATCACCAAGCTCAGGAGAGTGGGATACAGGGAGACTTCATCCCGCTTCCAGGATCGATCAATACGTTAGTGAACACTGAGTGGATCCAGACGCTATTAGTGTACACAAACGCCCTGTGAACCTACAGTGAACACAGACGCCCAAGTGAACACTGACGCACCAGTCATACAGCTGCCTATGCTGTGACTAGGTCCTTTTAGATACAAAGTGTCTCAGATGGAAGCGGGAACTCAGGGCCGTTTCTTGGGGCAGGCGAGCAGTGCAACCGCACTGGGCGCCCGCCGCGGCACTAACTGTGGCTCCCTGCTTCCCGCTCCTATTTCTCCCCGAGTAACCTGCTCGGGGGCGGAGTTTCACGGAATGATGCGGTTGCGTCGTTAAGTCACAACGCAACCCCGTCACTACGCAAAACTCCCCCCCCCCCCCCCCCTGAGCAGAGTACAGAGGGGGATCCAAGTTAGGGAGAGAGAAAGGCCGGCGCGAGGAGCGGCTGGTGAGGTGGGCCGAAGAGCGGTAATCGCCTCTGTAAGTATTCTCTCTCTCTCTGTATGTGTAAAATGGGGACACCTGCCGTAATGTGTGAAATGGGGGCTCTTGCCTGCCGTAGTGTGGGGATTTAATGTATCAAGGGCATTGCAGTGTGTGGTATAATATGGGGCCCCCTGCATTACTGTGTGGGGCGTAATATCGTAGATTTTTTTTTCCCTGTGGTGGTCGTGATCTGTTGGAGCAGGGTCAAAAACTGGATTGTGAGGTAGTCTTTTCAGACGAGGCCATGCCCATTTAAATGAGGCCACACCCATTTAAATGATGCCACGCCTTTTGCCGGGTGCGCGCGCAAGTTTTTTTTTAAATCTAGGTGTGTGTGTGTGTGTGTTTGTGTGAGTGTGTGGGGGGGCACATTTTTTATGTCATGGGGGGGGGCGCATTTTTAAATCTCGCACTGGGAGCCAAATTGGCTAGAAACAGCCCTGCGGGAACTCAGTTCATGGTGGGAAACTTGGAGGAAACTGGTCATGAACCGGGGGGGAGGGGTGACCAAAGGAGCTTCTTACTCCCCACTGCTGACATCAACCACAGGTATCGCAGCCTCATACTACCCCCGGAGCCTATGATCCTTGAGGCCTAGCGCTGGTGCACCCAAGGTGGCAGCCGCATCAGCGAAAGTTTGGTAGTCTCCATCCCGAAAACAGTGCGGCTGTGTCTCGCGATTCCCCTACTAAGCAGAACCGATACCTTGCCATTTCCCCGTGCTCCGGCCACAGCCTGGTAACGTCTGCTGGACTTGCTAGTACATCCTACACAGACGCCTTCCGAAACAGCACCGTACACATGGGTAAGCGTTGTCATGACCCGGTGGGGAGTTGTTGGAGCGTCTCTTTCTAAGGTACGTATAAGATGCTTTTTAGAAAGATTACTGAAAAAAAAAATAGTAAGACTATAAAAAAAAATTAAAAAAAATAAGATTTTACTTACCGGTAAATCTATTTCTCGTAGTCCGTAAAGGATGCTGGGGACTCCGTAAGGACCATGGGGATAGACGGGCTCCGCAGGAGACATGGGCACTTTAAGAATATAGTTCCTGGTGTGCACTGGCTCCTCCCTCTATGCCCCTCCTCCAGACCTCAGTTAGAGAAACTGTGCCCGGAGGAGACTGACAGTACAAGGAAAGGATTTTGGTAATCCAGGGCAAGATTTATACCAGCCACACCAATCACACCGTATAACCTGCGATAACAACCCAGTTAACAGTATGACAATAACATAGCATCAGTTCACGCCCGATGCAACAATAACGTAACCCTTATTGAAGCAATAACTATATACAAGTATTGCAGAAGAAGTCCGCACTTGGGACGGGCGCCCAGCATCCTCTACGGACTACGAGAAATAGATTAACCGGTAAGTAAAATCTTATTTTCTCTGACGTCCTAGAGGATGCTGGGGACTCCGTAAGGACCATGGGGATTATACCAAAGCTCCAAAACGGGCGGGAGAGTGTGGATGACTCTGCAGCACCGATTGAGCAAATATGAG
This sequence comes from Pseudophryne corroboree, assembly GCF_028390025.1. Classification (NCBI taxonomy): domain Eukaryota; kingdom Metazoa; phylum Chordata; class Amphibia; order Anura; family Myobatrachidae; genus Pseudophryne; species Pseudophryne corroboree. The sequence goes on along the minus strand of NC_086444.1, from coordinate 811,540,051 downwards.
GTCCTCCTCAGCCAGGGTATCAAACTTATAGAATTTTGCAAAGGTGTTTGAACCCGACCAAGTAGCAGCTCGACACAGCTGTAGTGCCGAGACCCCTCGGGCAGCCGCCCAAGAAGAGCCCACTTTTCTAGTGGAATGGGCCTTGACCGATTTCGGTAACGGCAATCCTGCCGTAGAATGCGCCTGCTGAATCGTGTTACAGATCCAGCGAGCAACAGTCTGCTTTGAAGCAGCTTGTTGGCTGCATACAGAACAAACAGTGCTTCTGTCTTCCGGACTCTAGCCGTCCTGGCTACATAAATTTTCAAAGCCCTGACCACATCAAGGGACTCGGAATCCTCTAAGTCCCGTGTAGCCACAGGCAGCACAATAGGTTGGTTCATATGAAAGGATGAAACCACTTTTGGCAGGAACTGAGGACATGTCCGCAATTCCGCTCTATCCATATGGAAAACCAGATAGGGGCTTTTATGTGACAAAGCCGCTAATTCCGACACTCGCCTAGCCGAAGCCAGGGCTAATAACATGACCACCTTCCACTTGAGATATTTCAACTCCACCGTTTTAAGTGGTTCAACCCAGTGTGACTTTAGGAAGCTTAACACCACATTAAAGGTCCCAAGGCGCCACCGGATGCACAAAGGCAGGCTGAATATGCAGTACTCCCTTTACAAAAGTCTGAACTTCTGGGAGAGAAGCCAATTCTTTTTGAAAGAAAATGGATAGGGACGAAATCTGGACCTTAATGGAGCCTAATTTAAGGCCCAAATCCACTCCAGTTTGTAGGAAGTGAAGGAAACGGCCCAGATGGAATTCTTCCGTAGGAGCATGCCTGGCCTCACACCAAGAAACATATTTTCGCCATATACGGTGATAATGTTTTGCTGTTACATCCTTCCTAGCCTTTATCAGCGTAGGGATAACCTCAACCGGAATGCCTTTTTCTGCTACGATCCGGCGTTCAACCGCCATGCCGTCAAACGCAGCCGCGGTAAGTCTTGGAACAGACAGGGTAACTGTTGCAACAGGTCCTGTCTTAGAGGAATAGGCCACGGATCTTCTGTGAGCATTTCCTGCAGATCTGGATACCAGGTCCGTCGTGGCCACTCTGGAACAACGAGGATTGTTCTCACTTCTTTTCTTCTTACTATTCTCAATACCTTGGGTATGAGAGGAAGAGGAGGAAATACATAGACTGACTGGAACACCCACGGTGTCACTAGGGCGTCTACCGCTACTGCCTATGGGTCTCTGGACCTGGCGCAATAGCTCTGTAGCTTTTTGTTGAGGCGGGACGCCATCATGTCTATCTGTGGCGGTTCCCACCGACTCACAATCTGTGCGAAGACTTCTGGATGAAGTCCCCACTCTCCCGGGTGTAGGTCGTGTCTGCTGAGGAAGTCTGCTTCCCAGTTGTCTACTCCCAGAATGAACACTGCTGACAGTGCGCTTACATGATTCTCCGCCCAGCGAAGAATCCTGGTGGCTTCCGCCATTGCCACTCTGCTCCTTGTGCCGCCTTGGCGGTTTACATGAGCCACTGCGGTGATGTTGTCTGACTGGATCAGAACTGGTTGGTCGCGAAGTAAGGTCTCCGCTTGACGTAGGGCGTTGATGTGCAGACAAGTCTCTTGACTTGACCAAAGACCCTGGAAATTCCTTCCCTGTGTGACTGCCCCCCAACCTCGGAGGCTTGCGTCCGTGGTCACCAGGATCCAATCCTGAATGCCGAATCTGCGGCCCTCGAGAAGGTGAGCACTCTGCAGCCACCACAGGAGTGACACCCTGGCCCTGGGGGACAGGGTGATCAACCGATGCATCTGTAGATGTGACCCGGACCACTTGTCAAGCAGATCCCATTGGAAAGTCCTCGCATGGAACCTGCCAAAGGGAATGGCCTCGTATGAGGCCACCATCTTTCCCAGGACTCGAGTGCAATGATGCACTGACACCTGTCTTGATTTCAAAAGGTTCCTGACCAGAGTCATAAGTTCCTGGGCTTTTTCTATCGGAAGATAAACCCTTTTCTGGGTTGTGTCCAGAATCATGCCCAAGAAAGGCAGACGAGTCGTAGGAACCAACTGCGACTTTGGAATATTGAGAATCCAGCCGTGTTGTTGTAACACTTTCAGTGAAAGCGATACGCTGTTCAGCAACTGCTCTCTTGATCTCGCTTTTATGAGGAGATCGTCCAAGTACGGGATAATAGTGACACCTTGCTTCCGCAGGAGCACCATCATTTCCGCCATTACCTTGGTGAATATTCTCGGGGCCGTGGAGAGACCAAACGGCAACGTCTGAAATTGGTAATGACAATCCCGTACCGCAAATCTTAGGTACGCCTGATGAGGTTGATAAATGGGGACATGAAGGTACGCATCCTTTATGTCCAGTGACACCATAAAATCCCCCCCTTCCAGGCTTGCGATGACCGCTCTTAGCGATTCCATCTTGAACTTGAACCTTTTCAAGTATAGGTTCAGAGATTTTAAATTCAATATGGGTCTGACCGAACCGTCCGGTTTCGGAACTACAAACATGGTCGAATAATAACCCCTTCCCTGTTAAAAGAAGGGGAACCTCGACCACCACCTGCTGAAAATACAATTTTTGTATTGCCTTTATTTCTATTGCCCAGGGATCCACCTGGGAGTAAACCCACATGTGGCTGAAATTCCGAAGACGCGCCCCCACTGGCCCCGACTCCGCCAGTGGAGCCCCAGCGTCATGCGGTGGATTTTGCAGAGGCTGGGGAGGACTTCTGTTCCTGGGAACTAGCTGTGTTGTGCAGCTTCTTTCCTCTGCCCCTACCTCTGGCAAGAAAGGACGCACCTCGGACTTTCTTGTTTCTTTGTGAACTAAAGGACTGCATTTGATAATGCGGTCCTCTCTTAGGCTGTGAGGGAACATAAGGCAAAAAATTAGACTTTCCAGCTGTAGCGACCAGGTCCGAGAGACCTTCTCCGAACAATTCCTCACCCCTGTAAGGTAAAACCTCCATATGCCTTTTTGAGTCGGCATCACCTGTCCATTGCCGAGTCCACAGGACCCTTCTGGCAGAAATCGACATAGCGTTTATTCTAGAACCCAGTAGACTAATGTCTCTTTGAGCATCTCTCATATAAAGGACAGCGTCTTTAATATGCCCCAGGGTCAATAAAACAGTATCCTTATCTAGGGTATCAATCTCCTCTGATAAGGTATCTGTCCATGCCGCTACCGCACTACAGACCCAGGCCGACATGATTGCTGGTCTGAGTAAGGTACCTGAATGTGTATAAATGGACTTCAGGGTACCCTCCTGTTTGCGATCAGCAGCATGCTTGAGGGTAGCCGTATCCTGGGACGGCAGGGCTACCTTTTTGGATAAGCGTGTCAAAGCTTTGTCCACCCTAGGGGAGGATTCCCATCGTAACCTGTCCGTTGGCGACCCTGACGGTCCCTGCGACATAGGATCAGGCACGGGTTGAGACCCTGAGAGCCCCAATGCATCAGCCTTGTCTAATCTTTTATGCAAGGAATTAACATTATCATTTAAAACTTTCCACATATCCATCCAATCAGGTGTCGGCGCCGTCGGCGGAGACACCACATTCATTTGCTCCCGCTCCTCTCCCACATAGCCTTCCTCATCAGACATGTCGACACAAGCGTACCGACACACCACACACACAGGGAATGTCCTTTCTGAAGACAGGTCCCCCACGAGGCCCTTTGGTGAGACAGAGAGAGAGTATGCCAGCACACACCCCAGCGCTATATAACCCAGGAATAACACAGTAACTTAATGTTAACCCAGTAGCTGCTGTTTATATCTTTTTTGCGCCTAATTATGTGCCCCCCCCCCTCTCTTTTCAACCCTCTTCTACCGTGTATCAGCAGGGGAGAGCCTGGGGAGCTTCCTCTCAGCGTGCTGTGGAGAAAAAATGGCGCTGGTGAGTGCTGAGGGAGAAGCCCCGCCCCCTCGGCGGCGGGCTTCTGTCCCGCTTAAATTGTAATTCTTTGGCGGGGGCTCATACATATATACAGTGCCCAGCTGTATATATGTGGTCTTTTGCCAATATGAGGTCCCAAATGCTGCACAGGGCGCCCCCCCTGCGCCCTTACAGTGACCGGAGTATGTGTAGGTGTGTGGAGCAATGGCGCACAGCTGCAGTGCTGTGCGTTACCTCCAGTGAAGATCACGAAGTCTTCTGTCGCCTGTGAAGTCTTCTTGCTTCTTCTACTCACCCGGCTTCTGTCTTCCGGCTCTGCGAGGGGGGCGGCGGCACGGCTCTGGGACGGACGGCAAGGGTGAGATCCTGCGTACCGATCCCTCTGGAGCTAATGGTGTCCAGTAGCCTAAGAAGCAGGACCTAGCTTCAGAGAGTAGGCCTGCTTCTCTCCCCTCAGTCCCACGATGCAGGGAGTCTGTTGCCAGCAGAGCTCCCTGAAAATAAAAAACCTAACAAAATACTTTATCTCAGCAAACTCAGGAGAGCTCACTGAAAAGCGCCCAGCTCCTCTGGGCACAGTATCAAACTGAGGTCTGGAGGAGGGGCATAGAGGGAGGAGCCAGTGCACACAAGGAACTAAATTCTTTCTTAAAGTGCCCATGTCTCCTGCGGAGCCCGTCTATCCCCATGGTCCTTGCGGAGTCCCCAGCAACCTCTAGGACGTTAGAGAAAAGCATATGGCTGCTAAAAACCAGCAGCCCATTGACCATGTTCCGGCTCCTGTCGCACCAAACAAAAAACTGAATTGTCTGAGCCAGGAGGAGGGGATATAGGGACGGGCCCGTTGCATTCTGGGAGGCCGAAAAAGCTTTGTTTGGTGCCAATTCGCTGTCAGTACCTCATATCCCAATGTTATCCTGTGGATAACCTGTGGACCCTGCAGGAGAATTTTTTTTTATTTCTCATAGTGTACAGTAATTTGTTATGATGGAATATGCCAAGACGATGGTGTGAATTTTTAAGGGTGACATCCAAGATAGACCCACACTTTTTCAGGTAGGGTACCACATTGATAGCATAAAGGATCACCACATCAATATAATAAATGAATGCTCACATGAACGCTTACATGCACATAACAGTTGGTCCTCATATAAAGGTTTCTTTGTGCCTTGTTATCAGCTGCACAAAACCAATTGCACATATTCAATCTCGGCAATTAAACAAATATTTCTCATAGTGTAATATGCCAGTGTTTTATTAAACAGATTTAAAGACAAAATGTGGACTTGAACCATACCAGATAATTTTTACATCTATCACATCAACAATCCCTGTGGGACGCATGAAACCCAGGTAACTACCACAGGAACTGGAATGGGCTTCTGGATCAGGATTAACGTATCCACGTCACCATATCAATGCGTTTCAATGCCTGCTGGCATCTTTGTCAAGAATCTCCTTGACATTTATAAACATTGCTGCATCAGCGGTCATAATATTCAAATAAGCAGCAGGGTTGTAGCAACCAAGGGTTAGGTGCCGTTGTAGGGAGTATGGAGTAGATGATAGTAAGGGACGGAAAAGCACGAGGAAAGAGGACCGTGCTCATGAGAGCTTACATTCTAAAAGGAAGGGGCAGACAGACAGGGGTGACATAGATGGGAAAACAGAGAGCATGGGACAGAGGGCTAGATAGATGGCTTTGATGAAGAAGTGGATCTTGAGAGCCTGTTTGAAGTTTTGTAAAATGGTGGAAAGTCTGATATGGAGCAGCATGGGCAAAATCAAGGCTGTAGGAGGGAATAATCAGATAGCAGGAGAGGGAGCAATCAGATAGGAGAGGCTGCATTTATTTGTGGAGTGATGAGAGCATGCAGGAATGTGAAGGGAGATACGATCAGAGATACAAGTGGGGGAGGATTTGGTACGGACTTTGTATGCGAGTTTGAGAAGCTTGAATTGGGTTCTGAATGGGAAAGAGAGACAGTGTAGGGTTTATAGGCGAGGGTAAGCAGATGTAGAATGTTTAGGGAGAAAGATGGGCCGGACAGCAGCATGGAAGACAGATTGCAGTGCGGAGAGGTGGAAGTCAGGGAGTCCAGATAGGAGGATATTACAGTCCAATCTGGATATGACCAGTGAGTGGATGAGGGTCTTCGTAGCATTGAGGGTGAGAAACAGTCTGATCCTGATAATATTATTTTGATGGAAATAGCAGGACTGTGAAAGGTACTGAATGTGTGGTTTGAAGGAAAGGGAGGATTCAAGGAAAAGTCCCAAACAGGGCAATTGTTAAATTGTGGGAAGTGAGGTTATGCGAGATGGTGGGAAGATGATCAGCTCAGTCTTAGACATGCTATGTTTAAGAGACCACTGGGATATCCAGGAAGGGATAGCAGAGAGACAGTTGGAGATATGAATGAGGAAAGAGGGCAGGGGAGGAAATGTAGATCTGAGTATCATCAGCATAGAGTTGATAGTGGAGGTAAAAAAAGCTGATGAGCTCACCTTAAGAGGATGTATGGAGGGAGAATAGAAGAGGTCCAAGTATAGAAATTTGAAGGACACATGCGGTTAGTAGAAGTGAGGGGAAATGGAATCATGGGAGGAGACAGAGAAGGAACGGTCAGAGAGGTAGAGGGGAAACAGGCAGGATAGGGCAGTATCATGTAGACTAATGGACTGAAGAATTTGCAGGAGCCATTTTATCAAAAGCAGCAGAGAGGTTGAGAAGCATGAGCAGAGAGTAGTAGCCCTTGTATCACAGCAAGTTGGTCATAACTGACTTTCGTGAAGGCAGCTTCAGTGGGGTGAAGAGGATGGAGCCAGACTGAAATGGGTCCAGCAAGAAGTGTAAGGAAAAAAAAAAGTAAAACAGATGTCTGTAAAGAATATGCTCACGTTTTGTTTAAAGGCAAAGGGGAGGAGAGAGATTGGTCGTTAGTTGGAGAGAGTATTAGGATCAAGGGTAAGTTTTTAAAAATAGGAGAGATAAGGGCATGCTTGTCACTTGCCGAACTTGCTGAGATCTAAGTAAAGACAAAACACATCACGCCAAATTTGTACTTGAAATATATTCATTTAGGCTTATATTGTAATACATACAATGTTTAGTAAGCCTTCAGTAGCTTAAAGAGCTTATTCAGAAAACTCTAGAGGATTATCTACAATCGCCACTCTGGTGCATTATCTTAAACATATACATCTTTTATCTAAAATGCATCATAAAATGTGCTAAAAACACATTGGGTAGATTTCCAAGACAGCACTCCCCAAAATGGCAAATATATTCAACAATGCTGTTGCACTTAGATGCCCTCCGGTTAATAACACTTCCTACAGGAAGTTTGTAAAATAATCAGGTAGAAGCGGCTCTGAGAAAAGGCTTGTTAGAATGTATTCTCTGCTGCTGAATTATAACTCATGTAATGCTTTGTTTTTCTGGCCAAATAACCATGATTAAGAACAGTGGCATACAGAAGAGAACCTTAAAGTAAAGTAAACAGGCTACTGCACTGCAGCGGAGGTCCACACCTGTCAGCTAAAAACAAGAAAAAGGGCTACAGTGGGCACAGGCTCACAAAAATTAAACATTTTAAATATTGGAAAACCGTCACTTGGTTTTATAAATCTCGAATTCTGCTTTGCCATGAAGATGGTGGAATCAGAATTTGGCTTAAACAACATGAATCCATGTATTTACTCTGCCTTGAGACACAAATTCAGACTGGTGGTGCAGGTGGAATGGGGTGGGGAATGTCTTCTTGGCACACATTAGGCCCTATAATAACTGAGCATTGCTTCAAAGCTACAGCATGAGCATTGGTGTTGACCATGGTTACCCATTTATTACCACAGTCCACCCATCTGACTACTTCCAGCAGAATATCACACCATGGGGTCTATGTACTAAGACTTGGAGAGAGATAAATTACCAGCCAATCAGCTCCTAACTGCCGTGTTACAGACTGTATTTGAAAAATAAGAGGAGCTGGGCGACTGGTACTTCATCTCTCGCCAAGGCTTAGTACATAGGCCCTTATGTCACATAGTCATCTTTAGCTGGTACAACAAACACGACAATGAGTTCAAAATGCACCGATGGTCTTCAGTTATCAGATCTCAATCCAGTAGAGCACTGTGGCTACTGAGCGTATGTACACATACACATTAATGTGTGCGTATCTTGAAGCAGTTGCACTCAGAGAGTAAGTACAGACTGGGACAAGTCTGGGTTTCTCCTTCAAACTTGTCCGATACTATGTTTATTCTCGTGCCAATGCAGTTATTAACTGCTTCCACTTATCTCCATGACTCAATCAGAGGACAATGGGAAGAGGTATCTCCTTTTCTATAAGCGAGTGCCAGATATCTGATGTTTTTTAAAAGGAAAACTAAAGTTCCATGTGTGATTGCTGCTTTAGGACAGATTGTTGATAGGATTCTAACCAGAAAGCTGAAATACAGTATATATGTTTTTGCTTTATGCACAGTATCTTCAGAATAAGACCATTTAGGAAACTGGAGGGAGGTACGTTCAGGGGAAGTTTAAGGAAAAATGACTTCACAGAAAGGGTAGTGGATAAGTGGAATAGCCTACTGTCAGAGGTGTCTAAGTCAGTAGAGCATTTTAAACATGCTTAGGATAGGCATATGAATATCCTTACAAAGAACCAAGGCACAAAAACGGTTGAGATTACCTAAAGGATAAAAAAAAGGGGCAGACTAGATGGATCAAGTGGTTCTTATCTGCCATGACAACAAATCCTATGTTTCATACTGCAGCCAGTCATGATGATTAGTAGGCAATGCCCAAACATCCTAGAATTCCATCTTATCTGCACAAGTAGAAATATCTTACATTCCTCAGATGCTCTTGGCCATTTTCTGTCTTATAACCACTTCCAAATTCATTTTAAAGTTTGCCTACTTCCATTGTGCAGTTTTGTGGATCTATTCAAGGTCATTATAGAAGCTCTAGTTATTTCATCTGTAGACAGTTTTGCAGAGCAGATTGTTCTACTGTCTGGCTATGCAAAGTCAGTCAATAGCACACAATACAGCACAACTATTCTTCAAGTCCTGTGAAAACATTACATAACGTGCACTGTTTCCTTTGTTATTATAGACATATACTCAGTAAGTTTCTTGCAAAGTATCAGCTTATTTTAGAACAAATGTTCCCTTTTTATGGATGACGCATGGATCTGTGGGCCAAAAGTTAGCACCAGCCAATACGAGAAGTTATATACTGGATCTGAGATGTTCCTTGCCAAATGCATTGTAGTGCTGCACTTATATAAATAAGACCTCTGGAGTGGAGAAGGAGCATTTAAGGTTGAATTCTCCAGCTGAAGCACTTTTACAGAAAACACTTTTTAGGCACAGTTTTGACCAATGTAATAAAACACTCAAAAGGCAAACATGTAATAAGGGCAGATAGTTAAACTGTAGTACCTTCAAAACTAACACTCCTTAAGAGTCATTGAGGAGATGAAATGTTGCCAAGGATCCAGGGATGGTGTTTGTCCATCCCAGTAAAGGTTAACTTGGCAGGACAGGGCACAAAAAAATAAAAATTACTTAGGCATTGAGGTACAAAGAATTGGAAAAGATGTTTGAACAATTAAGTTCAGCTTATATACAACTGCTAACGTGTGCACCTACAGTATCTCTCTAATTCCCCATTTATTGCCAAAAAAAAACCCTTTCTGCTACAATTTCTTTTTAATTATACTTTTTTTTGTTGTGTGAGAAACTTTTATTCCATTGCACAGACTGTGTTTGGAAATGTGTGCCACGTGGATGGGTGGAAAATCTCCCATTAAAAATATATGGCAGTACAGTCAGCTCCAAGCCACCAAAAAAGTTATTTTGCAGAGAAAAAAAAAACTTTAAACATATCCTGTCTCATCAACTTTTTGTAATTTTATAAAATTGTGAGCATTTTAATTATTTAGTTGGATGGTAGACTAAGTGGAATAAGTTTCAAGTCATTATAAATGTGACATGCACATGTGAATGTTTTAACTGTATAAATCCCTACCTCTGATGGTTTTACAGCAAGGGAGTGCTTCTTCTAAAGTTACCTATCATTACCTCTCCCTCCCATTTCAGACAATCGAGTAGATTTTAATTAATATGCTGCGTTAACAGCGATTTTCTATCACTGCTTATTGCAGTGTTATAAAATCAATTATAACTGCAATTTTTCATTAAAATGTCACTGAAGCAGCTGCAAGCTGCCCAACAATACTGGCTGGCCATGTTAAGAGGCTGGCCATTGTTTTTGGACCACAACAGGTGCGACTTGGAATTGCTGGTTCACGTATGAATTGAAATAAATAAATGTTATAGACACATATATATATATATATATATATATATATATATATATATATATATATATATATACACAACGCACAAGAAGGCGGCACTCACAAGGCTTCCAGTGGATGAATAATGAGACGGACAGCGTCAATAGTTCAACGTTTCAGTCTTAATGGACTTTTTTCAAGACTGAAACGTTGAACTATTGACGCTGTCCGTCTCATTATTCATCCATTGGAAGCCTTGTGAGTGCCGCCTTCTTGTGCGTTATGATGGAGTCTGATTGACTTAAGGAGGGCACCTGAGCATTTCTATGGGACAGTAACGTGAGTGCCGATCTATCACTGCATATATATATATATATATATATATATATATATATATATAAAGCTTCGGTATAAAAAAAAATACATTCATCTGGCGATAGCAAAAGATGTACTGTGGATGGTAGTAGTGCTTTGTCTGGGGAAACTTTCACCGGAGAAGCCTGGTGATAATCCTTTGTTAGACAGAAAGTACTTTTCGCTCTTTAATAAATATACATGGCTGTCTTTTTGTTTAAACTTGCTGCCTTCTGAGACTCTGCCGTTACCCGGAATGTATTTCAAAGTTTTAATTATATCTCATCTGTCCCTTCTCTCCACTGAAGTGTATATTTTGTTATTTGAAGGAGTTTTCTATCCAAAAATACATTCCTGGGTGCTAGATTATAAAAAGCAACCCACAATTTTTTTTATTTGGTCAAAGTTATCCTTTCATTTTTTCTGCACCCTTTCTCTAAACTGATTCTAGTATATTAGTGTCTTTTTGGAGATGGTCTCCAGAATTATTCATGGTACTGTACAGATCTCATCAAGATTTGAAACTAAAGCTTGTAGTTTGTTTTCCTCTGTTAGCAAATATATGTGTATCTATCTGTTGCTATTAACAGTACATTACTATTTGTAATTATTTTCTGCAACTGAATTGCCTGTTACATGCATTAACTAAGATTTTGATTAGTTCCACTATTTCTGTAAACCTCTATAAATACATCACTTTTCTTGCAGACCATCTTACTAAATAATATTCAAGACAATATATGACCCAAAAATGAAGCCTAAGCCATTGACTACAACACCTTAACGCCTGTAAAATCTGTTGTATACAATAGTACTAAAAAAAACTTGATAACATTTAAGTGGTGTCCATTCATTAACCAGATCTATTATTGTAGTCACCCAATCAAACAATGGCGGAACTATCACCAGTGCAAGCGGTGCCTTGCACTGGGGCCCGCCACTGTCAAGGGGCCCAAAGCCAGAGAGGCATGTAATGAGTCAAACTGACTCATTACATGCCGCTATGTGCTGCGGGCCACCGCCGCCCGCCGAGGAAAGGAGCAGCAGGGATGCAGCGGCCACGGGTGGGGGGGAAGGAGGAGGAGGGAGCAGCAGCAGCGCAGTGTAATTGGTGGAGGCGCTGCTGCAGCTGTCCCTCTCCTTCCACATAGGCTGTCCACCGCTGTGAAGGCTGGGATGTGCTTCCCTCAACACAGCGGCGGCGGGCATCCTATGTGGAGGGAGAGGGACAGCTGCAGCAACGCCTCCACCGATCACACTGCGCTGCTGCGGCTCCCGAGTCCCCCTCCCTCCTCCTCAGTCTCCCCTGCCCGGGATCTACCAGAAGGTGCTGCACCGAGGTGCCTGACTGCCAACGGAGACAGTAAGTATAATCTATTCTTTCTGTCTATCTATACATTCTTTCTGTCTGTCTTCATGTGTAAAAAGGGGGACGCTGTCTGCTGTAATGTGTAAAAAGGGGGACGCTGTCTGCCGTAATGTGTAAAAACGGGACGCTGTCTGCCGTAATGTGTAAAAGGGGCTCTACCTGGTGTAGTGGTGCTACTGTGCGCCATAATTTGAATAATGGAGACTACTGTGCACCGTTATATGAATTGGTATTATTTTGTGGCCACACCCCTTTCCCCATGAAGCCACGCCCCTATATATTTTTGCACGCGCCTATGGCGTGCACTGTCCCTGTTTTACATGGAGGGGGGGCTCCGATGCCGTTTCTTGCACACAGTGATAAAATGTCTAGTTACGACACTGTTGCTAGGTATCCATTTCCCTGGCCCTGCAGGTCCCCCTCACCAGATCTTCTCAAGAGGTGAGGAGGTGGACTTGGACGGGATGAGGGGAGGTGGGGTTTCCAAAGCATTTTGTTGCACATGGGCCCACCGCTCGCTAGTTCCGCCACTGCAATCAAATATATAATCGTGTTCAATGTAGCGCCCTGCACCTGAGAGAACCCGTGCAGTTCCTCTTTCCTGCCTGGGGTATCGATTTCTGCTCTGGGGCGTCTAGCACATTGTGGTCTGTATCTCAGCACTGAGATACAGACCAGAGTGTGCTAGAAGTACCACAGCAGAGAGCGATACCCCATGGAGGAACTACAGATGTATCCTCTTACAACTTTGCTCCCTGCGCTACAAGTCGCGTTACACATAACGCGTAAGTGCAGTGTGACTCAGTAGAGCCGAGCTTCTTTTTGCGTCTTTTGCCACAAAAATGCGCCTTAGATGCAATGTAATGCAATAAGGCAAATGAGCAGCTTCTGCTGATTAAAATGATATGCAGCAAGCCTATATTCTGTGTGTAATAACGGCTCTATCTGCATCCGAAATTAAATGTTACAGTGATTTCCAGGAAAATACCGTAGCAAAGCCTTTTGTATGCAAATACAGTTGCAGTCACACACAGAATATATTTATGCTGCATATCATTTTAATCAGCAAAAGCTGCTTGTGCGTCCTATTGCATTACATTGCATCTAAGAAGCATTTTCGCGGCAAAGGGTGCAAAAAAAAAAAAAAGCTCAGTACAACAGTGTCACGCCATGCAGCTTAACTGCAGCAAGGATGTAAGAGGGCACATCTGTACATGGGTTGTGACAGGTGCAACAATGAACACTATATAAGATACATTTGTTTAGCATTTGACTCAAAGTGGTCGTGGATCCTTTCCTAACATGCAATTACATTTATTTTCCAATTATTGCTGTAGCACCAGACACCTCTTACTCCAGTAATCACCTGTTCTTTTTAAGAAGTTGGCATGCCATCTTCACTCCATACTATCAGGCTCATCATGTCTTTAATCATTCTCACCTATCCTTACTGAAGGATGTCCTAACACCAGCTAATCATCTTCCCCAACTCGCTTCAAAGATCCTCTCAAAAATAGCGTAGGGCTTTTCATGATCGCTTTATAAGTATTTTCCTACTTAGAGGGAGACGTATCAATCCTTCTAAAGTGGAGACGTTGCCGATAACATGAACCAGTTTGTACTGTAGCTAGCATTTATCTAGCACCATCTATGAAATAAGGGGGTCATTTCGAGTTGATCTCTCGCTAGTAACTTTTTGCAGCCGTGCAAACGCATAGTCGCCCTCCCACGGGGGAGTGTATTTTAGCTGTGCAAGTGTGCGAACGCTTGTGTAGCCGAGCAGTACAAAAACAGTTTGTGCAGTTTCTGAGTAGGTCTGAACTTACTCAGCCGCTGCAATGACTTCAGCCTGTCCGGTCCCGAAATTGACGTCAGACACCCGCCCTGCAAACGCTTGGACATGCCTGCGTTTTTCCAACCACTCCCTGAAAACGGTCAGTTGACACCCATAAACGCCTTCTTCCTGTCAATCTTCTTGCGATCAGCTGTGCGAATGGATTCTTCGTTAAATCCATCGCCCAGCAACGATCCGCTTTGTACCCGTACGGTGCGCCTGCGCATTGCAGTGCATACGCATGCACAGTAGTGACCTCTGCAAAAAACGGCAGCGTGCGATCAGGTCGGAATGACCCCCTAAGAGTAGCTGACTTCTCCATTTTATCTCTTTAGATGTTTTGATACATCTCTCCCTTTAGCTGGGTACACACTATACAATGCTCACTTAAGATGAGATGTTAACCCACCATTTTTCCTTGCGAGGAAACATTGTATCTGTATACAATCTATACAAATCTTCCTTTCAATCCTATTTATCTGTGCTAAAAAATCGGAAGGAATATTTACATAGACAACTATTGGAAGATCTGTCCACAAGTCGGTCATCAGACCATAGCATGGCCAGATTTATCTAATCTTTAAAGCATGATTGAAGATCTATTTATGCAATGAGACAGATTATATGCGATAAAATAGGATTTTAATACCTACCGGTAAATCCTTTTCTCTTAGTCTGTAGAGGATGCTGGGGACTCCAAAAGGACCATGGGGTATAGACGGGATCCGCAGGAGACATGGGCACTTTAAGACTTTAAATGGGTGTGAACTGGATTTCCCTCTATGCGCCTCCTCCATACCTCAGTTATAGGAACTGTGCCCAGGGAGACGGACATTTTGAGGAAAAGGATTTTTGTTAACCAAGGGTGAGATACATACCAGCTCACACCACAACACACCGTACAACATGGCATTTAACTAGACCAGTTAACAGCGTGAACCAAAAAATCAGCAACAGGCTGATTAAAACCAAAACACAACCTTTGTGCAACAAAAGCAATAACTAGGAATAAGTACTGCAGATAGAGTCCGCACTGGGACGGGCGCCCAGCATCCTCTACGGACTAAGAGAAAAGGATTTACCGGTAGGTATTAAAATCCTATTTTCTCCTTCGTCCTAGAGGATGCTGGGGACTCCAAAAGGACCATGGGGTCTATACCAAAGCTCCAGACCGGGCGGGAGAGTGCGGATGACTCTGCAGCACCGATTGAGCAAACATGAGGTCCTCATCAGCCAGGGTATCAAACTTGTAGAATTTTGTAGAATTTTGCAAAAGTGTTTGAACCCGACCAAGTAGCTGCTCGGCAAAGTTGTAGCGCCGAGACTCCCAGGGCAGCCGCCCAAGATGAGCCCACCTTCCTGGTAGAATGGTACTTCACCGATTTCAGTAAAGGCAATCCAGCCGTAGAATGAATGAGCATGTCCAATCACACTACAGATCCAGCGTGCAATAGTCTGCTTAGAAGCAGGAGCCCCAATCTTGTTGGAAGCGTACAGGACAAACAGAGCCTCTGTTTTCCTAATACGAGCCATTCTGGCAACATAAGTTTTTAAAGCTCTGACCACATCGAGAGACTTTGAATCAGCTAAGGCTGCAGTAGCCACAGGTACCACAATAGGTTGGTTCATGCGAGTTCTCAACTCTGCTCTATCCTCGTGGAAAATCAAATAGGGGCTTTTCTGAGACAAAGCCGCCAATTCCGACACCCGCCTAGCGGACGCCAAGGCCAATAGCATGACCACTTTCCAAGTGAGAAATTTCAACTCAACCGTTTGTAAAGGTTCAAACCAATGTGACCTAAGGAACAGTAACACCACGTTAAGGTCCCATGGTGCCACTGGGGGCACAAATGGAGGTTGGATGTGCAGCACTCCTTTCATAAAAGTCTGTACTTCTGGAAGTGAGACCAATTCCCTTTGATAGAAAATTGATAAAGCAGAAATCTGCACTTTAATGGAGCCTAACTTCAGGCCCGCATCCACACCTGCTTGTAAGAAATGGAGAAACCGACCCAGCTGAAATTCTTCCGTAGGAGCCTTCTTGGATTCACACCAAGACACATATTTTCTCCAAATACGGTGGTAATGCTTCGCGGTTACCTCCTTCCTAGCTTTCAGCAGAGTGGGGATGACCTCACCGGGATTACCCTTTCGTGCTAGGATTCCGTGTTCAACCGCCACGCCGTCAAACGCAACTGCGGTAAGTCTTGGAACACGCACAGCCCTTGCTGTAACAGATCCTCTCGTAGAGGAAGAGGCCAGGGATCTTCTATGAGTAGTTCCTGAAGATCCGGATACCAGGCCCTCCGTGGCCAATCTGGAACAACGAGTATCACCTGAACCCTTGTTCTTCTTAAGATCCGTATCACCTTTGGGATGAGTGGAAGTGGAGGGAACACATAGACCGACTGATACACCCACGGTGTCACGAGAGCATCCACTGCTACTGCTTGAGGGTCCCTCGACCTGGAACAGTATGTCTGAAGTTTCTTGATGAGGCAAGACGCCATCATGTCTATTTGAGGAATTCCCCAACAACTTGTCACTTCTGCAAAGACCTCTTGATGAAGACCCCACTCTACTGGATGGAGATCGTGTCTGCTGAGGAAGTCTGCTTCACAGTTGTCCACGCCTGGAATGAAGACTGCCGACAGAGCGCTTGCCTGTTTTTCTGCTCTGTGTTCCGCCCTGGCGGTTTATGTGCGCCACTGCTGTTATGTTGTCCGACTGAATCAGGACGGGCAGGCCGCGAAGATGTTCTGCTTGCAGAAGGCCGTTGTAGATGGCCCTTAGTTCCAGAATGTTTATGTGCAGACAAGCCTCCTGGCTTGACCATTTCGCCTGGAAATTTTTTCCCTGTGTGACTGCTCCCCAACCTCTAAGACTTGCATCCGTGGTTACTAGGACCCAATCTTGGATCCCGAACCTGCGTCCCTCTAGAAGGTGAGAACTTTTAAGCCACCACAGGAGAGAAATCCTGGCCTTGGGAGACAGGCTTATCTTCCGGTGCATGTGTAGGTGAGACCCGGACCCCTTGTCCAACAGGTCCCACTGAAAAACTTTGGCACGGAACCTGCCAAACGGGATGGCCTCGTAGGTCGCCACCATCTTTGTTGTCGGAATCA
The DNA here is from genome assembly GCF_028390025.1 of Pseudophryne corroboree. Lineage (NCBI taxonomy): Eukaryota > Metazoa > Chordata > Amphibia > Anura > Myobatrachidae > Pseudophryne > Pseudophryne corroboree. Next base: position 811,523,114 of record NC_086444.1, on the reverse strand, counting down.
ACTGTGACTTTGGAAAATTTAGGAGCCAACCATGTTGCTGCAGAACTGTCAGGGAGAGCGCAACGTTTTTTAGTAACTGCTCCGTCGATCTCGCCTTTATGAGGAGATCGTCCAAGTACGGGATAATTGTGACACCCTGCTTGCGCAGGAGCACCATCATTTCCACCATTACTTTGGTGAAAATCCTCGGGGCCGTGGAAAGACCAAATGGCAACATCTGAAATTGGTAATGAGAATCCTGAACCGCAAACCTCAGGTAAGCCTGATGTGGAGGATATATGGGGACATGTAGGTAAGCATCCTTTATGTCGACTGACACCATAAAATCCACCCCTTCCAGACTGGAAATCACTACTTGGAGAGATTCCATCTTGAATTTTAATCTTTTCAAATATAGATTGAGGGATTTTAAATTCAGAATCGGTCTGACCAAGCCATCCGGCTTTGGGACCATGAACAGACTTGAATAATACCCTTCTCCCCGATGTGACGGGGGTACTGTGACAATGACTTGCTGTTGACACAGTTTTTTGTATTGCAGCGCACACCACTTCCCTTTCCGGAAGAGAAGCTGGCAAGGTTGATTTGAAAAATCGGTGGGGAGGCACGTCTGAAACTCCAGTTTGTATCCTTGGGCCACAATTTCCAGTACCCAAGGATCCAGGCCTAAGTGAGCCCCAACCCGACTGAAGAGTTGAAGACGAGCCCCCACCTGTGCGGACTCCCACAGCGGAGTCCCAACGTCATGCGGTGGACTTGGCAGAAGCCGGGGAGGACTTCTGCTCCTGGGAGCTTGCCACAGCCGGTGATCTTTTTCCCCATCCCTTACCTCTAGCAGTAAGGAAGGAGGACCCTCGTCCTTTTTTTAATTTACTAGACCGAAAGGACTGCATCTGATACTGAGGCGTTTTCTTTTGCTGTGGAGGGACAAAAGGTAGAAAAGACGACTTACCCGCGGTAGCTGTAGATACCAGGTCCGCGAGGCCCTCACCAAACAAAACACCACCTTTGTACGGCAGCGCCTCCATAGCCCTCTTAGAGTCAGCATCACCATTCCATTGATGAGTCCATAATGCTCTCCTAGCCGAGATTGCCATGGCATTGGCCCTTGATCCCAAGAGTCCAATATCTCTCGCAGCCTCCCTTAGATAGACTTCAGCGTCCCGGATATGACCCAGGGTCAAAAGAACGCTATCCTTATCCAGGGTGTCCAAGTCAGATGATAAGTTATCTGCCTACTTCTTAATTGCACTACTCACCCATGCCGATGCTACTGCAGGTCTGAGCAGTGTACCCGTAGTGACATAAATAGATTTCAAAGTAGTTTCCTGCTTACAATCCGCAGGATCTTTGAGGGCCGCCGTGTCAGGGGACGGAAGCGCCACCTTTTTGGACAACCGTGCTAGAGCCTTGTCCACATTGGGGGTCGACTCCCACCTTTTCCTATCCTCAGAGGGAAACGGGTATGCCATAATAATTCTCTTGGGAATCAGCAACTTTTTGTCAGGAACTTCCCAAGCCTTTTCAAAAAGAGTGTTCAGTTCATGAGGGGGAGGAAACGTTACCGGAGCTTTCTTTCTTCCGAGATATGCAACACTTCTTTTATTGCCACAATCATGTATTGAATGCTCTTAGCCAGTTTAGGATTCAACCTGGCATCACCATAGTCGACACTGGAATCCGAATCTGTGTCAGTATTAGTGTCTGCTAATTGGGTAAACGGACGTTTCTGTGACCCTGAGGGAGCCTGCGTTTGGGATAAAGCATCTTCCATGGATTGTCTCCATGTTTGGTTATATATAAAATGCCCCCGACCTGACAGCGCTTTTAATGACAATAATCAACACCAATTTTGCTGTGCCAACCCCCCCGTTTAGCAACCTGTTACTTGTCACAGAAGTGGAGGTGGTCAGGGCCAGCGTCTCATGCAGCTTTACTGTGGAGATAAAATGGCGCTGATTAGAGCTGGGAGGACCAAGCCCCGCCCCTGTACTGGCGCGCTTAGGTCCCGCTATTTATTTATACTGGCGGGGGTAGTATACAGTGCCCCTGCACTGTATGTACTTTTGCCAGGTATATCTGAGGCCCTATTGCTGCCCAGGGCGCCCCCCCCCCCCTGCGCCCAAGCCGTGCCGTTGGTGTGTGGGAGCAATGGCGCGCAGCGCGACCGCTGCGCGGCACCTCCGAGACTGATGTCTTCTGCCGCCTTCACTGAAGTCTTCTTTGCTTCGGTTACTCACCCGGCTTCTCTCTTCTGGCTCTGTGAAGGGGACGGCGGCGCGGCTCCGGGAACGAGCAGCTAGGCTATACCAAGTGATCAGACCCTCTGGAGCTAATGGTGTCCAGTAGCCTAAGAAGCAGAGCCCTTAACTCACAGAAGTAGGTCTGCTTCTCTCCCCTCAGTCCCACGAAGCAGGGAGCCTGTTGCCAGCAGTGCTCCCTGAAATTAATAAACCTAACAAAGTCTTTTTTAGAGAAACTCTGTAGAGCTCCCCTAGTGTGTGTCCAGTCTCTCTGGGCACAGAATCTAACTGAGGTCTGGAGGAGGGGCATAGAGGGAGGAGCCAGTTCACACCCATTTAAAGTCTTAAAGTGCCCATGTCTCCTGCGGATCCCGTCTATACCCCATGGTCCTTTTGGAGTGCCCAGCATCCTCTAGGACGAAGGAGAAATGGAGATTACATGTGCGTACACATTATACAATTCTCTGGTTGATGACAAAATTATCAGCTGATCTGTCAGATAATTGTATAGCGTGTACCTACAGCTGTGTCCTCATATATCCAGTCTCAATATGCCTGCAGAGGAGGATGCCTGGTGTAAGTAAGCTGATAGGTCCCATGCAAGTCTGCTAGCATCAGGAACCTTTTTTGCCGAAAATGCGGCATAACTGCAAAGCAATGCGTCTAGGACACACAGGGAAACTGTGCTAATTTGATAAGCGACACTTGTTATATCTGTGTCCGATTGAGTCTGTATATGAATTGAAATAGAACTTGGCATAGCAAAAAAGCCACGGCCGTTGCATCTTAGCATTTCATATGCAGATCCAGAGTAGTTACGCACAGATATACAAATGTTGCATATCAAATGAATCAGAACAGTCTCCTGGTGCGCCCTAGTTGCATAGCGCTGCAACACAGACGCATTCTCAGCAAAAAAGATGCCCGGCACTAGCAGAGTCACACAGACCTGCCGTGCCAAGAGGGTCTGTTTGGCACAACTGCAGCAAAGATGTATAAGGACACCTCTATAGCTGGTGTTTATAACAAAATGCCTGTGAACACTGCTGGCATGGGAATTCTCAATCCTGCTGATGGTAACACAAACAGCGATACATTGAGAATGTTATTTATTCTATTAAAAACCAGGGAAGCAATGAACTATTAAACTAGATGCACTGTGAACACCTTAGTACATCACATTGTCAGTGTTCCAGTTACAGTAGATATCTGAACACAGAATAAGTGAGAGGTTGTGTAACAATAATCCTAAATTTCCTTGCCACCTACCTCTAATAGTGGCTAATTCCCAGACACCTGGGTCACATCTTAGGTATGTCTCAGTGAATCTATACATAGATGAAGAGTATGACCTAGCAAGGAGACCACAGCCATTTTCACACTACAAAAGAACTTGAATGTTAGTGCCAGCTCCAAACTATCAATCAAGGTCCCATCCAACTCTTTAAATATGATACATTTTGTAGCCCTATGCTGCAATTTGGCAGAGCAGCATATTTCTTGTCAATGTAATAAAAAGCTTTGCGCACACAAAAATTACACGTCCCCTCACTAAACATGTATTTGTGGAGAAACAATGAATACATTATTTTAATGAAGGACTTTGCTAGACGTTTTTAAGATGGTTACATTTTTGCACAGTGCACCTCTTCAGATTCTTCTGTGTATGCGCACACCAAGGGGGACCATCCACAGCACTGAGGCACTAATGCTCTGTGTATGCGCACACCAAGGGGGACCATCCACAGCACTGAGGCACTAAGGCTCTGTGTATGCGCACACCAAGGGGGACCAACCACAGCACTGAGGCACTAATGCTCTGTGTATGCGCACACCAAGGGGGACCATCCACAGCACTGAGGCACTAAGGCTCTGTGTATGCGCACACCAAGGGGGACCATCCACAGCACTGAGGCACTAAGGCTCTGTGTATGCGCACACCAAGGGGGACCATCCACAGCACTGAGGCACTAAGGCTCTGTGTATGCGCACACCAAGGGGGACCATCCACAGCACTGAGGCACTAATGCTCTGTGTATGCGCACACCAAGGGGGACCATCCACAGCACTGAGGCACTAATGCTCTGTGTATGCGCACACCAAGGGGGACCATCCACAGCACTGAGGCACTAAGGCTCTGTGTATGCGCACACCAAGGGGGACCAACCACAGCACTGAGGCACTAATGCTCTGTGTATGCGCACACCAAGGGGGACCATCCACAGCACTAAGGCTCTGTGTATGCGCACACCAAGGGGGACCATCCACAGCACTGAGGCACTAAGGCTCTGTGTATGCGCACACCAAGGGGGACCATCCACAGCACTGAGGCACTAATGCTCTGTGTATGCGCACACCAAGGGGGACCATCCACAGCACTGAGGCACTAAAGCTCTGTGTATGCGCACACCAAGGGGGACCATCCACAGCACTGAGGCACTAAAGCTCTGTGTATGCGCACACCGAGGGGGACCATGCGCAGCACTGAGGCATTAAGGTGCTGTGTATGCACACACTTGGGGGACTATCCACAGCACTGACTGAGGCACTAAGACGTTGTATAAGCGCACACTGGGGGGTCCTTCTGGAAAAATGAGGCGCTGTGTGGTGTAGACCGGGAGGGGGGGGGGACGGGACCATCCGCATTACTGATGCAGTAAGGTGCTGTGTATGTGCACACCGGGAAGGAGACCATCCACAGCACTGAGGCACTAAGGAGTTGTGTATACTGTACACACAAAAGGAGGACCATCCGCAGCACTAAGGAACTGTGTATGCGAACACCAGGGGGGGGGGGGGGGGGACACCATCCACAGCACTGAGGAGTGAGTGTGCTTCATAGAGATTGCCAAAATTATTATTATTATTATTATGGAGAATGTAGCTAATACAAGGAAGGTAGTTACCAGCCTGTCAAAATGACAGTAATGTCAGCATCGGCGGCTGTACGCGCCCAAACAGAGCAACACTTGAATTGTTCCGTCGAGTGACATCTAGTGGCTGCCGATGCGCAAAACACTTGAATTCCCCCATAGAGCTGAGGAGCAGCGTTAGCCTTTTATTATAAAACAATTGTGTTGCTTAAAAAAACCATAACAATTGGACAAAATGGCCACTGTTCACCGAACATACCAAGTCATTCTTGGGGGTGTCCTGGTATTCAACGCTGAAGCTACCTGGAGGTCTGCTCATGCTGTGGTCGCTAGCCTGCTTTGGTGTCTGTGCATGTTGCCTGTATGTAGCACTCTTTGGCGTCCAGCAAAAGAGATTAATTGACTCTCGCACACATCGCTCAATATCAATTTCTGTGAAAAAATAGAAAGACCACTGTTACTCATTAGTGATCATAATATAAACACATAAAAATATTCAAATATGTTACACTATCTTCTTTACCATATATAATTATTAATACCTTTTCTGATGTTCATTTAGAGTATTAGATACAGTACTTACAATAGTGAATTCCACAGACTATATACTGTGTACGTATATATATATATATATATATATATATATATATATATATATAGATAGATAGATAGTGCTGTGAAAAAGTTTTAGGCAGGTGTAGAGAAAATGCTGCAAAGTAACAATGCTTTCAAAAATAGAAGTGTTAATAGTTTATTTTTATCAATTAACAAAATGCAAAGTGAATAAACAGAATAGAAATTAGATTAAATCAATATTTGGTGTGACCAGTCTTTGCCTTCAAAACACCATCAATACTTCTAGGTACACTTGCACATAGTTTTTTGAAGGAACTCAGCAGGGAGGTCGTTCCAAACATCTTGGAGAACTAACCACAGCTCGTTTGTGGATGTCTCTTCATGTAATCCCAGACAGACTCGATGATGTTGAGATTAGGGCTCTGTGGGGACCATATCATCACTTCCAGAACTCCTTCCTTGTTCTTTTTTATGCTGTAGTTAGTTCTTAATGACATTGGGGGTAATTCTGAGTTGATCGCAGCAGCAAGTTTGTTAGCAATTGGGCAAAACCAAGGCCCTCATTCCGAGTTGTTCGTTCGCTAGCTGCTTTTAGCAGCATTGCAAACGCTAGGCTGCCGCCCTCTGGGAGTGTATTTTAGTTTAGCAGAATAGCGAACGAAAGATTAGCAGAATTGCTACTAAATAATTCCTTGCAGTTTCTGAGTAGCTCCAGACCTACTCCTAGATTGCGATCACTGCAGACTGTTTAGTTCCTGGTTTGACGTCACAAACACGCCCTACGTTCGGCCAGCCACTTCTGCGTTTTTACCTGGTACGCCTGTGTTTTTTAGCACACTCCCTGAAAACGCCAAGTTCCCGCCCAGAAACACCCACTTCCTGTCAATCACACTACGATCACTCGAGCGTTGAAAAAACGTTGCTCGAGCTTGTGCAAATCTCCAAAGTTTTGTGTTAAATTACTTAGCGCATGCGCTCTGCGTACCATGCGCATTTTCCACCTAATCGCTGCGTTGCGAAAAACGGCAACGAGCGAACAACTCGGAATGACCACCCATGTGCACTGCAGGGGGGCAGATATAACATTTGCAGATTGAGTTAGACTTGGGTGGGTTATTTTGTTTCTGTACAGGGTAAATACTGGCTGCTTTATTTTTACACTGCAATTTAGATTTCAGTTTGAATACACCACACTTAAAACTAACTCTCTCTGCACATGTTATATCTGCCATACCTGTAGTGCACGTGGTTTTGCCCAACTGCTAACAAAATTGCTGCTGCAATCAACTCAGAATTAGGCCCATTGCCTGTATGTTTAGGGTCGTTGTCCTGCTGCAGAATAAATTTGGAGCCAATCAGAAACCTCCATGATGGTATTGCATGATGGATTTATCACTTATATACACCTCTCCAATATCTAAAAGTCTTACGTTTTTTTAAAAAATCCTCAGGCATTCTCACCGACCACCATAAGATGGAATGTAACTTCAAGCAGCTCTCTTATCCCCTCCAATAAAAGGTGTACCCAAAAGTGGCTGAACAAACAGCACCGTTTTCTCACACTTGGGATTAGGAGGGGGCAGGAAGAAACACCTTGATGGAAGCCAGGTAAGCAGTGATGGTCATAAAGCACTACAACAGCAGCACATGCAGTTGATCATGACATGCCAGAAGTCTGACCAACTGATTTGCTGTAAAGATGGCATCATATAAATCTGCCATGTTGAAAGTCATTGAGTTCCTCAATATGGCCCATTCTACTGCTAACGTATGTATACGGTGATGGCTGTATGCTTGATTTTATATACACAAACACATACGGGCAGTGCCTTGCCTTATTTTTAACTCTGACAAGGGATGAAGGAACTACCCGGAAATGTATTGCTATGATTCTCCTCAGCAGTTCCAGATACTAAAGTATTAAGCTAATCAACTTCTAACTTGAGCAGGTGAAGTGTCAAGCATGTGAGAAGGATGCTCAGTAGCTGACCGTTCCACATCTCTCCAGTTTTCACAGTGCTTAGAGAAAAGGGAACAATACAGATATGTCCTCATACATTTAGCCTCAGTTCACCATGTGTTGCGAGATGCCTGGTGGGAATGAGCTAACAGGTTTCATGCAAAACTGTTTGCGCTGAGCTTCTTTTTTGGTGGAAAATGCATCTTAATCACAATGTGATGTGACTAGGACAAGCCAGTAGACTGTGCTGATTAATCTGTATATATGTGTGCGACAGAGTCTGTATATGAAGCAAAAATAAGAATTTACTTACCGATAATTCTATTTCTCATAGTCCGTAGTGGATGCTGGGGACTCCGAAAGGACCATGGGGAATAGCGGCTCCGCAGGAGACTGGGCACAAAAGTAAAAAGCTTTAGGACTACCTGGTGTGCACTGGCTCCTCCCCCTATGACCCTCCTCCAAGCCTCAGTTAGGATACTGTGCCCGGACGAGCGTACACAATAAGGAAGGATTTTGAATCCCGGGTAAGACTCATACCAGCCACACCAATCACACCGTACAACTTGTGATCTGAACCCAGTTAACAGCATGATAACAGAAGGAGCCTCTGAAAAGATGGCTCACAACAACAATAACCCGATTTTTGTAACAATAACTATGTACAAGTAATGCAGACAATCCGTACTTGGGATGGGCGCCCAGCATCCACTACGGACTATGAGAAATAGAATTATCGGTAAGTAAATTCTTATTTTCTCTAACGTCCTAGTGGATGCTGGGGACTCCGAAAGGACCATGGGGATTATACCAAAGCTCCCAAACGGGCGGGAGAGTGCGGATGACTCTGCAGCACCGAATGAGAGAACTCCAGGTCCTCCTCAGCCAGAGTATCAAATTTGTAGAATTTAGCAAACGTGTTTGCCCCTGACCAAGTAGCTGCTCGGCAAAGTTGTAAAGCCGAGACCCCTCGGGCAGCCGCCCAAGATGAGCCCACTTTCCGTGTGGAATGGGCTTTTACAGATTTTGGCTGTGGCAGGCCTGCCACAGAATGTGCAAGCTGAATTGTACTACAAATCCAACGAGCAATCGTCTGCTTAGAAGCAGGAGCACCCAGCTTGTTGGGTGCATACAGGATAAACAGCGAGTCAGATTTTCTGACTCCAGCCGTCCTGGAAACATATATTTTCAGGGCCCTGACTACGTCCAGTAACTTGGAATCCTCCAAGTCCCTAGTAGCCGCAGGCACCACAATAGGCTGGTTTAAGTGAAAAGCTGAAACCACCTTAGGGAGAAATTGAGGACGAGTCCTCAATTCTGCCCTGTCCGTATGAAAAATTAGGTAAGGGCTTTTATAGGATAAAGCCGCCAATTCTGAAACACGCCTGGCTGAAGCCAGGGCTAACAGCATTACCACTTTCCATGTGAGATATTTTAAGTCCACAGTGGTGAGTGGTTCAAACCAATGTGATTTTAGGAATCCCAAAACTACATTGAGATCCCAAAGTGCCACTGGAGGCACAAAAGGAGGCTGTATATGCAGTACTCCCTTGACAAACGTCTGAACTTCAGGAACAGAAGCTAGTTCTTTTTGGAAGAATATTGACAGGGCCGAAATTTGAACCTTAATGGACCCTAATTTGAGGCCCATAGACAGTCCTGTTTGCAGGAAATGCAGGAATCGACCCAGTTGAAATTCCTCTGTAGGGGCCTTCCTGGCCTCGCACCACGCAACATATTTACGCCAAATACGGTGATAATGTTGTACGGTCACATCCTTCCTGGCTTTGATCAGGGTAGGGATGACTTCATCCGGAATGCCTTTTTCCTTCAGGATCCGGCGTTCAACCGCCATGCCGTCAAACACAGCCGCGGTAAGTCTTGGAACAGACATGGTCCCTGCTGGAGCAGGTTCTTTCTTAGAGGTAGAGGCCACGGGTCTTCCGTGAGCATCTCTTGAATTTCCGGGTACCAAGTCCTTCTTGGCCAATCCGGGGCCACGAGTATAGTCTTTACTCCTCTCCTTCTTATGATTCTCAGTACTTTTGGTATGAGAGGAAGAGGAGGGAACACATACACTGACTGGTACACCCACGGTGTTACCAGAGCGTCCACAGCTATTGCCTGAGGGTCCCTTGACCTGGCGCAATATCCGTCCAGTTTTTTGTTGAGGCGGGACGCCATCATGTCCACCTTTGGTTTTTCCCAATGGTTCACAATCATGTGGAAGACTTCTGGGTGAAGTCCCCACTCCCCCGGGTGAAGATCGTGTCTGCTGAGGAAGTCTGCTTCCCAGTTGTCCACTCCCGGAATGAACACTGCTGACAGTGCTATCACATGATTTTCCGCCCAGCGAAGAATCCTTGCCACTTCCGTCATTGCCCTCCTGCTTCTTGTGCCGCCCTGTCTGTTTACGTGGGCGACTGCCGTGATGTTGTCCGACTGGATCAACACCGGCTGACCCTGAAGCAGAGGTCTTGCCTGACTTAGGGCATTGTAAATGGCCCTTAGTTCCAGGATATTTATGTGAAGTGACGTTTCCATGCTTGACCACAAGCCCTGGAAATTTCTTCCCTGTGTGACTGCTCCCCAGCCTCTCAGGCTGGCATCCGTGGTCACCAGGACCCAATCCTGAATGCCGAATCTGCGGCCCTCTAGGAAATGAGCACTCTGTAACCACCACAGGAGAGACACCCTTGTCCTTGGAGACAGGGTTATCCGCTGATGCATTTGAAGATGCGATCTGGACCATTTGTCTAGCAGATCCCACTGAAAAGTTCTTGCGTGGAATCTGCCGAATGGAATCGCTTCGTAAGAAGCCACCATCTTTCCCAGGACCCTTGTGCATTGATGTACTGACACTTGGCCTGGTCTTAGGAGGTTCCTGACTAGGTCGGATAACTCCCTGGCTTTCTCTTCCGGGAGAAACACCTTTTTCTGTACTGTGTCCAGAATCATTCCTAGGAACAGCAGACGTGTCGTCGGAATCAGTTGCGATTTTGGAATATTTAGAATCCATCCGTGCTGTCGTAGTACTACTTGAGATAGTGCTACTCCGACCTCTAACTGTTCCCTGGACCTTGCCCTTATCAGGAGATCGTCCAAGTAAGGGATAATTAAGACGCCTTTTCTTCGAAGAAGAATCATCATTTCGGCCATTACCTTGGTAAAGACCCGGGGTGCCGTGGACAATCCAAACGGCAGCGTCTGAAACTGATAGTGACAGTTCTGTACCACAAACCTGAGGTACCCTTGGTGAGAAGGGCAAATTGGGACATGGAGGTAAGCATCCTTGATGTCCAGAGACACCATATAGTCCCCTTCTTCCAGGTTCGCTATCACTGCTCTGAGTGACTCCATCTTGAACTTGAACCTTTTTATGTAAGTGTTCAAGGATTTCAGATTTAAAATGGGTCTCACTGAGCCGTCCGGCTTCGGTACCACAAACAGCGTGGAATAATACCCCTTTCCCTGTTGTAGGAGGGGTACCATGATTATCACTTGCTGGGAATACAGCTTGTGAATGGCTTCCAATACCGCCTCCCTGTCGGGGAGAGACGTTGGTAAAGCAGACTTCAGGAACCGGCGAGGGGGGAGACGTCTCGAATTCCAATTTGTACCCCTGAGATACTACCTGCAGGATCCAGGGGTCCACTTGCGAGTGAGCCCACTGCGCGCTGAAATTCTTGAGACGGGCCCCCACCGTGCCTGAGTCCGCTTGTAAGGCCCCAGCGTCATGCTGAGGACTTGGCAGAAGCGGGGGAGGGCTTCTGTTCGTGGGAAGAGGCTGTCTGCGGCAGTCTTTTTCCCCTTCCTCTGCCCCGGGGCAGATATGAGTGGCCTTTTGCCCGCTTGCCCTTATGGGGACGAAAGGACTGAGCCTGAAAAGACGGTATCTTTTTCTGCTGCGAAGTGACTTGGGGTAAAAAGGTGGATTTCCCAGCCGTTGCCGTGGCCACCAGGTCCGATAGACCGACCCCAAATAACTCCTCCCCTTTATACGGCAATACTTCCATATGCCGTTTGGAATCCGCATCACCTGACCACTGTCGCGTCCATAACCCTCTTCTGGCAGAAATGGACATCGCACTTACTCTTGATGCCAGAGTGCAAATATCCCTCTGTGCATCACGCATATATAGAAATGCATCCTTTAAATGCTCTATAGTCAATAATATATTGTCCCTGTCCAGGGTATCAATATTTTCAGTCAGGGAATCCGACCAAGCCACCCCAGCACTGCACATCCAGGCTGAGGCGATTGCTGGTCGCAGTATAATACCAGTATGTGTGTATATACTTTTTAGGATATTTTCCAGCTTCCTATCAGCTGGTTCCTTGAGGGCGGCCGTATCAGGAGACGGTAACGCCACTTGTTTTGATAATCGTGTG